>NW_020955258.1:906656-1200635 GCF_003031625.1 Empidonax traillii | reverse complement strand
CCCCCCCCCCCCCCCCCCCCCCCCCCCCCCCCCCCCCCCCCCCCCCCCCCCCCCCCCCCCCCCCCCCCCCCCCCCCCCCCCCCCCCTCAATCCCGCTTCCCTCTCACCCTCCCCCGGCCAGCCCGGCGCGGCCCCCCCTCACGCGCAGCCGCGCGGCCCCGCTCCGCCAGCGCGTGGCCATGTAGGGTAAACGGCGGGGCGGGAGGGGCGGGCCCGCCGCGAGCCCGAAGCCACCGCCGCCCAATGGCGACGCCGCTCGGGGCGCGGGGGGCGGGGCCGAGGAGCCGGAGCCGGCGGCGATTGGCCGACAGCGCGACCCCCGCCCCCTCCCCGCGGCTCGCGAGGCGGCGCGCGGCGAGCTATTTTTAGGGCGCTATATAACGGGGCGGCGGCGCGCGCGGCGGCGGCAGAGAGTGGAGCGCTGAGGAGCGGGAGGGGGTCTGAGTGCCGGCCGCGGCACACGGGGCGGCAGTGGGAGAACCGCGGCCCTGAGGGGAGCGGGGAACAGGCCAGGCCGCGGCCCCCCGCGCAGGGGACGCCTGCCGAGCCAGCTGCCCTGCCCGCACTGTGTGTGCAGCCTCTCCCCCAGCCTCTAGCGCTCGAGTCCCCAGGGCTGAGGGTGGCCAGACCGAGAAAAGCACTTTTCTTTCCCATAGTCGCAGATGTCAGGGGAAAGATGCACAGCTGATTAGGGTGTTGGAAAGATTAGGAGTGGGAATACACCCCGAGCAGGAGCCGCCGGCGTGAGGAGCACGTGCTGTGCCCGTGTGGGGAGACCACAGCAGCACAGCTTCCGAGCGCTGTCCAGGCCAGCCCCAGAAACGCTCGTGCGCTTGTTAAGGCTTCTATCATAGCATTTGATCAGGCTTAGCTGTGAGCCGAGCCCTCTCTGAGTGCTAGTTTGGGTTGGCTAATGAGCTGTTTGACCTTAAATGGTTAGTGTGTTGCAGAGCTTCCCCAAAATCGCTCTGGCACGGAGCACGGTTGCATTTCTGCTTTTGAAAGGATTGCAGAACTGCTCATTGAAAGATGGTGGGGGTGGGGAAGAGATCTCTTTGTTGCTTTCAAATTCAGAGGGCTGTGTGGTCCCCTGGGTTATATTACCAGGACTGTATCCAGCCACCAGACTGCTGGACAAACGTCCGTCCCCCTGGTGCCCTTTAGTGGTGGGTTGTCGGCAGTGTAGGTTGGACTGGGTATCAGGGCAGGCAGATGCTGCCAGGGGTTGCTAAACCATCTGCTTGTAGAGCAGTTGCATCACACTTTCCTTGCTGTAAGTGACTCGCTGTTGTCTTCCATCTGCACCTGGGTGAGCATGCCTGGGCCAGGCCCCGGCTGGTGTAAATTGATGCAATGCCCCTTGTACGCACACACACACATGCGCACACACACACACACATCTTCCCAGGTGTCCCTCTCCGAATGACACAAAGGTATGAGGCAGCAGAACTCATCGGTGCTGATTAGTTTGTGGTATGTTTTCTTTCTTGGCAATTAAGACAGATTTGCCTTTTCCAAGACTGGGTCCACGTTAACAATTTTGAAAGCCATGTTTGAAGAAGGCTTGTCAGAATAAAAATCTCAAGAGGGCCTGGATAATGGGTGCAGTCAATCCCAAATTATTGTAGGTGCTGTCCTAGAATATAGAGGGAAAAGGGGAAATGAAGATGCTGCTGAAGAACTGCATTAATAGGGAGAGAGCTAGACGTAGGTAGTTTTCTCAAATAAATGGTCTCACCACTACAAAAACATTCTCTATGTGGTTGCACTGCAGAAGCAGCAGGATGGCTCGTGGGAGCTCTTGCTCAGGCGTTGACCCTGAGGCTGCAGGTCTGGACAGTCCAGGGGCAGCTCCCTTGAAGATGGCTGTCTCCTGGGAGCTGCTTATGAAAACAATGCCATTCCCAGCCCTCATCTGAGGAGCCATAGATCGTCTCAAACAGGACCATCCCCAGGACCTTTAGCTTAGCAGAGAAGCTGTGAGGTTGGATGTGAATAATAAACTACTCTTTCTCATAAATATACCCATAAATGTGTAAATGTATGTGTTAGTGGGAAGATGAGAGGGAAGGTTAGTGCAGCAAGCACTGCTGGAGAGGTCTTGCAGACCATCGTTACCAATTCCAAGCATGCCTCAATCTGGCAAAGCAACACCTTTCCTGGGCACCTTGGAAGGGAAAACTTTTAAAGACAGGAGAGGAGAGAGCTTGACAAAGGTGGTCAGATGTGGGAAGAAGCAGCACTTGGGTATCCTAACACAGCTCCCGTACTGAGAGGGTTACACAAGAAATACCTGTTTCAGAAAAAGCCTTTGATAAGCATTTATCCTTAACAGCTTGTCAGAACAAGGCCGAATGCATATGCAGAGACTTTTCTGACCTAGGCAAGGAAATAGAGGACAAAAGCAGTGAAGGTTTCTGCTGTGAGCTAAACATCCTTTTTTGTCTTCAAAGGCTATAATTCCTGTGGCTGAAAAACATTTCGGTGCTTTACTTCTGGCCTTGTTCAGCATAACTACCATTTTAATATGTAGAAAGTTTAGTGGTGTGATGTCCAAGCTCCCTTCTAACAGTGGCATGAGAGGAGGCCTGGCCTATACTAGCAATGGGTTACTCGTGTTTTTATATCTTGCAAAGCTTGGCGTAAACAGGCAGCTCAGGAGTCCTCTCTGCTGTGAGTCACCTCTGCTTGCTACTGAGTAGTTCTCCTTTGAAACAATTGAAATCTTTCTACTTGTCCATCTAATCCTGAACTTTCTGCCGAAAGCATGTCCTGTAGGAACTGCCAGTTTTCCACCCTCGGAGTGAAGGTTATCCTCAGTTTTGGAGCTCAGCTGCTTTACACCAGCAAAGAGCCCAGACTGTGCCCAAGTTGCACTGTAACTGGTGGCCAGATCTGATGAGCAGATGCTGGTCTGTTTCCCTGGCTGGCTTCAGGAGGAATTGTGTCTGAGGACAGGATTTTGGCTGCGAGCCTTGAGGTGAAGAGCTGGGCTACAGATCTGGCCGCTTGCCTGGGTGGTTTCCAGGCAGACATTGCATTTTTATTGTCTTGGATATTCTGCTTTGGAGGTCAGTCAAGAAAGCAGAATGGGGTTGTCACTTGGCAGAAGTAGAAAAGCCTAGACAAAAATTGAATGTGGTGGTACGCTGGGTATAATGCTGTTAGTCCAGCACCTGAGGCAGCATCTACCTGTACTAACCCAGAGGTAATGAAAGGTGATTTCTGCCAAGCTCCCTTGTTTCCCAGGCTGTACTGACCTTACTCTTGGCAAGTAGCCACATTCCCTGCTCCAGCCCAACCACACCACCCATCACGGAGAGCAACGCAATCAGATGTGGAGGAGGAGCAATACCTCCCTACTGCTACACAGCTGGGCTCAAGGGCACAGAGGACTACACAAAAATCCAGGCGGAGGGTGCAGGCTGGACCTGCAGGGAGTAAGGACGGGCACTTCAGACATAGCTGATTTGCCCCATAATGGGTAAACAGAATGACCTCATGGGGAGAAGATTTTATAGGCCAACCCCAAACTTCACCATTCCTATGACTTGCTGAAATGTCCAGAAGATGCAGGGAAGTGGTATGGCTGGTTGTGCAATGTTGCCAATGAGCGTCGGCACATGGGAAAGGGCAAGTGGTTATATTTTTGGTGTTAATTAGTAATGAGTGGTTAGTCCTAGTGAGAGGAAAGAAAGAAATTATTTCCTTGCTCCTTCTGCTCTTAAAGAGAAAGAAGAAAAATTACTTCACTGTTTTCTGGGAGAAGCTTGAATTTAAAGCCTTTCACAGGACCTCTGGCAACAGCGTCTTCTACCTTCTCCAAGTCAGGAGCTCAGAATCACCCCCTGCACTTGGCTGGGTCCCTACAAGCCACTGGTGTGCATAGAATCACAATTTTGGTTGCTCTGATTGCTTTTCCTTGTGATATTTGCATCCCCACTGCCCCCAAAAGTAATCGTAAGAGATGGTTAGTGAGGACCCAGCAGGGAAAGCTGATTTGTGGGGGACTTTGGGATGTTTGTTTTGTGTTTCCTCTCTCTGGTTTAGGCAGTGACAAGATGCCATAAAGCCACTGGGGAGTATAGCAATTCACAGTTTAAACACTTCACTGAATACACCTGCTTTGGTACCAGTGATGTTTCAACAGATACACTGAGGTCCCCCGTTTGTGATGCAGTTTTAAACCCCATGGTCTTCTGCATAGTCAACAAAAGTGCTAAAGCACTTCCTCCTTCAGGGACACGCTGGTTCAGGTGTCCGGGATACCAGTTCCTTTTATCATCATATTTGCATGTTATGCTGCCAGCTGCATCTCTTCCTCTCCTTCACCTCCAGACTGAGAGCTAATACAGCCTTTCTGTGCTTAGAGCCTGTGACAGTGTTGTTTACAGATGTTGGGGTTTCAGTCTTTTAGTGGGTTCACCCTGGCTGGATGCCAAGTACCCACTAAAGCCTCCTTCTCATTCCCCTCTGCAACAGGACAGAGGAGAGAAAATGTAACAAAGGGTTCATGAGTTGAGATAAGGACTGGAAGAAATCACTTACCAATCATCATCATGGGCAAAACAGACTCAAAAAGGGGATATTAATTAAATTTATTACTAACAGAATCAGAGTGGGAGAATGAGAAGTAAAATAAACATTAAAAACACCTTCCCCTGCCCCTCCTTCCCTCCCAAGTTCTACCTCCTCTCACCCAGTGGCTCAAGGAGACTCACAGAAGCCACCCCTTTAGCCCCCCCACTACAAAAACCTGGCCACAGAAACCAAATACAAATCTGTTTCTCCTGGAGAGGAAGAGGCTGTGCCTGCAGCTTGGTAGGGTTGAAGTTGTCACTGGTTGTAAAGCCTTGCAAAGAGGGGAGAAGTACTGAGAAACTTACTGGAGCATGCTTGGATTTGCAGTTGCAGCCTCTCCAGGAGTGGATGCAGAATGCTACTGCTGGGGGAGTGAAGGATTTGTGGTGGTGGTTTATAGCCAAGTGGCTGCAGAGGTGCAGCAGAAGAGCTCAAAGGCTCAGAGTTGTCAGTTCCTGATACCTCACTGTATCTGTGCTTCTATATCCTTGTCCACATCTGAAAAGAAACAAATTAAAAAGATGTTGTTTGATAACAAACATCAAGTAGCAAAAAGGGACACAACTTCCTTTCCTAGACTGAAGCATTTCTCTGTAGGCCCCAGACATTCCCCGTTCCCCCTCCCGCTGGATACCTCACACCTTCCCAATCTCGTCTCCTCCTCAGACTTCATTTTCCTGGAGAAAGGTCACTACTGTTGGCCCCATGTCTTTTTTTCCATGCCTGCACAGCAGCATTTCAGTCACCTGGAGAGCAGGTCAGTATTTCATGCTTCCTTCTGGCAGGTACAGCCCAGAAACAGCATCCCAAGGGCACAGAGAACGGAGGTGGTTTCCCTTCCCATCCCCATCCTGGGGAATGGAGCAGCCGTAGCTTGCAGCCATCACTCTCAGTGGTGCTTGGCTCTGTCTGGATGGGACACACCGTGAAACAGGGTGGTGTCATCTCTGTGCTGGGCCTAAGTGGGTGGAGGTGCTTTCTGGTCTCCAGTGAGTCACAAGCTGTTCCCCAGATCTTCAGTAACCAAAGGGGACATCAGAGCATGGCACAGCAGGGTTCTGTGCCTTGCCTCCATCCTGAAAACTGGCCCCATTTGGCTCCCCTTCTCTTTCAAATCAGTGCCCTGTGGACATTGCAATGGGTTTAATTGCAGGGCAGCTAACGAGCACTCTCCAGGATTAGAGATGGAATGGTTTTAACCTATAATCATAGCTTAGGGCATCCCAAAGTCTCAGTGGACTTTGCAAGTTGATCACTGGCCAGATGCAGAAGATGTTTGATGGGAAAGCATGACATGCCATCCTGAAACAGAATTATTATCCAGCTGAGTTCTCTGGGCCGAGACAAAAAACCAAAGCCTGATGCTTCAAGGGATGGTTAGAAGTCATAGCTGAATGGGTTTGATCCTGATCTGGCCTGGAGGCTTTTGACCCCCTGTTCTGAAAAGACAGTGAGCGTGCTCGGCATGTAATGCTTATGAGTTTCCATTATGGGAAAGGAGGCTTCATCTGCTGTGGTTTGTTCACATGTTCTACGGTTTTTGTATTTCTTGTAATAATTTTTATGGAATGGCTGTGGCTGTTCACATTAGGATTGGTCTCTGTCTCCCAGTTTTAAAAGCCAGAACACAAAGCTGTGCTGCTCAAGAGAGCACTGCAGTTGTGCTCACAGCAGAACAGTGATGCATCAAAGCTTCCAGAGGCAGAGAGATACAACCCCTGTGGTACCAGTGGGAAATGCAATTTCCTTTGGGTCCCACCAAGAGCTCGGAACCCATCTGGATCTAACCACTCCCACTGCTGTCTTTCAAGTTCTCCCTTCTACCGAAAGTGATCTGTATGTTTCTGAATCTCTTGGCAAGGGCAGTTATCATTGCTATTCTGTTGGTGTTCAGCATCTGACATAAACAGTCTCTGATCATATTAGTAGGCTCTCAGGTACTCCTACGGTACAAATAATAAATAATAATGAGCTGCAAGGAAACCCTCTGAGTCCCAAGCTCAGGCTGGACTCTTGTGGCTTCTACACAAGATGTCCACTCTGTAGACCTTTCTGTGCTGCTGTTGCCAGCAGTGCAGCAATGCTGCTGGAGACTGGCCTAGGAAGGGGATCCCCACAGCCTTGGGAGAGGCTGTGCAGCTGTCAGCAGACATGAGAAATGCATACTTGTGCGCTGTGTGTCTGGGTTGGTGGCCTTTTAATGACTGAATCGGATTGCACTTGGGTAATTTATGGGAAACCTTACAATAAAATAGGAGAACATTGGCATGGTTCAGCAGATGGTAACCAGGGACTGGCTTGTGTTATTACACACATTACTCTGGACAAAATGTTGGTTTGTCTTGGCTTTAACCGGCAAGAGCCCTGTTAAGAAGAGCTGACATCGCAGCACAGGTAGCACACGCAGCAAGAGGGGCCTGCTGTGTACAGCTCTTCTGCAGCACTGCAGCAAACACCGCAGCACGTGGTGCCTGGGAGGAGAAGAGGGCTCTCGGGAAAGCAGGGGTTAGAGTAGCGTCACTGGGATTTTCTCCCTAGGATTTTTGCAGAGGAAGGAAGTGCAATGCATTGAGAGCAAAGCCTGTCTTTGGCAAGATTCTTACTGTTCTGTTTTCACATCCTCTTGGGGTTTCCCTTTAGTCTCATTCCTTACAAGAAGCTGCTGAAGACGTGGCTCTCATAGTCAAGTGCAGATGTGTGAATTAATAAGGAAATGGTGGCATGCAGGGAAGAAAGCCTGTGCTGCTCACCTACTGGCCAGTTTTTCATGTTCCACAACAGAGGTGCATGAAGAGTAAAATACCTGGCTTGGCACAGGCACTCACATACCCCACAGCAGTGGCCAGGCTTCATACAAAGAGACTGCAGTCAAATGCAACCCCAGGCTAGAGTCCTCCTCTGAGCTGGGCTTTGCTGGCTCTGCTGGTATGACATGGAAGCATCATTTATCACAGCATTTCCACCTCTAAAGAGTATCTTGTTGAGGACTCCTGTTATGAAAAAAGATGGAAATATCTTTTCCCTTGGGCAGCCTCTTCCCAACTGCATCCCAATGGCAGCTGCACCTTCAGGGCTTCTCCCTCTCTGCATTCTCACCCTGCTTGAAGAGGGACCTTAGGACAAGACCTTGCAACAGGTAGTCTGTAAAAAAAAAATCCACCCAAGCAAACTCTCTGAGGGGCTCAGCTCTTGTCTGCTGGGCAGCTGTGGACTGCTGAAAGGAAAATGGATGTTGCTCAAGTGAGTTGGTCTTTGGGCCTCTCTTCCACTACAATCTTTGTTACTTGGCTTTGATTTCCCTTGAGGATCTACATGGCTCTGACTGTGGCATGAGCAGCACTTGGCAGAGCATCTTATTCAGCCTCTGTGGTATACCGCATCACTCGGTCCGACAGATACCTGTCTGCTGAAAGAAAGGCCGTAGCTTCAAGAGTGCTCAATTAATCCTGGGGTGTAGGTTGCACAGCACAAGAGCTCATGGGTTAAAAGTGAGAGAGAGGAAGCTTAGCCTAAAGGAACAAAACAAGTCAGAATCCAAAATAAAACCCATATCATCTCAAATTGAAGATTAATGCACAGAGACTGACCTGTGGCTCTTGTACCTGCTCCCCTGAGCTCTCTGTGGCTGGAGAAGACTCCTGGCTGCCTGGTTTGATTTGAGGGTTGAGGGAGCTCTGGTGACCTTCTTTTCTTCTGGGACAGTCCTCAGCAGGGGAGCCAGCAGTTTGACATCCCTGTCCTTTGTACCCTTAGCAATTCCTGCCAAAAGTGAGTAACTATTATTATTAAAGCCATGGGGAATGTTATGAGATTATTTTATATGAAATGGGGGAAATAATTTTGTAAAGTGGAGGTTGCCTGGAGAAGATGAGCTGGGGAGCTGTTCTTTCTGAGGAAAGAAATTAAGAGGTCATGTGGGTGATAAGTGGGAGCCAAGAAGATCTGAGTCTTGTTCTGCAACACCCTGCTTTGAGAGCTGGTTTGTGGATGGCCGAGCATAGGGGTGCTGGGTCTCATCATTCCTGCCAGAGCTTTGCTAATGAGAAAGCAGGTGCCCATCATGCCAGATGGATCCCTGCTGACTTCTGAAACCAGGAGTTGAGAGACAGAGACACAGAGCCTTGAAGGAGCAAAGGATGAGGGAGACATGCCTCTCCAGAAACTTCTGCAGATTCTTGGAAGCAGGTAAGCAGGCTCAGCAGCTGCCTCAGCCTCTGACATCACCTTTTTCCATGGTAATGCACAAAGACATCACAGGGGAGTCTCAAGGGCTTTCATGGCCTGGGTGGGTGATGTACAATACTGCTGTGCCCTTGCTGTTAGTGCAGGTCTACTGGAGAATGACCCCTCTCCTGTTTGGATAAGAAAGAAAAGCACTGGCTACAAACTTCCCACTCTATGACTCCTCCACCCTGGGCAAACCCCAGTTCACAAGGGGCCACCCAGGGAGACCAACTTTGGAGGCTGAACCTCTGCCCTCTTGCATTTTTCAGGCATGTAATCCTTCTGCAGAGAGCACCCTGAGAAACCGTGACAAATCGCTTTCTAGGCAGTCATACAGCATGTGTATTTTTTAATCATGCTTATTAAACTATGTGCTGAATTCTGCACAAATTCAGGAATGTTTTTCATTAAATTGCCATGATGAAGGTTAGCAGAATATTCCTGCAAAAACTTTCACCCAGCACTTGTGGTGTTAAGTGTGATTGTGACTTTAGAAGCCGGCAGGATTGCTCATGCCTTGCCAAAAGTGGGGATGCAGAGCCCTTCTCCTTAAGAAGGGCAACTGCTGCAGGAGCTCGCTTTGGGTCCCTTTGAAGTCAATGGCAAATTTCCCATTGGCTTAACTAGGAACATGTGTTTCAAGAAATGAATAATATGAAACTTGAAAAGCAAGGAGTGATGTGATCAGGACATGGCCTGGTTTGACCTGGAGACTTAACTTGTGTTTTACTGCTACGTGTACCTCCATCTCTCAGCTGTACATTAAGCAATACAATACGTACTATTATTAGTAACTTATATTATTAGCACTAATTGGATTAGAACTGATAAACTATGGAGGTTTCTTTGTTTTGTACCAGTAATTTCTACTTTAAATTGGAATTCAACAGAGTGTGTGTCAGGGTGCATGACCCCTGTATCTGTCATGCATGTTTTGTTCTTTCTTTTGACAAGCTGGTGGAAAAGTCTAGGAATACAAATTAAAGAGGTATTTGGAAAGAAAACCCTAAATACAGGCTTGTTGAAGCAGCTGGTATTTTCTTGTTCAGAGCAAAGTAGACAGTTAATAAAATGACATTGATGTTGCTGATCCTTATGGCTGACACAGTGCTTGTCCCCAGGCACAGCACTCGCGGGTTGCAGGAAAGTGGGTGAAGATCCCTGAGCCCCCAAAAGGAACAGCTACCATGGGAGGCTTTCAATGCAACACGATCCTCCACTTAACCCACATGGTCACTCTATGCGCCTGTGCAGGATCCAGGCAGACCTTGGCTCTGTGGCACCAGGAGGCAGCGCAGGGGGCTCTAGCCAAGTCTGAGTAGTCTGTTTGCTTTAGTAAAAGCCACTGGTCATAATGTCAAGGATTTATAAAACAACACAGAGCAGTCTGTGTTGCAGGGCTGTGGTTCTGTGAGATAGCTCAGCAGTGCTTTGCAGAGCATGTTGGTGGAGGCATCTCCATGCAGGACTAGAGAAGCAACATGCCCATGGCCACGACCAGCAGCTACAGCTGTCCAGTCTCAGAAGGGCACCAGCCACCACGAGTCCAGCTGTATGGGAAAGTTCTGCAAGGTGAGCCCCTGCCTGTGCAACAAGCACCATCACAGTCCCCACCATCAGAGCATCCTAACAAGGTCAGGGGCTCCCATCCCCTTGGGACTTGCCGCCCAAGGGCCATTTCTTCCCCACTATACAGGCATGGAATCTGAACAGGCATTGCTATGTGTCTTGCCATTCACTGCAGGACAAATGCTTATTGAAAGAATTGCCTCTAACAGCTTGGGAGAGGCCATTAGGGTCTGCCCGGGCAGTGATCTACAGATAATGACTCCCTCTGAGATTTTCTCACTC
The DNA here is from genome assembly GCF_003031625.1 of Empidonax traillii. NCBI lineage: Eukaryota > Metazoa > Chordata > Aves > Passeriformes > Tyrannidae > Empidonax > Empidonax traillii. The sequence continues at coordinate 1,189,979 of NW_020955258.1, read as the reverse complement.
TTCTGCAATCCTCATACCAGGTACATTAAAACTGACCTGCAAAGAAAAATGTTTCTCTCTTTCTCTCTCTCTCTCCCCTTCGTTTTTATTATTTTTTAAAATTCCTTGTAGAGTTTTGTGAAATACCTCTGTTATTGGTGCCTTGCTCGTCTTTCTTAGTGGTAGCACCAAAAGGTGAGCCTTGCTTTTTGTGAAACAGGGGGAAAACTTGCTTATGTTTTACCTTAGGAACAGGGGGACTGTTGAGTTGAGCCTCCACTGAGCAGAGGGACTGTGTGGGTCTCAGGCAGAGGATCTGAATCCTTAACTGCAGGGACAGAGGTGCCAGGTGTGATCAGAGGTACCTGCTGTCCCAAGCCCTTCAGCAGGAGTGGCTGTGAAGGTCTCCACCAGATGTAAATTTTCATCTGAATAACATGCAGCTTTTTTTTTTTTTTTTAAATTGAAGCATTTTGTGAGAATGTACCAATCTGGACATAATTTTCAATAGGAAAGTCAAAGTGAATTATTTGGGCTTTTCTGTTTTGTTTTGATAATGGTGAAATATCTTGTTTTGACAGAGACAGAGTTGTCATTTCCATGCTGCAAACATTTTTTACTTCCACCTTCTTATTTTACTACATTTTCTGCTAGCTATAAATCCACAGTTCATAACAGTTAGTAATTTATCATTATCTTTTTCTAGCTGTTATTTAATACTGTATCTAAATTTTTATATGTACTGTTGTGTTTTGACATCTAAGCCAAGTGTCTTTTTATTTTAGTCAGATGAAACAAAATTAAATTAAGATGCCAAGGCAAAACAATTTGATGTTAATTGAAATTAAATATTTTCTTAGTTTTATTTTCTTGAATTGATTTTTAGGTTTTTTTGTTTGTTTGTTTGGTTTGGTTTGGTTTAGTTTTCCACTTTCTGATGGGGAATGCAACTGTATTGTAGGTGTGAGGCTGTGGAAATCACCGGTTTCCAGTCAGTATGCTCTTGGGCACTCAAGTTAAATCAGTGCTACCAATTAAAAAGCAAGCAAGCAGGTTAAAACAGTATGAGAAAAAATAATTTCCCTTTTCAGTTAATGAGGTTTCGCATGGAAGAAGAAAAAGAGGATGAAAGGCTCTAATGTGACCTGTTGTGTAGCAGTAGTAGTGCCTAGGAAATTACTGTAGGATGTCCATGCTTGCAGTCACCTTCTCATCGGCTCTCGGGTTGGAATTTATGAAGTTGTACCCAGAAGCAGTGGGGAAACTGGTATGGATCGCTGAAGTAGAACACAGTACCTCTGCCTTGCACAGACGTCTGCCTTTGGGTGCTGAGGTCTCTGTTACCAGTTTTGCTAACTTGTTGTATGATGCTTTCACTTTGGGCTGTGATAATGGCACGTATACATCACACTTTGAAGATGCTTTTTATTGACTTAATGTGAATATTATTGTCATCGTTTATTACAGGGAAGTATCTCATAGTAATTGAAATACAATATGGTGCCATTAATCACTCTGAGTACGAAATGCTAACTTTAAACTGTTCATAGTATATTAAATGCTCCTCTAACCATAAAACAATTTGACTTGCAATCAAATAGTTACAAATGGCCGGTGTTGAGGATTCATGGTGATTGACATTTACATGGCAGTGTTCATGTGCTCGTGTTCTTGAAAAGCATATTTTCTTTGGGGTTTCTGTGAAGGTGTTGAGACTTGCAGCTTTGCAGTTCCCTGATGCAGAGGGGTAAGGGGATGCAAACTGCAGGCACAACCACTGTCTGCTTAACAGCATCTCCATTGCAAACCCGAGGTATACGTGACAGTCTGGAGTGCCCAGTGGACTGCATACAGTAAGATGTCCTCCTGAAACATCACTGGCCTTCTTTCCTTAGGACACCTGGTGAAGGAAAACAGTAGAAAAGGGACAGAAGCTCTAATAGTGTGGTTTTAGGCAGGCACTGTTGAAATAAAGCCCATTTGCTTTCATGGGATGCTTTTCTAAATTTTCTCTCCTGTATCACTAAAAAAGGAAAGAGGTTCCCGCTTTTAAAAATCATTTTCAATTAAAAATTAATCCACCTACCAAAAAGGAAAGAAAAATTTAACCTGATACCATACTAAAATGATCGCAGTGCCATCCACGGTCAGCTGTGATAAATCGCCTCCAGGTCTGCCCAGCTTGTGACCTCCCCTTACCGCCCACATTCTGAGACATGAGCAAAGCCCTCAGGAGCAGCTCCCAGGGATAGCAAAGTCCTCCACACTCAGTGCCCCAAAATTTCAGTGGGAATCATCAGGGGTTGGTGCAAGGCCATATCAATCCCTGCCGCCGACGGCACAAGCCCCGTGCATGCCCAGTGCCACAGCAGCACCTGCAGGGAGGGGGCAGGACTCGTGTTCTGTGCACCTTGTGCACCAACCATGCATGCACTGCATGGCATGGCACAGCACGGCACAGCTTGGCCGGGAGTGAGGCAGGCTGGGCAAAATGCAGCATTTTAGAAAGCTCAGACATTTGCTGCTGTGAGAAGCACTGCTATTAAACTGCTTACAGGAGCCTCACTTTTTACTGCCAGGTTTAAAAGCATACTTCAATGGCATTCACAGGAGGGGAGAAGATGTGTAAGGTCATTTCACAGGGCACATGTTTAAAGATTTTCCAAGAAGGGCAGAGCAAGGTCTTTCTTCTGGGGAGGGAGGGGCTTTTTTTTTTTTTTTTTAGCCAGAACTTTTATTGTCAATATGTTTTTTTAATAAAAAGGAAGCAATAGAAGCGGTAGCAGGTGACAGAGCCCACTGCTGTTCAGCTGCTGACATTTATAAAACAATGCCAACATCTCTTCAAAACAGACGCTTGCTTTCCACTACTGTATTGATGTACACATTTATTTTATAACCGACAGCAGCAAGATGAAAATGATAATGCATGAAGAAATCCCAGAGGCACAGCCCAGCGGTTTTGCAATGCAGCCTCTTTGCCTTTGGCATCATGTGGATGCTAACGGTCCTGGATGAGTCAGTATGAAACAGCACGGGCTGCTCTCTCATACACACTGAGTGCTCGCTCTTTTTCCTGTTTCTGGTGACACCAGCTGTGTATATCTTAATCATCCTGGTGTGTTTACATTTATTTCTCAACTATGTACAAACAAACCTGGGCAGTTAGATGGCAGGTGATGGCCAGGGAGTGCTGGTCAACTGTGAGGTTATATAATGTTGTGGGCATCGGAGATGTGAAAAGTAGCTATATTACAGGCTGTAAAAGAGGAGAGGTAACCTTCCAAATAGCATATAGAAGCAAACTAAACTTGGGACACAGAATCAGTATAAACTGGGGGACACATGAATGGCCAGGGCCAATCTGTGGGCTCAGCTCCAGTGGTACCAGCCCAGACCACAGGTCTTTGCTGGGGGAGCACTTTGGTGCCCTGAGACTCACACTGAAAGCCCTTTGCACAAGGGCTTCCCTTAGCTGGCACTGAGGTGCCTCCTGGGTTGAGGAGGAGGAGGAAGACTGGTCATGCTAGGTTAGAGCCCAGCCCTGCGAATCAGCTTTTGATCAAGCATTTTTGGTCATATAAGAATAGTCCCCATGGCAGCAGGCTGACCTTCACTCCAGGAGGAAAGCCTATCACATCTCATAGGATACTCCTTACCATAAGGAAATCAATACAGCAATATTATGATAATGTTACGCACAAGCTTTTATTTCTGGGTGAAAAATTAAAATAATGAATACACCATATCTATTGATTCTTTGAATATACATATTTGGATATATATGTTTTATGTCTGCCTTCTGTGTGCAGCTGTTTGCCAAACGTGACAGGATTTGTTTTTTAAACCTGGGGGTGAGTTCTGCCCTGTGCATTTAAAATAAGATTTCTCTAAATTATTGAATATGTCAATAAATAAAGCAGAGGAAACGGGCAGGAAAAACCCAGAGGTCCTTGGTGAAAGGAAGTTGTAGATGCCGGTAATAGGCTTTAACAACAGTAAAAGAGGAGTAAAAAGGCCAACTTAAAAAAATGGAAGGGATAAAGAGTGGAATTGGGTATCTCTGCTCCAGTTTTCTCTGAGTTTCATGGTAATTACTGGCTTGGCCTTGGACTGCATTTTTTGTTTTTCTGTGAATTTAATTCCACCTTGTAGTGGAGGGTGAAGGGTAAGAGAAACATTTAAATAAACGCTGCAGCAAAGGGAGGGGAGATGCTTGTGATGTGTGGATGTCACAGATGTCCACAGGATGGTGGAGACAGGTCCTAGGATGGGGGAGCCTCAGAGGAGCTGCCAGTGCCCAGGCACAAGGAGAGAGTGCTGGGGAAACCCAAGGACGGGGAAGAAGGAAGGGAGCACACACATGGCCAGTGGCAGGGCTGGGTGTTGCCTTCGAGTGCCTCAGCCCTGCCCCCACTGCCCCGACAGCTCTTGGGGGAGCTGATGAATAAAACATCACATTTTACAGAACATGTGTCATCCCAGCTCCAAAATTATAAAGTCCCTTACTCTCCTCTCAAGAGATGTTGCATGAGCAACCATTTAAATGAGTGTTACATTATTTACAAGTTTCACTATTATTAAATTAATGTTACATTCATCAGGGCTTTTGTTTTGTTTTGTTTTCAAGGCAGAGCTGTAATTTGAGCAACATATTCATCAAGTCTGAAATGGTGGCTCCAATTATTTTAACATTCATTTGCCCATTCAGCTTCCTTTGCATCTGCTGGTTTCCTCCCCGTGACAGTATGTCGAAGCCGGGGACACATTTGTGCTGCTCAGCTGTGAAACCACCACGAGGGATGTGACGGAACATGTTCGATCCCAACACAGTCAAGGCCAGCAGGGCTCTGCTGTGGGGGCAATAAGATGGTGGTTTCAAAGGCAGCGTGTCCCCAGGTGCGGATTTCCTTTCTCCACTGACAAACCCCTTCTGGTGTCAGACATGTAAGGATGGAGCTAGCAACTTTTTAAGGGTAACAAAAAAAGGCTCCATCGATTTGCTGGCACGGCAGCCTCAGCACGGCAGTGGTGTTGCGTGTGTTATAGCAATGCTCGTCAAGGTGAGTGTGGGCTAATTGGTCCAGATCTGAAAGGATGCTCTTGAGTGCTGGATAAGCAAACATAACAAAGCATCAGCCATTCAGCAAGTGCTGAAAATAAGCCAGAATAGCTAAAAAAAAAAAAAAATGTTTCATTATTTATTTTAATGCTGGAAGTGTAAGCTTTCCTGACATGATCATAAAATCTGATCATTTATTAATGCTCCTCATTTTGAGGCTGCATCCTGTACCATCCCCAGCCTTCTGCCATTCCTGGCGTCTTCATCCTGGTCCCACAGCTGTGCCCTGCAAGGTGTCTACCCACGCTGCTGCCCATCCCACAGCAGGTGCCAGAAACCCCCTCTGCCCAGCCACGGGCTCTTGCAAGGCAGTGATGGGGAAAGGGTGGGCTTTTAGAAATAAAAATCAATAACTGTGGTTTGTTTTCCCTTTGTCTGCTTTCTCAGCCTGTGAGATTCACTTGAGCTTTTCCCTGCAACCACAAGAGCTAATGACATGCATTAGTTTTTCTATTTTACTTCTTTTCTTTCCCAGATGAGACAGGAGGATCTCATCTGATTATTTATCTACAAAAACCTGGGCCTCTGGGATAGGTACAACCTGAAGATCACGAGTCTCCTTATAACACTGTGTAAGGAGATGGCTCTGATGTGTGAGCACCCTTGTAGGGCCACACTGAGGTCCATAGGATGAGCCCTGGGAGCTGTCACAGACCCTGATTTTGTGCCTCCCACGGTGCTCCCCCTGAGGTTTCTCCACTGCTGTGGCGGTGCAGGAGCTGTGGGGCCACATCTCTCAGGGACCAGCTGGAACATCAGTAAGGTGCATGGCTGGGGGGGCAGTGCAGGAGACAGGACAGCAGTGTTCGGAAAGATAATGAAATATAGCCCCGGAAGGACCCTCAGCGACAGCTCCTCGGATGTGCCTGCGCTCTGTTCATTAATCTGTGATAATTAGACTTATTTGCAGAGGTTAACAGCAGTGGCACATGGTAATTAACCACTCATTCCCTGCCGAACGGCTCATAAAGCTTCTCAGATGCCACAGGTCTGGCTGCGGGTAGTTTTGGTGCTGATGGGGCCCAGTGCTGTGAGGTCAGGCACACCTCTCAGGGGAAATGTCCCTGACACTCCCTGTCTGTCCCAGACCTGCTGCAGGAAGAGGCTGCGAGAGGTGAGAGAAGGAAAACAAATTGGTACACCTCTTTTCTTTGTCCCTCTCCTCTCCCATCCTGCCTTGATGGCCAGCCAGGGGCTGTAATTTCCCCACAGCAGGAACAATACTGCCTCAGAGCCAGCAGGGCTGCTGCTGCGGGCAGGTATTGTGGCAGGGTGGATGGGAAGGGACCAGCGTGCCCCTCCAGTTTTGCAGGGCACAGGATATATGGCATTAGAGCCACTAAGCACCTCAGTGGGTCCTGATGGCCAGTATCAGCAGAGCTGTGCTCAGCTTGACCAGTTAGGGAAGATGGAGCAGATGGGTGGATTTTGGACAAGACTTCCCCTCCCTTTTCATCCCTTCTCCCCCTCGCTACCCCCACACCCCCCCCAGCGAAACCAAGCTAATTAGTCAAATAGATGAGGATAGGCCAGGCGGGGAGAAGCCCCGTTGCGTGTCCTATATTAGTAACTCACGTGGGAGTAGCCAGATTGGAAGGAGATTGAAAGGGAAAATTGTAGGTGTACATCGGAAGATAAGTGGGCTAAGCCTTTCCCCCGGCCCCGTGTGCCTGGCTCCTAACACAAGAATGATGTCATCTTTCTCGGTGGCCAGGCAGCCACCCCACATCAGCCCCCCTACAGCGTAGTGGCCAGCAGGGCGCTGCTGGGGGGGCTTCAGCCCCGTGAATTAATGATGAGCCGCTGAACGGAGGGAGGCAGGGCAGGCACTTCAACCGGCATCAAAGAGATTAGCCAGAAGCGAGGAGGGGCCAGCACTGATTTAACCCCCAAAAGTTGCACAGGCAGCTGCACGGGGGGAGCTGCAGGCATGGGGATACAGCCTGAGACAGGGGGTTCAATAGATACTGGCCATATCCATGTTTCTTGGGCTGTCTGACCCAGCCACTGCCACTCCCACCTCAGGCACAAGGGCCCTTCTTGCCAAAACACAACCATTGTCTCTGTATTGAGTTGCTTTGGAGATCATAAGGCTTGAAGCTTCTCTCCCTTATGTGGTGTTTATCACAGGTAACTTCTGTTCTCAGAAAGTTGCTGTGTGTCAACACCAACCCATCTGTCTCGGTGATCAGAAATTCTCCCCACTGCCCTGACTCACACAGTCAGTCCCATCCCAGAGCCCAGTGTACTCTTGGAGTGGGCATCACAGAAACACGGGTAGTGACTGCAGCACGTCCATTAGAAAGCACGTTAAACAAAGGAAGCATGCCTTCTGCAGCAGCAGGCAGCAATCAGAAGGAATGGCTTTCTGACTCACTAATGGGGCAAATTTGAGTATTGGGGGCCCCATGCAGTGATTTCTGTTCTCCTGTCAGTGACCAGTGGCAGACCCTTACCTTGAAGGGTGTCACACAGGCTAACAGGTGCTGTTCTGCCTATCTGAGGGAGGCAGTGGGTATTTGCAATTAGTGCCTTCGCCCTGGGCTTGGGAGGCACTTTGCTTCAGTTACCAATCAGGCAATTGGAGCTGGTGGCTGCGTAACCTGCAAGACCCACATAATTCCCACAGAGACCCAGCCTTTGCTGGAGGCAGGTGCAGCAGTGGGGCTGCATGCAGTGCCATGGCTTTGGGAGGGCAGGGACTGCCCACTCCGCCTGGTGTCCTGGCAGCTGCCTGTTCCACTCACTGGCTGGCACTGGCAGTTCTCAGTTCCCATGCCAATGGCAAGTGAGGTAACAAGTCCGGTCCTTGGCTGTGTCAAACCTACTTTCCTGACCTACTTTTCTTTCACTCCGCAGTGGTGGAGCAATGCCCAGTGTGTGCCTTGTGCCGGTGGCACCACTGCGTGCAGGATGGCTCTGTTCCTGCTGACAGGGAAGGCACCTCGGCAGCAAAAGCTTCCAGGAAAAAAAAAAAATAAGGAAGGAGAAAATCCAGGGGAGCAAAGAGCCTCTCCTGCTGACACCATGCAGCCAGCAGTGCCTGTCTCACCCTGTGAGACCCACCAGCCCTGCTGTTACGGCCAAAACACAGCTAACTGTGGGCCGTAACTGGTGAGGGGACTGAAGAATGGCAGGTCTAGGGTGGACTGTCCTGGTTGTTCCTATCTGCATTCATTGCTGTTGCCTTCAGCTTCGGAGTAAAAGCCAGGCAAAGATGCTGCCACAATTTCCAGGGGTTTTTTTCCTTCCAGGTTTTTTTCCTCCTGGGTCAAAAGTCTTTAGCTGAGTGGTTCACTGAAGCCATAGTTCACTGAAGTCAGTCACTCCATCTAGGGCTGCCTCTCCTTAGTGGTGATGAGAAGCAGAAAAGGCAGTGCCCAGCAGGCTCTGGGCCTTGGAAAAAGAAAAGATGGCAAGGGGAAGCACTTCTGCTGCCAACCTCTACCTTCACAAAGGAACGTTTCCTTGTGCCTGGGAAAAATCGCTTGGGGAAAAATGTCTTTGTTCATGACTCCAGGGCTGGTTTTGCTGGTGTGTGGTCCCACATTTCCTCTTGTCTTCTCTCTTCTTCAGTCCCCTTTTCCAGCTTGCTCTCATGCTTGCCCACAGCCTTTCCTCACAGCTTTCCTGTCTACCTGCTCCTTTTGCCCCAGGACATCTTCATAGTGACAGCCCAGCACCTTTGCTGCACCAGCTCCCACGGAACCTCTTGGGCAGCGTAGCTGTTCATGCTGCCTCGTGCGTCTCTGCTTTGTATATTCTACTTATTGTTTCAGCTCTTTGGGTTATCAAATGAATTTATCAACTCCTTTATCCCAAGTGACAGGACACAGGAACCTCCACGGATCTAACACATGGCTGTGTTGGTACACAGGCTTTCCAGTTCACAGGATGTGCTGCTGTATCTAGAAATCAAAAGCAAAAAATCTTCTGAATTAGACACAAACTTAAAAACTAGCTAGACTTCCCCAAATTGGAAGGATGTCATAAGTGAGTTGACAAAGCTCTCAAATCCTGGCCTGGACAGATCCAGCAGGAGCACAGGCATGTCCTTGTGAAGTTTTTTTTTTTTTTTTTTGGTTCAGTGACAGTTCATTGAACAGGAGATTAAAGATTTCAGGACGGCATTTCTCAGTGAATTTCTAACTAGCTGCAAAAATGAGTACTTGCATCTGAAGGAAAAAGACAGGCACATCTGTAGTAAGGGGAATACACATTTGGTCAGGAGGACAGTTCTACCCCAGTGTGCTGGCAATGCTTGTGGTTTCTGTGGTCCAGGATTTCCTCTTACCACCTGTCTCAGCAAAAAAGACAATGCAGATCCCAGTGCATGCAGCCAAAGTGCTGTGCTGATGCTGGCTCACCAGAAAGGGGCATGTGCTGACGTCTTATCTGCATCCCTCCAGCTTGGGGGTCTCCATTCAGATGCTGGCCTACTATGGCAGGGCTCCATCCATAGGCTCTCATGGGCTGTGTTGGGTACCATAGCTCTTCTGCTGCTGCTGGGAAGCTCTGCTGCTGTGTAGCAGCTGGCACTGCCCTATTTTAATGGTCATTTACACGAGGGCAACTTTACGTGGCAGTGGCACTGTGAGATGACCTAACACCTTATAGCAGCCAGGAAGTTTGCAGAAGGACTCTGGAAATTGTGCCAAATGATAAAAACAGAGTCTGAGGGTTAACTGAAGATCTTTCTTTAAGCCACATTTCACCCTCGTCCTGGAGCCTATCTACACATTCATCCGGGTGTGCTCAGCATGCACAGAGGGTAATCTTGTTTCTCGAAATGCCACTGGTGGTCTCAGTTTTCTGAAGTCTGAACACACAGCAGAACATTTGCATTTTTTCTTCCATCTCTTATTCCCTTTTGATTGTTTTTTTCAGAGGTGAGGGGACCATGAGAGCAATAGTAACTGCTCCAGCACAGCAAAGGAAACATTTAACAGTGTGAGTATGCCTTCTGAGCCAAAGTTCTAAAGAATGATTTTCTGTAAAAAAAAATAGAAATTATGCCAAACAAAACCTGTTCCTTAATAAGGCTCAAGGAATGAAAATTAGTTCAGTGTTTCCATTTTTTATTTCATGAAAAAGGTTTCCCCATTTTCCAACCAGCTATTGCGAAAGAATTTGCCATTAGTAACAGAAGAAGCTTCACATCTGGTCGGGGTTTCACTGTCAGACAAAGGGGAGGACTTTAGTGAGGCATTAAATGTAGATAATGGATTATCAACAGGGAGAACAGACCTTGGGAGAGTGGGTGTGGGGAGGGATGAGGGGACGATGAAGCATCATGAGGCACAAAGGCAGTGAAGTAAGACGTCTGGGAAGGCTGTGAATAGCTCTAGGGGGGCTGCTGCTCCCTCCTTGAGTGGCTGTGGCTGATCCCCTGATGCCTCCCAGACACGGCAGTCAAGAGGGAAAATCAAATATTAACTGATTCCTGCTCCCAACCTGCATGAGGAAGAAGACGAGTGAAGCAGGAGGGAGACTGGTGGAGCCAGAACAGTAGGAAGCCATGCAGAAGCCAAACACTAAATTATTAGTGAGCATGAGTAGCAAAGCTTTCAAAGGCGGCTTTGACAGAGACACTAACAAAGTCCCCAAGGTAAGGAAGAGCCTTTGTTAAAATTAGTGTAAGACCCAAGTAGCAGCTTTGGTGGATCCAGAGAGCAGCCTCGGGATGGAAGAAGGTGAGCAGGAAGGAACCGGGAGACAACGAGGTGCCCGGAAGCAGCAGCAGGGAGACCTAGCGGAGCTGAACAAATTCAGGGAGGAGGAAGATTAGCAGTTAATTACACTGCCATTCTGCCCGGCAGCCTCCAGCCTGGAGCACTCTGGGCACGTGGCAGGCCCAGAGCCAAAGCCAGCAGCCTGGGCAGCAGGTGCTGGGGAGCCGTGCCCAGAGGAGCACCACCATTGGCAAGCACCAGCTCATACGAGCACCTGGAGCAGCGAGATTGTAGCATCGGAGAAGGCTCTGCCTGTCCCGGGGTGTGGGGGCAGGCTCTGTGCCTCTGTCCTGGATGAATCCTGACTCTGGACAGGTGTCCCAGGGAGACCCTGCTTTCCTCTTCCTTTGTGCTTTGCAGGTCAGGGCCCTTCCTGGACACCCACCACCCCTCTGACAACTTGGGAAATGGGCTGGTGGCTTGGCAGCCCCAGGAGCCTCAGAGTGTGAGAGAGCCCAGAGAGGCATAGGATAAACTGAAAACAGGAGAGCAAGGGCCAGAGCAGGAGCCCTGGGGCATGGGAAGGGTAATTTGAGGAGAAGACATAGTGGGCAAGGGATTGCTTTCTGTTCACAGACTTGCACCTTGTCTTCGACACTACCATAAGGACTCAGAGTGAGAGGGAGACATTTAAATATCCAATAGGAAGGGGAGAACCCCTGGAACAGCCTGAACTGCTGGCATTTGCAGAATAGCCTTAGAGACATCTTTGGGATCATGAGGTCTTGGAATTCATCTCTCCGGTGTCTCCCACAGCTTGAATGACAAGCAGAGCTGGTCCTGCAGCTTCTCAGTTCCCTTCAGTCCTCAGCTGTCAGCAGAGCTTGATGGCAGTAACCTTGTCCCCTCAGGAAACCTTGCTGGAAAGGAAGACATGGAGGAATGATGGGTGATGCTTGAGGAACTGGACAGAAGAAGCCTCATCTTCCTAAGAAAAAGCTGGGGCTCTCCAGGAGCGCACACCAGGAGCCCTGGGATCTTGAGGGCAAGGTGCTGGACAGGACCAGCCAGCTAAAGTGAATGGATTTGGTCAAGCTCCACCCCTGGAGGACCCTGCCATGGCTGCTGTGGGCCTGTGCCCTGCTCTGTCCTCTTTGCTGCCGGCAGAAGCAGCACAGTTTAAAAGCAGCTTTGGCCTCACCTCCTCTGGAAGACGGGCCCCAGTCCAAAACCTACTGACGTCAAGAGAAGCCTGGCCCTGGCAGAGCCTGCTTGAGATGGTTCTGATCTGATGAGAGCTCATCAGTCATACCAGAGCTCCAGAAACACCAAACAAAGAGTGGCTCAGCCCTAAGTGTTTGTATGACCATGTTGCTATAGTGTCCAGGAACCTTGAGCTTTAAATGCAGCCACTGTCACAGCAGCCTACAGAGGGAAGGATGCTTGCCTGGGTTCCAGGCAGAGAAATGGAGGTGTAGAACCGTAAATCTCTTGCCTGCAGCTGAAGGAAAGGAGAGCCCATGGGCTGTGAGCCTTCCGGGGTGCAGGGCAGGTTAGTCCCTCCCAGCCTTTGCCTCCCCCGTGCTTATAAGCATTGACAAAAGGCCATCATCCAAATCACCCACGTTGCCGAAGGCCTCTTTGGCATCTGTCTGTCCTTTCATGGATATAGTGATGCCCACAGCTAAGCAGTACCATGAGATGGACCAGAGAGGTGGGAGCAATCACTGTGCTGGAGGACAGGAGCATGGAAGGGGCAACAGCAGTCTGTAAATAAGCTATGGGAGCAGCTGACCAAGTCTGTAGGCTTTTTTTGGAGGAGGCCCAAGCATGTTGCTTTGAACATCAGGCACGCAGCACACACTAGAGGGAGGCTGCCTGATCCAGGCAGGACGGATGACTGGAGGACACAGGGAAGTGAGCCACGGGCTGTAATAGGAGCTACTGCAAGGATCAGGCTGTCTTATTTTGCAGAGATTGGGCTTGCAATGCTAATACTTTTGGTATCTTTCCAGTGGGGATATGCAGGAGCGTCCGGTGGGTGTGACTCAGCGCAGGCAGAGCCGCAGCAGCGTCCCCAGCAGCGTCCCCAGCCCTGCAGCACCGCCCTCATCCTGCCTGCCAGCACACCTGGCATACTACACTCAGGAACAGGCACTCAGGGGCTGGCAACAGCCTTGACCCAGCAGCAAGGTCTGGAAAAGCTGGGGACACCACAAGGAAAACCTCAAAGCATCTAAGAGTGGTGTCAGCCCCGTGGGAACTGGATTCCTGTGAGGGATTCAATTCCCTAAATGTTTTTGCTGTCAATGGTATAGCCACACACAATGGGTCAGAAGTTATCCCGACTTTTAACAGTGGCTCTGGATATAAGGGAAAAGTGAGAGGAGAGGAGTAGGGGTGTCCATGTAGTGACAGGGATACAGCTCCCAAGAACACACACAGGATGAAACAAAAGCCTGCATGAAGTTGTACAGCCTTCATACCCGTGGTCTCCAATGGGAAGACAGCCACAAATCCTGTCCCAAAATGGGGTGCAGGGCGTGGCTGTGCTGTTCACGGGAGGACAGCACTCTCCTCCTGCAGCTTGTGGAAGACCAAAGACCCCCACATAGCCAGGGCAGCCCTGGGAACCCCTGGGGCCTGCAACTGAGTTTTTCTTATTGAGGTTGCTGTCTTGTAGGTATCTTCACTGCATGAAGAAAGTCCTGCAGGGGAAAAGCTATTAAAGATTTTTCCCGTTTGCTGTTTTAGCTGATGGAAGTGATAGTCGATACGTTTTGCTGAAACAGATGGAGGACGAACCCATGGAAAATGCACCATAGAAGGGTATGAGGGATGCTGAGGCTTCAACAAAGGCTTTTTATCCAAAATGTCAGCTGGTCATTGAAATGAAGTGCTGTTAATAACAAAACAAACAGAAACACCGGACAGCAAACAGCCTGCTCCAGTCACCTTGCAGCAGCTCAGCTCACGTCATTATCATTTCTGTAACCACACCATATGCGAGTCCTTTTGCCTCCCCAGAGCCCTGAGGTAAAGCAAGGATCCACATGTCTAATGCCAAAAAGCAGCTTTTTTAAAAATACCTACTTCCAGGTCCTTTTATTCAGCATAGGGAAGCAAACACTGGGCATGGACCCAAATCGTGCTTTCCTTTGTGGGTCACCTTTAAGAACTGAACAAATGGAGGATCTCAACATTAAAATAGAATACGACTGGAAACTTCATCAGGGACTGAACTCCCCTTGGCAAGCCTCCCACCCTCCCTGCCTTCTCTGCTCCCTGGGATGCAGAAAACCTGAAGCTTCACGGGGCGATATTGTCCAGGAATCTGCATTGGCCGCTGGGAGAGGGGTCCAGGCATCCGCTCACCGTGCCGGATGTGCTGCACTGCTGAGATACGCCCTGACCTTTACAGTGCTGGGCCTTTGAGGGTTAGGAAATCCTGGCCTGGTTGAGGGAAAATCCTTGTGCAGAAACAAGCTTTGCAAAGCCCCCACCACCACTGAAGGGCTCCTGCACCAGCTCGTGCTCCCACGGTGGATACAGTCACTGGGGGAAAGCAAGGGCAGGGAGAGGGTTCTGGGGAAGGGGTGTGTGGAAAGAGAGCAGCCTTTCCACCCCACCTAACCTTTTTCCTATCAGGGATAGGGAAAAGTCTGCTGATGGCCTCTGGGGCTGCTGTGTACCTGTTGGGTACCTGTGCCTGCCAGCAGTTCAGAGGAGAGCAGGGATCAGGCAGCTCCCTCCACGTGCTGCCCTCTCTCTGATAACTGAAAATCTGCTGAAACAGTCCATGATGGTTTCTCCTGAGGCACTGAAGGGTGAGCTCAGACTGTGCAGCTGCTTGAAGAGAAAGGGAAACTCAAACTACCTTCCTAGTGCTGGAATGGCTACCTGGGCATCTTCTGGCTGATGCCAGCAGATGTGGTCCCTTCCTAGTGCCACATCTTTTCCTTTCATGTCAAGGACATGGCTTTTTCCCTACAAAATTTCAAGCCACACCATTACAAACCAGGATGGCTGTTTCCTGCAGCAGGAGTTGAAGGGAGAGGTCTTTTCTCTCCAGCTAAAAGTGATGGAAAACTGTCCATGGGCAATGGCCCTTCAGGCGCCTGTGGGAAGGGGCTTGGCAGCCCAAGCTCCCCTCTCAGCTTTTGCTGTCTTCTTCATCTGTGCTGCAATAGCAACCAGAGCCTTCAGCTTAAATCCCAGCATGTAGGACTATAGCACCCTGAAGTTGGAGGAAGCTGGGAAATGAGAGTGGGGAGACCTGCCTGGTGTCGCAACTCGCTGTCACCCCCCCAACACCATGCACCCCCTGTCCCCTCACAGACTGTGCAAGGAGGCCTTCCCTTGGTTTCCTCACTACCTGTACATCCAACACCAGGCTCCTCTCCTGCTCACCCTCCTCTCCTCTTACCACCCTCTGTCATTCTAGAGCTTGGCAAACCACATACCCCTCACTTGCGGCTGCAGCTTCAGTGTGCTTGCATCCAGAGAGCATGGTAAATAAATCCTAGACGTATCCAGATTTATAACTTAATTGTCTGGTTGTAAAAAGTTATTTCTCTTTTCAGCCCTTGTGCAATAGGCTTGCCCATCCTCTGCTCGTTTATTTGTTACTGTGAATATTTGATGACTGACTGTAACGAGAAGTTTAAATACCTAAATTCATTCCCAAGTATAGGTGCATTGGCTGCCCTGCTGTTGCCAGGGATCTGTGTGGCAGTCTGGGGCTCGAGAGGGCTGGGGGGGCTGTGCAGGGTTATGGGGGGGCCAGGGAGACCTCACATGCCAGCATGGGCTGTGGGGTGAGACCTTGAAAAGGTGGAGGCAGTGACTGGGCTTTGGGAAGGCTTGGTAAAGACAGGAGGTGGCACTACTCCCACAATCACCCCTGCTGCTGCCATCACTCTTTGGTGACTCTTCCTTTCCTTTCTCAGCTCCCCTGTCCTTACTGTGTGTCCCACCGCCTGCAAGGGAGCACGCTTCTTACCTATCGCCCTGAGGAGGGACAAGGGGCTTCAACCCTGTGTGACAGGTCAGCTGACAGAAAGAAAACACATCCTCACTGTGCCTGCGCACAGGATATTAGCCTGCGGGAGAAAGGGAAGAGCTGCCTTATTTCTCGCTCGGGCTGGTTGCCAGCTCTGCAGATAAATGGTCAGGGCTTTGGCCTTGCATCAGGGCTGGCTGGCTCTGAAACCCACCGTGAGCCACAAAAAAAAAAAGACCCACGATCACTGTTCCTTGCTGGCTCAGCAACTTCTGTGCCCAGATTTGCATGGATGTTTTCTCCTGGAAGGTCCAACCCACTCAGGCGTGGCCCATGTAACATGTCCCTCAGCAGTGCCACCACGTTTTCTTCCCCTTCCCAGCAGGCACATGCTGAGCCCAGACAGCTCCTGCAGAGCAACACTAACCCAGTCCCAAATCCAGCCCTCGCATCACGCACGTTGCAACGGAAGCAGGGTGCTCTGAGATCTAAGAGCATCCAGCTGACTCTGTCTGGATTCATTATCAACACCTAGGACAAAAATACCACATCAAATTGGTGGGAATTCAGCTTATTTTTTCTCCGGCTCCTAGGTCCCTCCCAGGGGGGTGGAGTGAAGCCAGCCTGGCCTGGCCTGGCCTCACAAACCTGCCCTAGCTCTTGCACCATTCCCCAAAGACTTAGCAGAGGGCACCAGAAGTACAGCGGCGACTGCCACCCGTCACACCATTACTGGGGAAACAGAGCTCATGGCCAAACAATGGGAGGAAAATGCCCTCTGGAGCAGCACATCCTGCACACCTCATACCACCCTGTGTCACCTTAATTTGTCAGGGGTCAGGAGGACCTGCAGTAGCCCAGCCTGTCCCTGTGCACGGGGACTTGCAGCTCACGTCGCTGCTGCCTACCCTGAGCATGGCGTGGAGGCTTCCAGAGCATAAATAATTCAAGAGCAGTGAAGAGGATTTCTCCCCCCGTTCCTCCCTTCCCTGGCTTATAACAAATGTTAATTTAATCAATCGGCAGTAAATCTGGCTGGTTGCTGACTCACGGCAGATGGTGCCCCTGCGGGCTGTAGCAGCAGCTTCCCTCCCTCCTTCGGAGATGAACAATGCAGGAGTCCGTTTCCTTGCTTTTCACCTTTTCCCTCTTTTCCTTCAGTTGGTACCGAACGGACACAACTGCAAAATACATCTGAGGCTGAGGTGCTGAGCTGGCAACAGGAAGCCCTGGCTGCCAGAGCCTGGCTCTCACACGGCCCTGGATGGACGTTATTTGGGGTTAATGAGGCCACAAGGTGCACGGGGCTCAAAGGTGCGGCACTTGCACCGACGCCAGTATTTGCCAGCACCAAGGGGCTGTAGCAACAGCCCAAAGCCCGGCAGAAGATGTTATCCAGGTGCACAGAGGGGCTCACCATGCTGGTGACCCTCTGTTTCTGAGATGACAGGAGCAGGACCCTGCTGGGGGTCTGCACCCCCAACGCCCCTGACCTCACTCTTCATCTCCCACACCCCCAGCTGGGAAGTGAGAGCAGGGCAAGGCTTCCAGGGGCACCAAGGCTTTTGGGAGCATGAGACAGGCAGCGTTTCAGCAAGGGGGTTGATTTTAACAGAGAAATTAAGTACTTTCTGGTTATCACGTGCAGCGCTGATGGTGATGGTTTCTGCTCATCCGGATATAGGTCATACCCCATGTCTGGTTGAGGAATTCGTTTAAAAATGGGAAGAGGAGAGGGACAAATCTCTCCATGATGGGTCTGGCATCAAGATGCAACTACCTGGGCATGTTAATTTCCTGGGCTGATAGAAAAAGAGGAAAGCAGCTAGACAAAGCCATCCAGAAACAAATATAAAAGTACCCATTACTGCTAAAACAATCTCACATTTTTGCACTTTTATCAGTCTCCTGTAATGTTTTGACCTGTGTAACAGCATGACAAGGAAGATGTGATGAGACCAAATTGGAAATTGTATGTCTAAATGTTTGCTAAATGAAAATTGGCTTACAATGGAATGGATTTTTTTTTTGCTTGAACATGTCCATTTTTGCTTACAAAAAAATCAATGACAGCTTAAAAAAATTAAAACATTTCTTCGAAAGTTCAATGGGGGAGACAAAAAAGAAAAGCCTTTCCCTGATGAATGTACCGTTTTCATCAGATAAAACCTATTAATATGAGCTAGAAAGCTTTTACTTAGAGGGTTAAAAAAAAAATTACTCCAGTGGCCTTTTTTTGCTGAGATCAAGAGCAGTATGTTTAATATCTGTTACAGCCTCTGTCAGGAGACTACCTGCTGCCTTGGCAGGGGATGCAGTCAATTATCTAATAGGTCCTTCCCGCGGCGGAGCGTCAGGCTGCTGCGGTGCTGCCAGGGCTGGGAGGGATGAAAACAAGGATTCTGGTGGTGTCCCCCCATGTGTGATGTAAAGTAGGGGCTGTGTCAGGGGTCCTGCAGGGTGCTCTCCCCCTGGAACTACCTGATTCCCCTCAAGGAGGACCAAGACCTAGTTTTGAAGCATTCATCGGGAAACAGCTGCAGACGGGAGCACCTGATATTGGATTTTCTGAAAAACAAGTGGCAAATGCCCAGGTCCCAGCAAGGGGTTTGGCTTTGGCTGGTTTTAGATTAAGATTCCTCATACAGCTTTTGGTTAGAGGAAAAGACCTTTATTCTTCATCCATCGTCTGTGTTTCCTCTCCCCCTTGTGCCAGACGCCTACTCACCATTTTTTGCAGACATTTTTTGCATTCACCGCTTCAGCCTACCTTGGGTGTCTTGCACATATTGCACAGCAGAAACCTCTCCTGGCCTTAGGCTTCCCTCTGTGTTTTGGTCCTCATCTCCCTAGAGAAGGCATGGTGTCTTTTACATCTCGAGTGCTACCCAGACCAAGACCAACAGATAATTAGTAATGGAAAACAACACCGTGACCATTCTTTGGATGTCACTTACCCTGAAATGGGAAGCAGACGAGGGCTGTGAGTCAGCAGCACTTGCTGTGGAGAGTGCTCTTTCAATACATTGATTTCATGTTGTGCAGCTCCCTAAAGGGTGTGCGGGGTTTGCTCACAAAGCTTTGATTTGGCTAATCAGCAGGATTATCTGCTGCGGCATGTCTTGGGGTTCTTGGAAATGAAAGGAATTATAAAAGTATATTAATATATTACAACATATATTTGCCAGAGGCTCGTGCCCAGCACGAGTTTTGGCACCCGCCACAACGGATGTTGGCAGTGCTCCTAGCACCTCCAGCATCTCCCTCCTCTCCTGAAGGGTCCATGACCACACTCTGCTGGGGTGAGATCGCTGCTGTAATACCATTTATTACCACACTAAGGGCTACCTGGAGTGTTTCTCTCTATAAAAAGAATGAACAACCCTTCCTTGGAGAACCCAGTGTCAGTGCCACCAAACAAAAGAATAACCAATGTAATGGGAAGGAATATCCCAACTTCTCGTTCTGTTTTTAATTTGATGTGACTTGAAGTTCTGTAACACCTCCATGGGGCACATCAGAACACCACCATTCCAATTTTCATGACATGGATGGGTTTTCCCTGTCGCTGTCCAGCTGATAATCATTATCAGCCAGTGGTTTGTTTTAAGGAGGCTGAAATCTGGGCTCCAGAATGTGTTTTAATGCATTTTAAGTTGCCCAGATGCTGTCTCTGCCCTGCAGCACGAAGGTTTCCAGGGCACATGTCACCCATTGAAGCAGCATCTCTTTTCTACCCAAGTGTGCGGCCCTGGTGTTGTGGAGTAATTAATCCCTTCCCCAAGGATGCTAAATGGCTCTTGAGGCAAAACACACATGACATGGTTTCTGTGTGATTTTAAAAATACATTTTTAAACCTGCTTGTAGAAACCTTGAATTTCTGCTAGACCACGATGCTCTGGAGGGGAGCTGCATGACAATTAAAATGCTACCGTTGTTCTGTTTCAATTAGAGGTCCTCTTAATTGCCAAGTCTTCAAGGTTTTTACACTAGCCTCTCGTGAAAGGCTGCAGCAACGTGTGGAGATAGATTGTATTTGCATGTCATCTCACACCAGCAGCCATCAGAACAGCCACTGCAATGCAACCACATCGGGCTATCACGGCTTGCTTCTTTATTTCTTTTGTCACTGTTGTTCATTACCAAAGAGCTCGGCTGCTGTTCAACAAAGCACTTAAGGCCTTGCTTCATTTGCAGTGAAGTTAATTCCCTTTTGCGGTGCTGCAGCATGTCTACATTAAAGGTTCGTGTGGAAAGCAGACCAGATCGCCGCTTCTGTCAGCCCCCACCTTCAGCAGGCTGGAAGTGATGCTTTACCTCCCAAAGGACTGCAGAGAGCATGCATGGCTACTTAAAAAAAAAGTGTGCATATTTCATACAGATTCTCCAAAATATACCTATTCAATTGAATTTGCTTCTATTCAAACTTAGGATGAGGCCTTCCATACAGATTCTTATGTTCATGTGATTGGTTAAGGAACAGTATGGAACTGTCCTCCCAAAACTTCATTTAACTGTTGTCCTTCCTTTTCCAGGGCATTCCCACTTTAAAAGGAAAGAGGTGCTGCATTTCCATGCCTGTGCATCCTCAGCACATCATCTGCTGCTCCTTTGCTGCAAGGTCCTGCCTGGAGAGAGCCGAATGGTGTGGATTCCCCAGCCTCTGCTATGCTGGCATTGCCAGAGGATGACTCTCCAACAGATAGCTGCCCCGGGGGAAACGCCATTTGGCACGAGACTGAACAGGAGGGCAAAAGGGAGAAGAGCCATGGATAAATGATGACAAGGTGCAGCAATGACATGGGGTGTGCATCACTGCTGGCCCTGCTGCGGCTCCCAGCCTCAAGGCCACCCAAGCACATCCCTCAGTGGCACATGGGGAAACTTCTCCCAGACAGGTCTAATCCTGGTGGTTGCAGAGCCCTTTCCTGGCCAGAGCCTGGCATAGGCAGTGGAGCAAGGACTTTACTGCTCTCTTTCATTTCAGTGGTGTCTGTCAGCATCAATTCCCTACCAAGGGAAGTTTTGTCATACCTGTTTATTAACTCCAGCCAAACTCCCCCCAGCTCCATGCTGGGACAGATCTGCCTCCTGCCCACCCAGTTGGTCAGTGTCAGAGCGGTGCTCTCCAGGGCAGCCTCCTGCCTGTGGTGGGGGACCACTGATTGACGGTCCCCATGGCCAGCCTGGCTGCTTGGGTTTTGGTGCCCTGTGGGGTGCAGCCCTCACCCCCCATCCACAGCAGTCCTGGGGCACAGGGCATCTTCCCAAGAGCATTCAGAACCTGCATGTTGAAACTTTTTGGCATCAGGGGAGGTGGTTTCTACCCCTGTTAGCTACTCACCAGCTTCCATGTCCCCCTCATGGCTTTTTACTCTGCTGGTGGTTGTACCACCATGTCGTACGCCTCTATTGAAAACAGATAACTGGAGATTTCTTCATCTCAGCTGTGAAAATGGGTTGGAGGAAAGCACCCTCCTCTGGTGCTTTTGGTGGTGTTTCTCTGCCACTACCCCTCAGTGCACCATTTGCATCTCGGGGGGATGTGCTCTGGGGTGAAAAAGAGCTGGACTGGTCTGGGTGACTGGGGGGAAATTATTTCCACACATGTAGAGGTTTACTGCCTACCTGAGAAGGGGATACAGAAAGGAATCAGTGTAGAGATCCTTAAAGCTTATGGCATGCAGAGAGAAACAGTGTGGGAGGAAGAGGAAGGAAGTTTGCATAGATGAATTTGGGGAGGCTTATTTAAATAAATCCCACAGAAGAGTTTTCTCACAGGAAATATATTTATTGGATCAAGAAGGCAATAAACCAAGCAGATGATCTTTATCGAGGCTTCTGTGGGAAGCGGGGCCAAAGGCAGCCATGATGATAACACAGATGACCTCAGTGGTGATTTGCGTTGAGTGACGCGCTGCAATTTTACATGCTTCTCAGAAGCCCTGTCATTCAGCCAGTCTCTTTGCTATAAAAAAGGTTAATTGATGCAAACCACATTTTTTCCACCAGCATGTGCCAAAGCAGCCAGCGTATTGTACACACACACAAAACAACAACGAGGCTTTCGCATGGCTTGAATTAGATGGATGACAAGAGCTACCAGGGGGAGTCAATTAAGCTGCAACCTTGGAGTCAAACTTGCAGATTTTATAACAGTGCCTAGTAAATAATGGGTACTTGCACATCTCCTTTCACTAAGAGGCACTAGCATATGTCTTTGAATATGTTCTCCTGGTAATTGCACAGGGAGCATACACATTTGGTCCTGTTGTCTACCATGAATAATGCATAGCGAGGAGGGGGGAGCCGAAAGTGCCAAGCTGCTTGTTTTTAGATGGACTTTTTTATCATTGTTATTTAGATGTCACAGCCATTCTCCTAAAGAATTGTTCCTCTCCTTTTTCACTCCAAAAAGTGGGCTTATTTAGGGGGGAAACAAAAAAATGAACCACGGACTAAAGCTAATCTGAGATTATCCATGCAAATTGGCAGCTGAGATTCAGATGTGAAAATCTACCCCTGATAAAAATGACTAAGAGGATTTCAGCTGCATTTCGGTTTTCTCCTGACTCACTAATCCATACTGGGGGAAAATCCCCCTGTCCACTCTTGTTTAGTTTAAGTAACATTAATAATGCTAAGCTGAGGACGGCAGGTATCGGGATCCATTTTAAGCGCGTGCTGCTGCTGACTGTTGTTGCGCTGCTCACAAGGCAGAGGCTTTGCTTCTCCCCTCAGTATTTCCCACATTTGCCTTAAATCAAAATGGTTAGTCAGCACAGCCGGCTCCTTTGCTTTCAACCTGCTGGGTTTTTTTTTCTTAAAACTCCCACTCAAAAGGCAGAGTCAATTCAAAACCCAGGAAGCCTAAGGGCTAAGCAAGCTGCCCGGGGAAAATACAAAGAGTATGTGTTTGCAGGCTGAGGGTTGAATATCTTGTAGGAGCCAGAGCTCCAGCTGTGTCTGGATTGTACCTTTGCAGTATTAGCACGCAACAGGAGCATCTTTTGGAGACGTCGCCATGCCTGCTCTGCCTGGCGCCAGCAGCCATGGCTGTGAGGAAGCAGTGATGCCTCCCAGCCACACAGGCAGTTGCCATTTCCAAGGAAAATTTGTTTAAAATCCAGCTTGCTAGTTAGGTATCTACTGCACAACAGTTTTCACTGTTCATAGTACAATATGCGAGTTACCTCCAGCAGCAACGGTTAAACTTGTGCAAATGCTTTTATAGCAGCTGATATTGCACAGGCAGATGCTACTGTGTGCAGTATGCAATTGTTTGTCCCTTGTAACCAGCTTTAACTGCTTTGTTACAGCTTGTGCCATACAAATTGCTTGCTTCAGTTCAGTTAAGCTAGAGTAGACTGTTACTTATTAATACAAAGAGCTTTTTTTTTCCTGCAACAAACCTGCTTTAAGCCCTTTGGGGATCCTGAACATCCACGTGCTGAGGTGCAGCTCCCAGTGGGGATTCGCTCAGGGCTTAGGATAAATACACACTGCCAGCTATAGCTCTTGAGATGTTGCTTAAGCCAGCTCAGCACACAGGGGTGCTGGACCCTCCCTTGGAACAGGACTGAGGGTGCCATGCGGCTCTTGGTGTGGGCAGAGGATGGTCATGCAAATAGTCCTTATCATGGGACCTGGTGGCAGACCAGGGAGGGAGGGGAAGATGCTCACACTAAACACCACCTGATCACCCAAGTACCGTGGCCATGTGGTGCCATGAGTCTGGGACAGCTGCCCTGGTGTGGGGCTTGGGAGCAAGGGCTCAGACCACCAAACCCCCTTGGATATCCATCCTAAGACATGTGGCACGGGGGCTGGAGAGGAAGGAAACAGCAATTTGTGGAGAGTTTGTTGTATTTTTCAAGGGACTTCAAGTCCACTTGCTTTTAATTTCATTAAAATCCCAGATATTTGGACACATTCCATGGCTGACTGAAAAATGAGGGGGCTGGAATGGATTATGTGAAAAAGTTGTCAACATATTCCTCTTCCCACACTCTACACTTCCCCAAAGTGCCCCGAAAACTCCAAAAATGTCAATCAATAATAATTAGCCCACCAGACACAAGTGAGAAAATTCAGGCCCGTGAGCCACCACGTCCCCCCCTCCCCACAAACGCCACCGCACCGCGCTGCGAAGCCGGCGGGTAGTGCTGCCAGCCTCGGAGCCTCGCCGGGGGCGTGGGAGGATTTGGATGTGGCAGCAGCCTCAGTGCCAGCTCTGAGCACCAGCAGCCTTGGCAATGACAGCCATTTCTTCGCACGCTCGTGGCCTGCAGGGATGCAGAGGCTTCAGGGCACAGAAGCTTGCCCCCAGGGACCTGGACTCCCAAGGGGGACCCACTGGGGTGGCTCTGTGGCCCAGCGGCTGGAGGAGGACTAGAGCCCCCCCCCCCACTGCAGCTTGCTCCCCTACCTGCCCAAGGGATTCAGGGGATTTGGCGTGGCAGCCAACATTAGCATCCAGGCAAAGATACAGTCAGGAACTGTCTTGCTTGGATAGCCTGGAAATGTCAGGGCTGCATCTCACCTGCTCCTGTAAGAACAGCTGTTGATGCAGCAACATTTTTTAATCCCACAAGAGAGCTAGATTTCAGGAAAAGCTTAGAAAGAGCTGCCAAGGCTTGTGCCAAAGACATTTGGGAGGGAAAAAGCATTTCTAACCCCCCCTACTGATGAGTGCAGACCCCACCACTTGATATTAATCACACATTGGTGGCGCCTGGCTCCAGTACAGGGCTTTTTCCTCTAAAGAAATTCCTCTGAACTAATGAATGCCATTTAGCTAGAGTGTGTCAGAGGCCTGAATGCACCCAGGAAATTGTCCCTGCAGAGGTGGTCCCTCTCTGAGTTCAAAGTCTGCTTGATGTATTTTAACATTTAGATGCCTGGAAAAAGTCTGTGTTTTCTGTAACTGCCATTTTATTGTCGTCACTAGATTTATGAACACATAAAAAAAGGCCCAGTTTACAAGTTATGCTCTTAGAATGGTCTCCTTTTACCTGGCAGTAAACAGGTCAAATGCCGTTACTCTTCCTCCGTCATGGTGGGATTTCACTGGACTTTGCACTCCCACCCTGCTCAGGTCTGGGGGTTTGCTTTGCTCAGCTGCAAGGGGACCCAGGGCTTCCAGTTTCTGGTGGATGTAAGTAGCCGAAACTGCCCTGTTTCCAAACAAAGCCGTTGTGCACACATAGGAGCACATCGTCACACGTAGCCACGCTGCAAATGATGCAACCAGTGCTGGGAATGCATCAGGGCCCCGGAGGGAGCCGCTGGCGGCTGGTGCTTCCAGAGACTGTCATCTCCTTCTCTCCACAGCAGCAAGACACCGTGTTTGAGGGGCATTGCAAAATCAGGACAAGCAGTGTAGCTAGTGGACAGGCTGATATATTTCATTTTGAGGACTCAGAGAGAGGTTTTATTAGGTTTTAATTATCCCATGTTTTAATTATTGATTGATCAGTCCCCCAGTGAAGCAAGATTGCCAAAAAGGGGGGTTCAGGATGGAGTAAAGCCCATCTGTGTCTCTCTGGGTGTTAGTTGCTTGAGGCAAATTCAGTAGGGCTGTTCCCTGTGCACTAAAATACAGACAGTATGGAAAGGAGCCTGGTTCTTTACTAAATACATGGCAGCCATCAGTCCATCAGGAGGGATGCCTTTAGCCTTCAGCTGATTTTCCATCCCCTCAGACCACCAGTCATCAGTATTCAGAGGCAAAGACAGCTGACTCTGACCCATGGCCAGCAGTGACCCCCCCGCCTCCCTTCACAGAACTTGAGCTACCTGAGCCCCAGCACTAGCATGCAGACTTCCTCACCTCTCTCTCTTTCTTCTGCCACCTCCCACTGCTCTCCTCCCACCTCCTCCCTCCGGCCCGAGGACCCTTTGCTGCCCCTCTTTGCCTCCACGGAGCCCCAATGCCCAGCAGTGCCCACAGGTTGGCACCTGCCATGGCCATGCAGAGGCTTTGGTTTTGCAGGGGATCACCCCACTTGCCCACACCTGTGCACTGAGGAATAGGCAAAAATTCCATTGCCTCCGGAAGTGCCATTGGTACCTGCCCTAAGGAGGCACTGATGCCATCTCTGCCCTGTCCCTGGGCTGTGCCAATGGCTGCTGGAGGGGCTGTCAGGCACCACATGCAGCTACATGTCTGCACCCCTGATGCAGCACAGAGCAGAGAGGAGCACTGCACACCTGTGCCCAGCATACAGTGCTCAGGACAGGCAGATGGACAGACGGATGGTCAGGTACAGCATCCCAAAACCTCCTTGTCCTACAGGCTGTAAGAGCAGAGGAAAGGCTTGTGCTCTGGCAAGGGCAGAATGGCAAAATTGTCCTGTAACAGCCCATTTTGGCCATAATGTGGAATGGTAGAAGGCACTGGCTCATTTGTTCCCAATCCCCTCAAATACCCCCAGCCTCTCCTCCTCTGGGGCCAGCACTGCCCAGCAGGGTCTGCATCACCAGGTCCCACTCTGTACCTGAACGTGCTGGGCCACTCCCTGCCCTGAACCCCCCTGCAAAGAGGGAGGCATGTGCTTCAGTTTAGCAGCATGAGGAGTCCCACCGGGGCTAATTATAACTCCTAGGATTTTATCAACAATTAGCTCAGCACGGATGGTCACATATCTGCACAATGCCAGCTGTTATTATCGGCTGGGCTGGTAGTAATGCTGGTTCCTAATTTTCCCAAGCATTTCCCATCATAAAGCCTTGCTTTTGGTCACTCACAGTGTTGCCAAACTTTTAACTGTTTACACAGAGATTCTCCATCCCAAGAATTTGCCTTCAAGGAGGTTTTATTTATGTCTGGAAAGATTTCATTCAGGCTAAGAGAAAGAAATGACTTTGCTAATAGAATGCGCACTCTGGTTTTAGGCATCTCTTGTGCTTTCCCTACTTTGACTTTGGCAACTGGATACTTTGTAAATGTGGTTTTTAGAATGCGTAGCCCATGTAACTCACTACTGTGAAATCTCATGGGTCAGAGGAACTTTGTTTTGTTCCCTGACACAGCAGGAGGTAGTCAGAGTGTCAGGTCACCGTGACTTCTGGCTTATTGCTTCTGTCTGGAGCCACCAGCACAGGAGGTTTGCATCCATTAACTGCTGTAATGCCTGGCTGCTTTTTGCCAGAACAGACTACACTGAGACAAACCCACCCCTGCAGTTCAGTTTTCGTATCTCTGTACACATGCTAAGGCAGGAGGAAGTGCTGGCAAGGATGCCTCCTCTGTAAGAACAGTGAGGCACAGGAACACCACAAGAGATGTGCTGCAAAGCCCAGCAGTGTTGGGGCAGAGCAGCTCAGATTGGGGGATTCTGCAGTAATCCCTGGGTGATGGGACTGGACAGACTGTGAGGATGAGCGGGGCTTGGGTAGGGATGGCGGGTTGAGTTTCCCCGGGGGAATCGCCTCCCCTGAAAGGTGTTTGGGAGAAAGAGGAGTATTAGGGCTGAGCAGAGATGAAGGGCAGCGCATTTCTTGACACCACATCATTGCAACCTCCTTGGAGCAAAGGGGAGAAGATGCAGAGAAAATTGGGAAAGAAAAGGGAAGAACTGATGGGGGAGAGCTAGCAAGGAATGAAAGGACAGGGTGGAGACATAGGGCTGGCAGGATGATTAGCACCAGATGGCAGGTATCAATTATTTACCATTTATGTACAATAAAAAAATACAATTTAACGATGGGAAGAGCACGAAACAAGCTCAATAGCGATTCAAAAGCATATGGAAATAAAATGCAGCAAATTAAGGGGTTGTAATAAATGTGCATCGTTGGTTGTAGTGCCCCTGCAAGAATTACAAATGTGAAGCCTTTGTGAATTACACTTAAAAATAAATGTAACATAAAAAAGAAATTAGGTACACAAATAACTTTACATTCAGGCATTTATAAAATAAAATCTGTTTGCAGCAGCTAATTAGAAAAAGGGCTGTAATGAGCCTCACTCTTCTTTACCTTAGAGAAAAGGCTGAGATGCTAGAAGTGGATATATGTATGGTGGGTGCCATTAAAAACTCAACTTCCCTAACTTTCTAGTCATTTCAGAGATGAGATATCTCTTTTCCAAAGGTAGGAGCTGAAACTATGGTGCCATTAAATCTCTGCTGTGTCTGGAGAGGCCATCTGTACCTCCCTGCAGATGTCTCAGTGCTGGCACCGTCTTCCTTTAGTATTATCACTATTACTCAATTGCTGTGTCAATAAATTAATACTGACTGGTGGGAAAAGACATGACCACCCTGAACTTGAAATGTGCAACTCCTAGTGAAGATCCTGTGTTGCTGTAAGTGGTATTTTTTTGTTTGCCATAGGACGGGTACTGTTGAAATTGGCAGAGTGATCTTAGCACAGTGAGCAGGGCCAGGGCCACCCAAGCCACATGCTTTGTGTAAAACAGTATGTCAGAAACAAAATAAGGTCAAAATAGATTATTCATCTCTGGTGGATTAGAAATTCTACTTCAAAATAGCATTAAACTGATCACTTCCCACAGAGCATTTGCTTGTCACTAAACAGCACTTTCCGACAGCTGTACAACGAAGGCAAATCAGCCCTGCCTTTTGGTTTGCTCCCCCCACCCCCCCCCAAATTATTGCCAACCACTTCAAAGTTCTCCAAAAATGATGTTTTCAGGGCAGAGGCCTGGAGAAGGTTTGTTCATCACTTGAATTGCATTTTCCACCCTTGTTTTGTAAGGAGCACTGGTATCAAAGTAAGTAATTACCAAAAGGGGCGGGCCTCATGCCCTGAAGTTTGTTTGGAGGAAAATCATTTGGAGAGCAGGGATATGTCCCAGAGAGGCTGTGGGCAGCAATGCTGATAGGCGGGATGATGGGCACAGTGATGGGCAGCGTGGCTGCTCCCAGCCTGGAAAAGCCTTGCCAGGTGAGATGGCAGCAGCCAGGCTGCAGGACAGCGGTGTGGGCCACAACCTGACGATGTGGATGGAACAGAGAGACACCACTTACCCTAAAGTTCTTGCATTTGCCTTGCACACCGGCATCACTTCCATATTTTTAAATATTTAATCTTTTCAGTCTGGTTGCCATGGGAACCTTCATGTAGAAATCTGGACTTTGGGTTAATCAGAAGGATCCTTTCCACAGCTGGAAAGCCGAGTTTCCCCCAGTGAGGTGCCAGCATGGCACTGTCCCTTGCTGAAGGGGTTGGCTTTGCCCTGCTCAAGGATATTTTAGAATCAGCCTTTAATACATCATCACTGAAACCCTGGAAAATCCTCTCCCTAACACACAAATAATTCCTACTGGAAGTCATGGGCTGGCTCAGGGGACTTATTTTGGAAAAAGCTCTTTTGCACAAGCAGTCTAGGAAACATCTGTAGCAACTAGTCGAACACCACAGGATGGCTCTGGTTCCCCCTGCACATGCTGCTGGGCAAGAGAGCAGAGACTAGAGAAGACTTTTACCTGCCAGAAGAAAAGGGCTCTGAATTCTCATGATGGGCTGAAGGCAATCATTCACTTGCTCATTTTAACACCTCTGTGAGCAGCAGGGGCTTGGGCTGAGAACACAGAATAAAGCATGCAGGTTATCAGCAGGGCTCAGCCTCTCCAATTTGGCCAACATACACTGGTGTGTGTGTGAGAAGACAAGTGCAATTAGGAATTTTGTAATCCTTTCACAGATCAACTTTTTTGCCTTTCTTTATTTTCTGGTTTGCGGTGGAAAGTGCTCAGCCTGCTGCAGAGCATAAGCATCTGCACCTCCTGCATGCTGGCAGTGAAATGCTTCCCTCTGTTTGAGCCCCCTCCAGCAGACTCCTGTTCCCACACAACTCCCATGATTCATCTTCCCACCGAGTTACTGGGAACTACAGTGTGACCAAAGTACAGACTTCTCATCCTGTACACCTGCCCCAGATACCCCTCAAATGGTCCATCAGCCACAGGAGGTGTCCGAGAGTGGGAGATGCTGGCGGAAACACAGCATTTGCCACATCCACAGTGCCCATGGCACAGGGTTTCATGGAGCAGAAATGAGCGTTACACGGTGTTTTACTGCTCGTAATGACTGGGGTGTGTTAGCCAGGTCGTTCCTATGGCCTCATCCCAAGCTTTTCATTTGGCATGGAAGATTTTACACTACTAATCCCTAACTGGGAGCAAATCGGTGGCTCTTGCTCTGTTTTCCTGACCACTTTACCCTTGTTTCACCCAGTGAAGACAAGGTGTGACCGGTCACCCCTGCGCCCAACCTCTGACAGTGGTGGGAAGGAGGAGAGGGCTCCCTCTGCACTACCAGCACTGCTCTTCCTTCCTTTCTATTTTTAGATAGCTCCTCCCACCCTTGTTTAAATATATTACCTAGATCCATAATATTTGCCAGCTGGGGGTAGTAACTCTGCCTCCCAAGATGCCTGCAGCATTTACACAAAATTAGGCAATGGAAGAAAACTGTCTCAGCAATTACGTGAGAGATGATGGTGAGCCAAAAAGAAAAATGTATGCAAAAGGTGTGCTCTCCTGCCAACAAATTAGGACTAAATTACAGAGTCCATGAGTCTTCAAATAAGTTAAACATTGTATTACAAATTTAGTTTCAATTAACAGATTCAATAGGAAAATAATATTGCCTAGCAGCTATGGCACAAGGCAAACAGTGATGACCTTCTCTCCTGTCACCAAATTACACAGTTAAAAAGAAAAACCAAATTAAAACTGTTTCCTCAGTGGTCTCACTTTTCAGCCCTCCTCTGTTTCAAGTTGGCCCAGGTGCTGGGACCAGCCAATGATGGGTGGAAGCCACACAAGCCTCTTCCCAGCTCCTCTGCAACCCTGCCTGAGCCTTGGCACATACTGATTATTCCATGACCTCTGTGCCTCCTGACGAGGGCCAAGACCCAAGACCCCCGTGTTCAGCTCCACTATGGCCACTTTCAAGCACGGTGGCTGCAGGGAGCGGGGCCAGGGCCCAGAGCATCCCCCCAGGTTGGGTGCTGTGACCAGTGGGAACAGGTCTGTCCCTCCATGTCCCCTTCAACAGTGTTTCAGCAAACAACTCACTGCCGACTGCCCTTTTTTATTACTTTACAGCACAGTTTTTCCTCAAATTTTATGGCATTTCATTAGAGCCGCCAGAAGGTGATACTGCCCCCTTTCCAGAAGTGAAATAAATTCAAGTTTTATCGCTTCTGGAAATGCTGGAACAGCTGTCAGGACATTTGATAGATTTTCTCAATTACAGGACTTGTGGAGCATTTTATACTTACATCCGCACCCAAGACTAATATACTGTATGAGATGTTTGTTTCCCCCCCTTATCTCTTTGCATCTCCCTTCCTAATAATGGTCAACTTGTTATTTTTCTCCTAATTCCTTTCTTTACTGTAACCCTTTTCCCTCCCCAATAATCATGTAGCATTTTCCTTTTTATTTCCAATAACACTTAACTTCTCTATCCAAGCAGGCGGTGACCCCAGAACTGCAAGTGCCCCTGTGGCAGCTTAATCAAGAGAGCACTTCCCCCCAGTCCTGTCAGCTTTTGGGTTGGATGTCATGGGGACAGAGGCTGAGTGAGGAGGACTGACTCTCTAGGCTGCCCTGTGCCTTCTGGTCACAATTTCCCTGGAAATAAATCCCCTATCTACATCCTCATCGATTTTGGAGCTTCCCGGTGGAGGCAACATTCCCCATGCAGAGATTTGTCCCTGTCTGCAGGTCCTCCCTGTCTGGACCTGGGAATGCAGGAGGCATCTCATGGCTTTCTCTGCCTCCTAAAGACATCCCTGACAGATGAACGCTTATTTCCCAGCATTCCCAAGGGAGCCCTTCTCATCCAGGCTGCTCCAGGGACTGTTTTCCTAGTGGTCTATAAGAAATAATTCTCGGGCTCTTCTTCACCCTGTCATGTATCTGACAGGCCGTATCAGCTCACGCGCCATCACCAACACATCCCATATTGATGGAGGCATTATCTCCTTGCTGCATCTTTCGGCGAGGATGCCCCACCAAGGCCCAAGAATTGATAGAAATATTTTGCCAGGGTGAAGGTATCTAGGCTCACCAATGAAATGCACCTGGATGCCAAATTACACCTTTCCCACCTCTGTAACCCGAAGTGGAGCAGCTGCTCAAGGTCTGCACTCCCTGAGGCAGTGAGCAGCACAGGGGTTCAGACAGCAACATTCCCCTAAGTCCTGCCCCCAAAGTGAGGAGAGGGCTGGGGGCAGCAATTGGCTGCTACTGCTTTTTGTCACTTAAAATAAGCATTTTAAAACTGTGCCTTTTTAAAACTGTGGGAGAGGAAATCCTGCAGAAGCAAGTCCCCCAGCACTATGTGTACTGCTAGGAAAAGTTTCAATGGTCATAAAAGGCACATGTGTGTTTTGAGATTTGCCTCATTTAACCCAAAACCTCATCTTTGAAAAGATGGGGGCAGCCAGGGGGAAGGCGATGTCCACTTGCTGTTGGAGCAGGAGTGAAATAGAGTTGTGATGCAGATGTAGCCCATCCTAGAAGAGGTCCAGCATTCATACTGTCTCGTTACCAAGATCAGGCACTACCTGGGTTTTCCACTTCCCCCATCCCCTACCATCCCATCCATAAGAGCTGACAGAAATCTGAAAGAGTGGCTCCTTTAGAACACCACAGATCTGCAGCAAATTTCCACAAGCCAAGGTGTGATCCCAGATTTATTCAAATTAGAACAATTAAAGGCAAAGAAGTGCTTGGGGAAGGGGGGAATCTACTACCAAACAGAATTGCTATTACAGTCTATCAAACTGACACAAAAAGATTAAAAAGCTGATTTACATTAAAAAAAAAAAAAGAAGAAGAAGAATAAAAAGACTAGTGTTCCTTAAAATAGATAACACATCCTGCTGAGAAAATCACTCCACACATACAAGAGAAGCAAAGGTGATTATATATAACAAAACTAATCTTCTCTATTGCTTTAATCACCTCAGACCATTTCACCTGCTTATTTGGAAACTGTTAAACCAAGGAAAAAATTATCATGAGAACGTCCTCATTTCCAGTGCTGTGCTCGAACGGCTTGTTTTCCTAGACATCCACCCCTGGAGTCTTTAACAACAGCCATTGCTCCGCAAGATAAATGTTTGTTTAAGACTATTCTGTAGTTAATACATATATTCATGACTCCAGTGAAATGCAGCAAGGAAAGAGGGTAGTGGGAAGCCATGAGTGACCCACCAGGGTCATGGCAGGAATCTGTCCTGCTGCTGCTGACAGCCAGCAGTAAATTTTGTCCTAATTTTATGGGTGTGTAGTCTGAGGGCCTGGTGGGTGGCCTGGGCATGGGGTGCACAAAGGCAGCCCTATATGTTTTCTTTCCAAAATCCTGGCTGACAAGGTCAGAATGGGGCTTATGCGGGACTGTTCACAGAGCTAGAGATATGAGTGGAATGAGCCAGAATGAGCTCTGGAATGAGCAAGATGAGGGGTGATTGTCCCTCTTTTCATGGGGCACCTTCCACCCAGCAGCTCTGGGAGCTCCTTGCATGCCAAAACCACTGTCACTGGGACCCCCAGCTGGTCAGCAGCTCATACCCACACCCTACCACGGATCAGCACCAGAGAGGGTGAGTATTGCGTGTGGTGAACAGTAAGAGAGGCCTTAGGTTGGCAGAGCAGATTCACCCCTCAGTGCTGTCAGTGGGGTCAGTCCAGAGGAGCAGTGTTTGCATGCACCCGTGTGCACACGTGTAGATGTGTGTGACCC
The DNA here is from genome assembly GCF_003031625.1 of Empidonax traillii. Taxonomy (NCBI): domain Eukaryota; kingdom Metazoa; phylum Chordata; class Aves; order Passeriformes; family Tyrannidae; genus Empidonax; species Empidonax traillii. The sequence goes on along the minus strand of NW_020955258.1, from coordinate 1,156,473 downwards.
ACAGCAGTGCCCAGGGGGGCACAGAGCCCCTGTGTGCCCAGGGCTGGCCCCCTGTCCTGCACACCAGACTGACATACAGCCTGCAAGCAGCTGTGGCACAGCTGGTGCTGACCTGGCAGCCAGGACTGGGGACTCACTGCTGGATTCCCCGGGGGGTGGAAAATTGCAGTGAACAACACAGGTAAAGGGTAAGATGTGGTGTTAAAGCAAATGGCTTTCATACGCTGATGCTCTGGCTTCTAGCTGGGGTGAGCTGGGAAGAGCCCCAGCTTTCAGGTCCACACAGCTTATTGAGGCTGCCACCTCTGCACCGGCAGCAGGAGCTGTAGCACCTCGCCAGGCTATGGGAACCTCAACACACTGTGTCCACAAAGATGAACGTGTTGACCCCCTGGTACTTGTGCATGGTTTTCTTGATATTAATCGTTTTTGATACTGGGATGCAACACCTCTTCTGCTAAATCAGACGTAGCACATTAAGTGACGGCTCTTTCTATGCCCAAGTAGCAGTTTGGAAGATTTTACAGAGAGTTTGTTGTTATGTGTCACATCTTTGGTCCCACTGAAGCCCATAGAAACTCACCGACACAGCAGGTTTTGTGTCAGAGCTACAGCGAGTAAATAAACACATGGAGAGGAGGCTCCCAAGCAGCAGCAGCCTGGGCTGGCACCGGCTGCCACTGCCATCACTGGCAGCTCCCTGTTGTGGCGGTAAATTCTTGCTGGTCTCCGTAACTCACCCCAAACGCCTCATGTGTTTTTCTTACAAATGCAGTTCCACCATATTCTCCAAATTCAGGGCTGGCATGAGTGATTTGTGTTATCCTATGATGTCAGCAAGGAGAGGTAAAAAAATTCCCTCTTCCAGTTACTGCTTTACAAATCAGTTCAGGCAGGAAATATGTGCATGGCCCTTTCAGAGACTGATTACCTCCAAAACTTGGGATATTGAGGAGAAGACATCCAGCCTGGGTGCATGGAGGGAATGGGAGAACAGCGAGCATCCTTCTCCCAGCCGTAAATCACCGAAATCGAATTAGATCATCTCAAATTGAGGGACAAAAAGCCAGTTATAGATCCATTTTGCAACACCAGCCGACGTGGCTTCCATTTGTGACTCGCTGAGTGACATTACTTATCCTGAGTGCTCCTCTGACAATATAAGCTCTTAATGTGAAGACATGTGTAAAATTACAGCAAAATGAATGAAACCCGGGAAATTATGTAAAGTTTACAGGGATGCTATTTTTTTTCCTTTTTTACTTTTCCCTTTTTGAGGCATCCTCTCAATTTCTGTCTTCTAAATGAGGGTCTGGGCAATGCATCAGCTGACAGTGCCTGCCTAGAGCAATGGGCTTTTCTACTTTTGATGCATCTGAGCAACTTGAAACTAATACCAGCGTTCACTGTACAGCGAATAGACCTTCATGTTGATGAGTCAAGTCCTGCAGCACTTAAGAGCAATCTATGCTGAAGTGTCCTATGTATCTCCATCTTCAAAGTGCAGCACACTTATGGAAATTGCAGCTGCTGTGGTGCTATTTGTCTGGAAGGAGACATTACAGGTGACATATGAACCTGATTTCTCAAACAAATGAGGTCTGTGAGAGGATTAAGGAAACATCAATAAATTAAGATGCAGAATAAAGTTCCTGCTGTCTTCCTTGGCCTCTCTCTTTTTGGCTTGAGAGTCAAGCGCTCACGACTGCGTACTTGGCAGAGCACCAGGAATCCCTCTCTTACCTACTGCTATAATACAGGCAGATCTTATGTCATGATTCCCCTTCAGTAGGGCAGGCAAACCTGAGTCCCCAGGGCTCTTGGCAGTGACCGCTCCGCAGCCACCTGCCGCCAGCCCCTCTGAGCATGGCATCCAGCGTGCAAAATGCAGATTTATCTTGAAGGTTTTTTTCTGTTTCTAGCTGTGCACTGCAAACTCACATGGCGCCTGTTCCTGAAATCCATCAGAGATAGCATGGAGATGTCAGTCTGTCCAGGAGCACAGGCATGCAGGCAGCTCCTGGGTCTTGGGGTACGGCCTGTGTCCCCACACCAAATGGGGGATCCCTGGGGAAGGGAGTCACCTCAGTTCAAGACGCACATGTAGATTTCTGTGTTTCTGCAGTGTTCTTTGTGTGTGAAACTGGGTTAAATGCGAGGTGAGAAAAGTTTCTTTCTCTGCAGTGACCCCAGGAGCGATGTAATTAAACCCATATCGCAGCCCCATTTGCAGCAGCCCCTCTCACAGCTGCGCTTCCCAAGGAGACAAAATATGGGAAGGGAAACCAAATTCCTGCTGCCATCTTCAGCTCTGCCCTGATAATGCATGTGCAGCAGGGCTGTGCAGGGACAACAAGCTGGGTAACCCATAGCCCCCAAAACTCCCACAGGCAGACCCTGGTCCTGGCAGCCCACGGGAGGAGCACCTCACACTGTGTCCAGAGTGGGTGCTGGCTGCCAAACCAGGGACCTGCACCACTTTGAAGACACCACTTCAAATTCAACATCCAAGAAAAAATTGTTTGAATGAATCTCATAAAGCTTTGCAATGACAGAGCAAGGCATCAAAATATCTCAATTTTCTTCAAAACAGATTTTTTGGTAGTTGCATTGGATATTAATGGAATTTTTTTAGAAAGGGTGAAAAAATCCAAGCCATGAGGGTCTGTACCAGCCAAACAATATGGACTGATCTGAACTACTTTTTCCTGACTTGGTCAGAAAATGCACTGTCGAGTGACTTCAGAGACTGCAAGGGAAAAAACACACAGTAATAAATTACTGGGTTTTTTATGAGCACAAATCCAGGTGGAGAAGGTCAAGGATAGGAAGGCAAACAAAGGGGACCTGGTCTGACCAAGGTTACAGCAGATGCTATCACCAGTACCCATGTTTGGTTGAAGCAGTTGGCCAGTGCTATCACCTCAGGACAGGACGGTCCACACCAGGAGTTAGGAAAGAGCAGGGGATGAAGGAGCAAGAGGTAAAGGAGCTTGTCTCTGCCTTTAGGCTCTCACCTTTCCTGACTGCAGAAGCAGGGCAGCAGTGCTCAGGCCCCAGAAAGCAGACTGGAAGCGTGCAGGCTGTGCTAGCAGCATGAATGCCACACTGGAGCTGGCTGCAAGCCCTTTTCCTTTTTGTCAGCACAGTCTGCTTCACGAGAACAAGGGAAATCTCCAAACCTGGAACATAACAAAGGCATCAAGCAAAGACACAAAAGTATTTCCATTTGTTTCATTGCAGATAATGGGTGGCAGCCAGCACTCTGAGATCAAGTCTTGCTCTGCTGAAGACCTCCAGCTGACACATCACCAGTCATTTTACAGCCTGCCATTAAACATATATGGTCATTATACCTCTTTTCTCTGCTATTTGCAGCCTCAGAACTTTTTGCTTAGGCTGCATATAAGTTCTTGTTTGGAAGATTTAAAAGGAGAAAAAAAATAACAATCTTGATCTCCCAGAAGCTGCCTCAGTGCCGGGGAGAGAGACCATGCTGGTGCCCCAGCAGGGTGCACACTTAAAGAGAATTATCAGTGTAACTCAAGGTACACGCATAGTCCACGTGGTAGTGTTCCAAACCCCAGATACCTATCTCATCCTACATACATCCAGGCATGGTACATTATTATTTCTGTTGCGTCTTGCATTAAGCCCATCTTAAGCAGGACTCAAAGAGTTTGATTTTACTTGCAGGTAGTCCTAGGAAAAGGGAAGCCTCTGGCAGTTTCTCACAGAAGCCACACTTGTAGCCTTGACCCAAAGTCTGCCTTTTTCCAATTGTATCCTTTGTTCAGATCAGAAATATCCCCTCTCCCTACAAACTTTTTACCGCTTGAGACACCTCCCCACAGACAGGTCATGAGAGAAATGATGAGGAAAGGAATGATCAAAGAACACTATTACCAGGATTTTTGGTAGCAGATATCATTCCAAATGTAGGCACGGCAGACACTGCTCTGAAGCACTGATGGGCTCATGGCTGCGTAGCAGCCCACGCTGGGTGAGATGTCCTTAGCAAGCAGGGATCCTGCACAAAGAAATCAGTGCTGGGAAATAACAAACTTCCCCCCTGAAGGTGTCTGACCTGGAGTAGTTCATGTGAGCCAGCCTAACAGAGCAGACACCATCACTCGAATTTTCATTTGGTTAAGTAATGGCATCCAGCCTACTACCCTCTGCAGATGAAGATCACCCCAAGTTATCTGCTCTTCACAGATGTTTAACCTGAGGTTATTCCTCTTGGACTGAGGATGGCATGCTCTAATAGAGCTCTGGCTGTTCTTAGAGAAACAGCATGTTTCTATTAACTAGGAGTTAGTGCTGTAGCATGGTGATTTCTCTTGCATTTTTGGGTTTCTCTGGCTCCCACGCTTCTGCCTTGCTGAGATGTTTGTATCAGGCAAGTCATGGAAATCTGGCACTAAAATAGTACCGTGTTGCGTTGTTTTCTCACTGTAGTTCATGATCCCTCCTGTTCCTCTCAAATCACCGTTACCATAAGGGCTGCCAAGCCTCAAAGACAAAGGCAGCTTTGGGATATTTACTGTGCCTTCTTGTTTGACATGTAGTTGATGTTGTAGCCATGACAGAAGTGGCAGTGAATGCAAGCCCAGAGAATGAGAGGATGATGCAATTCAGTGCTTAGGGACACAAAAACTGCTTTAACTCGGGGCAGGTCTCATGTCCACCATGAGAATCTGTGGTTAGAGACCTCAGGAGCAAGGTCAGACCTGGCTATGGCTTTCCAAAGGACAAAGTTCCTATTATATTTCCATTTTGCAGAAATGAAGATTGATACAGATGCATTCACCAGAACCTCTATTGCAGCAAGAAACCTGGATAGGCAGTGTTCAGTTTGTTCCTTCTCTGCTAAAAGCATCCACAAATGAAATCAAACTGGATCTTTACATTGGTTTTAATTGTTTGCTTATGCTCCCAAAAGAGCTAAATGTATTTGGCAGACTGAGACAGGTGTGGTGGGTATAGGACTAGAGATCACCTATGCCCAGGAGCTAAATAAACAGGAGGAAATATTATCCACTAAGCACCCTCAGGTGCCCACATGCTGCATCCGAATGCTGCAGCATTCTTGCTGCTTTTCTACTTAATCTCTTCCTACAGATAGAAATGGGCAGAAGAGTTCCTCTCCCAGAATAACTTACTCTCCAGTCAGAGCAGACCCTTTCCAAGGTGATGCTATTCAAATTAAACCACAAATCTTCTCTTCTAGGGATAACACTCTGCTGCTTTCCCAAACCTGTTCTCATTTTCTTTTGTCATTTTGACACCATTAGCCTTCCACAAGTGCTAGCACACACACAGAGATAATTCTGTTAATTTTATCGTGCCTGGAAAGGCACAGAACAGCCTAAACTCAGCCAAGTGCTTGGCTTTGCCTTTTCCCCATCATATAATACCCTTTTGTATATAGCTCTGCATAGCAACTCATTCATATCAAATCTTACCAGTTAAGGGAGAGGGGAAAGGGGGGCAATCAGTAGTTATCTTGCCAAGGAGACCTGCAGTCAGTAGCCTCCAGGTTTGCTGTGCGCAGGGCCAGCTCACAGCTCTGCCTGCTGCCCAGCCAGGGCACTACTGTGGAGCCCGGGACTCTGCATCCACCATCGGGCAGCAGGGACGGCCCAGGGTGAGGCCACGTCGCAGGGCTGCTGGCGGTGGCTGGGTGTTTGGAAACACAAAACCTTTGTAACACCCTTGGGATTTGGGGGACCAGCAGAATGGGAGAGAAGTGCTCATTTCCACAGCTGCATGAACAGGGGCTTTCAAAAAAAAAAGGATGCTTTGTATTTAAGCTGAAGTGAGGAGCTGTTCTTCGGATACTAATTTCTCCTGCATATTTTCATGCAGACAGTCCCAGGGCCGTTTTCCAGCCCACAGCAGCAGCTCGTTGAGGCTGGCTGGGAGCAGCCGACAAGGCAGGTAAACATTGCAGCATCAGGAGCCCCTGGGCAATGATGAAAATGCTGTTGTGCATGTTCCCAGCAGTGGCATGTGAGGGTCTCTTCAGTGGTACTGAGGGTCATCATCCCAAGGAGGTCAGACAGGGACCTTTGGGGCTGGCTGGAGGCCACTTCCCACATCAGCCCTCATCTGCCCCCTGGGGATCACCCCTAGGGAGAGAGACAGAGGGACAAAGAAAACATTTGTACCCCAATTAACTGACTAAGGTTTTTTAAACTAGCAGATCCCTTCTCTACACACAGTTTTTTCTTCAGGCATGCTGTAGAAAAAAAATCGATTTGTTTTTCTCAGTCCAATTCCCTTCTGTCTAATAGGTCTGTTGTAAACGCCAATTTTACTGTCATTTACACTGTGCCCATCTGAGCTATTTTATCAATAGTTAAATAAGAATACTTTAAAGTAATGTGATTTTTTATTTGAATTCCAATTTACGTTCAGATGGTTTGACAGAAATCTTGTAAGGAAGGCTCACTATTTTCGTAGAACAAATTAAATTATATGTTATATAGCCACACAAGTAAATATGTTACATCATTGGATAAATAAATACTTGTGATCAGATACAGTATCTCATTTTTACCTAACACATAATAGCAAGGCTATTGGAAGTATTGTACAAATCACTATGCTTTAATAGTTAGCAGTCCATGAAAATCAACAGAAAAGACAATAGGCAAGAAAAAAGCACAAAAAAAACCCTTAAACCTAGTTGTCTGGACCAAGACTTCCTGCTTGCCGGTTTATCTCTGATTCAAAGCAGCTTAGACTCATTTTCACTTAAGCCAGTGCCTGTGGGCAGAGAGGTCAATGCGTAATTAGCTGTGCAGAAGATGGCGGAGGTGGATAAAATGTGATGATGGACCCTGCTGGTGGAATGGATGATGGGGATGGAGATGGACACTGGCAACGTGCCACTAGAAACTGGGTACAGTTAAAGCTGCAGAGCCCAGATTAGTACCTGGACAATCAAATGGCCAAAATCACCCATTTGCAAGGGGTTTGGGAGAGAGCATTGATCTCAGTTCATGTTGTCAGACAACGCTTTCCTCCTGACTGTGGAAGAGAAAATCAGTTCTTTTTAAGCTGATAAACACAGCCCAGCTGGGACCCAATTTGTTGTTTGGATATTACAGGCTGAGAGACAGACTGGAGTCCTGGCATGTTTTAAAGAAATTGTGGCTTCCTCATGCAGCTAAATTAGTAATAGATAGCACACGCCTGTGATGGAAACTGAAGAGGGCTAATGGTAATCGTTCTTCTCTTCCACCCACTGTCTTTTTTTCCCCATATTTTGCTTCTGATCAACCTGCATTACTTTTTAAATGTTTTCACTGTTTTGTTTTTTTTTCTGAGCAACTTCTTCCTCCTTTCCATAACTCTTGCAACCTGTGTTTATAGTAAGTGGACATGCTAAGAAATTGAGCTGCTGAATGTACACGGACATTTGTTAAACCAAGACTGTGAGATAGTGATCCTGAAACCAAGCACCACACACAGGCTCTCCTCTTTCTGCCACAACCAAAATTATTCACCAAATTAGTGTTTGCTAGCCTCTTGAGGTGTAAGACTTATTTTTTCAAAGGTGCAAGTCAGTCTAAATAATATTTTCTAAAAAATATGATTGGAACTGACTCAAAACCAGCAGGCTGTGTCAATAGAAACGGGCTATTTACCAGCAAAGTGATGTAGAATATACCACCTTCAACAGCCACCTTTGAGCTAAAATGTAGGCACTCAGCACCAAAGTTGAGAGTATTTCCAGAAGTTATTCTCTAACAATTTCCCCTTTTTACTCAGATTTCCTTTACTGTATTTGGGTTTGTTTGTCATTTCATCTTTGATCTCTACTGTGCCTCATCCAACAGCTTTTTCCTCTATGTGCAGCATGGAGAACTCCTGTTCCGTTTTGAAAGGAAAAGATCTCCAACTGGTGGGTTACTGGCAAGCCCCAACTCCTTCTACCATATTCAGGTCCAATGTGGTCTCATGACAGCAATTGCTTCCTGGCATGCAGGGTCCCAGGTATATCACAGCACCAGGTCAGTATCTCATTCATATTATATTTGCCATGTACTTTATTGAATGCTAATAATACCAGTCATCATTTTTTTCTAGCACTTGAAGCAACAGAAAATTTCTGAGTGTACCTGGGCCCACAAGCCAGGAAGTATGTGATAAAAGGGCTAATGACAAGTCACCACTGTTTGGAGCATTACCTGGTATTTACAGCATGTCTAAGCTCCTCCCTGGTCACCAATTCATTTCAGTTCTCCCTTCTGTGTGACAGTCTGCCACATGAAAACACAAGATGCTCTTCAAAGCTTATGTGACCTTTAGAGGTTCAGCCCAAAGCAGTTTTGATGACATCTGGCACATGAGGGACTTGCCATGAGATAGGATAACAACAATAACCACGCTTCTGCAGGGCCAGCATCTGTCGATCCTGAGGCAGGGAAAACTGCACAGAGGAGGAGGGCAGAAAGGCGGTACCTGAGCTGGCACTGCAGACCTGAGGCTAAGTCACACCTTCGCCAAGGCACAGAGGGGAGGGACATAGGGGCAAAGGAGGCAGCCTGATGGGAAGGAGGTTTAATGAGAACACAATTCCTTACAATACCAGAAGCCTGGGACTATGTGAGCCAGTGTGTCTCAATGAGAAGACACTGTGCGAATAATTTGCTCTAAATTCTCAGAGCAAAGTAACCAAAATGAGAAACAGTTAAGCAGGGCTCAAGCACAGTGAGAAGGAATTCAGCTTAATGAGGAAGGCAAAGGAAAGTGAAGCTAAGTGGCAAGAAAACAATTACTTCCAGGAGGCACCTCTCAAGGATAAAAGGGAAAGCCTAGACTTTTCCCTAGTCTGCGTGGAGTTGTTCAGACAGCGGGCTAGGCTGGGCTTGTGGCAGTGTGCTCAAGGAGCCAGAAGATTTATTTCACTGGCTATCCTTAGAAAACACAGCACATTGTCAAAGTGTCAAAAAGCTGCTTGTGCTCATCTGTTCCTACGCTCCTGTCCTTGAAACATCTCCTCTGCTTCTAGGAGGGATGATATTTGATAACTCAGAAATGGGCTGTTACTTAGCACAGAATGTAACCAAAAGCCTTGGGAGCTCAGCATTTAATGGCTACGCTGGCCAGAGCGAGCAAGCCCTGCTGCAGCAGCCTGCAAGCTGGGGAAGCTCCTCTGCTCCACACGAGGAGAGGTATGGTGGGGAACGACTGAGTCCCTGGCTCTGGACAGAGGATTTCCCCTCCCCAGCTACTCCATCAGTGGAAGAAACGTGATGCTGCTCCAGCAGAATGGTGCAGCAGCAGGGCTCCATATTTCAAACGGCGGGGGTTGAGCAAAGTGACCAATTTCCTTGGGCTAATTGAGCATGCAATCTGCCTGCTTGTAAAGCCTGTATTTGGCCAGGAAGATTTATTACTTTTAGCAATGATGAATGTCCAAGAGCAGTGAGGGCAGACCTGAGCTGCAGATCATTAACGTTAAGAGGGATGATGTTGAAAAACCATTTCTATTTTCAGTTACTTTGTTCTGAGTTACCCGTGAATTTAGACCTACTTCTGTAATAAAGTGCTCAGGGAGTCCAGTGAATCTTGTTCTCTGTGGCAGATACTAAACCTGTAGGGTTCTGTCCATATCCTGATGAGTAAGCAGTTCTAGCTGGTCCTGAGAGGCTATGAAATGATAGAAGACTGCTCTGCATGGGAGTTTGAAGCTAAGTCTCCATCTATCTCAGAAGCAGAGACTGAAATGGAGGACTGACATGCCTTTGTCATTGGGTTTCAGAATAACACCTCTCTATTATCTTCATTGTCCTCAGAAAGTCATCACCTGTTCAGAGCTTTGTCTGTGCTACTAAATGGCCACATCCATCACAGGAATATGGAAGCACCCCCTGCCTTCTCCTACATCTGCTTTAAAATCAATTGCTCAGTTTGTATAGGATGGAAACTGCAATGCAATACTCTATATACTGAAAAGTGTTGGAATCTTTATTGTCTAATGTAACATCTGTCCCCCTCCACTTTCATTTTTTGCAAATACTCTCCTTTTCCTTGGGAGAATATCCATTAGTGAATGCAGCTGTAAAACCTCAGAGCACACACTGCCTTCTCTTCTCCCCAGCAGTACTTATGCTGAATATCATATTTGTACAAAACATACTCTCTGTGTCCCTCCACTGCCAGACCACACTGGCCCTCTAGAAATTGTCAGTGAGTGTCTGATGCTGAAAGATTATTTTGTTATAAATCATTCCCAAAGATGGCCATGACCTGTAAAAAATAATTCTGTGTTGCAACCTTTACAGCTGTATGTAGACTGAAAATGCAAGTGTGTCTGTGTTTTCACAACCAATATTATCTTGCATCTGCCGGTGCCAGCAGAGTTGGCTGCTCCAGACTAACTCCTGTACATTGTGGCTCTGCCAGACCGCAGAACCAAGCGCAAACCTTCCTTGATCTACATGTCACTCGTTAGCCTCTACAAATCCTGGGCCACGGGCAATCAACTTCAATGCTGTATGCACACCCGCTACACAGGGTAACCAACCTGGAGGCTGCAAAGCTAATAAATTTGTCTCTGAGGCTTAATTGTAAGAAAAGCAATTAATCTTGCTGGGTTTCACTCATCATCAAGCAAACTTGCACTGACAAATGAGAAAACTGCTGAGCATTCCAATTCACTCACCAAGTCAGCCTCTTCCTGTTGGGCTTTGTGGGTAATTGGCACACTGCTACTTTCCTGTTTTTGCCAAGACACAACCCAAAAGGAAGGTGTAGATGTCAGGGAAGGGGGTTTTGCAGCTTAGACTTTCACTCCCCCTCCCAAAGAAGTTACAGGTTTGCTTAGTGCCCCAATTTTTCTCAGAAGGGAAGGAGGAATGTGCAAAACAGCTGTCAGAAGGTTTCACAGCACTTGTCTATGAGATGTTCACCCAGCCTTCCTGCTGAGCAACTATGAGTCAAGGATGAAACCAGTTTCCATCCATCTACGGTCTAAGCCTCAGTGATGGCGCAAGAGGTGGAGATACCAAAGACACACAACACTGGGTGTAATCTCAAATTCCTTCAGACATCTGGCCTATCCGAGGCATCTGTTTTAGTCTAAGATAGATAAATTGCTTTCTTGAGTAACTGTCTGTTGTATGGGAAGCCTACACCGCCTGACAGAGAAGTGACCACCGCTCAAGATGCCCTTTGCAAACTCATCAGTGGGCTTACACACTTTCAGAGAAGTGCTGGGGAGCTGTGAGTGAGAGAAGAGCTGGCAAGAGTCAGCAGGCCACCAGGGCATCAGCCCTAAACAGGCAGCAGAATCAGAGCCGCACAAGGAGCTGTGTAGCTACATAAAGACAGTCCTGGTTGGTCAAGGGGACCACCAACACCACTGTCATCACACAGACCAAGAGTGCTGCCCAGGTTTCTGATGGAAGCCATTCGCTGAAACCTGGTTAGTATACTCTGGTCCTTTTGAGGACCAGAGTTTATTCCCTTAAAGATTTATTGCTGTGGTTCTTGCTCAAGGACAAGCAATCCAGTTCTGGGAAACATGCATAGGTGGAGAATAAACGTGATTTTGCTCATTTATGGGAGCAAAAAAAAGCTGATGCATTAACACAAAGAGCAAGGAGAGGGATGTGAAAACAGACAAAGAAAACCATGAGTCAAACAAGACACTCAGAGGGCTACATTTGTTATGCTCATTATAAATATTTTCTCACAGAAAGTACTTTGCTTCTCCTAAAAGGAGCACAAACGCTGAATCATTACACTTTGGTCTTGGAATGACTCCTTGAAACAGAGAAGTTTTAGCAAAATGTCCTAATTTAGATTAATTAGAAAATATTTTTAATTACCTCGTTCAATTTGCATCTGTACATGGTAACAAAATGCATAGAAGATACTTTATTAAACACACATTACAATATTAAAATTCTGTGCAATGTGGCTGGAGTTCAAATGTCAAAACACTATCAAAAACAACCCTCTACCTCAGTATCTAGTGAAATGACAAGGACATGATGGTGAGACAAACCTTTTGCACCTCTACTGCTGCAAACTGAGAAGCATTTCCATTCACTGTCAATGAATAGACCAAGTTAGGAACACTGATTTTAGATTTCTCTCCTGTCTCAAAAGCTTTAAATGGCAGAAACATTCTGCTCCCAATAGCAGTTGTGAAAGACTTATTTAGCGGATGGAGATTTTCATATCCTAACGGAGTCTAAAAAGGGAAAATAATTTCCAAAAATTATACCAGCCGTACACTGCAGACAGGATTGGGTCTGAGCCAAAGGCATGGCACAGGTCCACAACACCCATGGGGGGAAAAGTGGGTGGCAGCCAAGACTACGCCGTGCTGCAACCTTGGAGCTCCTGTCTGCAGGAAGGGCTGAGAGAAACAGTACAGCTGAAGCAGAAAATGAGCTGTGGCCCAAGCCATAGCATGTGTTGTCAATGAAACAATGTTTTAGCTGTTTCATCTACCTTTTCCTTTTTTTTTTTTATTTAATATTAAAAGTGGATTCTTTTCAGTTTATTTCAGAATAACTGTAATCAACAAAATCAAAGGCAAAGCAAAGCTATAATTGCTCTCTGTGCCATCTCTTGTAATTTTTGGTGGAGATAGATGACACTCAGCGTAAGTGAAATCAGTTCAATGTTCTTGAGAAAACAAGACTTGACATGAACTGAACTAAACAGCACACCATTGCCATGCGATGGGGTGCACCTGGCAGTGGTGCTGTGCCAGGCCAGCTGCAAAAATGAACCAGATTTGGAGCTTCAAATCTTGTTATGTAGTGCCATCTTGAGGTCTTGGGAAATGAAAAGCAGTTTCTTTGGATATGGGTACTTTTTATCTGACTGTAGTTAGGGCAGTCCATTCTTCAGGGTGTATGATTGAGTGCATTCAACTGCGTTTGTGAACTGGAGAAGATTGGGATGGATTCATCCAGATGGAGCACCACTGGTTCTCTCTCTGCTCCCTGGTGGCCTCAACTATTTGAAAAACCTTTCCTAGAAACAGTTTACCTACCCAGCGTTTAAAACCCCTGCAACAGACATCACACTGGCATCGCAGATGAGACTGAGGACCACAGTTCCTTTTCTCTGATAAGACACAAACCATATCCCCTGCCCCGTGGTGACTACCTCTGTCCCTCCTGAGAGGTGACACAGCAGGTGGTTGGTGCCAAGTGTGCAAACTGCCACCTCGGCCACAGAGAAGGGATGGAGTGGTTGGGTCTTGGGATGACAGTGAGGGCCAAGGAAAGGGGTCTTCTCCAGCAGTGGGGCACCACAAGAGGGGATCCCCTCGGGCCTGGGGCAGCGGGTCCCCCATGTTGCCAATGTGTGTGCAGGGACATGCCAGGTCCTTTGACGCCATATTCCTTGAAATTGACATTTTCCTGGAAAAGCTGGCAGCCCACAGCTTGGACCGGTGCACTCTTCACTGGCTTAAGAACTGGACGGATGGCCAGGTCCAGAAAGTAGTGGTGAATTATGCTGCATCCAGTTGGCGGCCGGTCACTTGGGATGTCCCCCAGGGATCAGTGTTGGGCCCAGTCCTATTCAGCATCTTTATTGATGATGTGGATGAGGGGATTGAGTGTGCCATTAGCAATTCACAACAACACAAAGTTGGGAGGAAGTGTCAATCTGCTGGAGGACAGGAAGGCTCTGCAGAGGGATCTGAATAGGCTGGATTAGTGGGCCGAGACCAAAGGCATAAAGTTGAGCAAGACGAAGTGCCAGGTCATGCACTTGGGTTCACAATAACCCAGACAGTGCTATGAGCTGGGGGCACAGTGGCTGGAAAGGTGCCTGGTAGAAAAGCACCTGGAGGTCTTGGTTGACAGCGGCTAAACATGAGCCAGCAGTGTGTCCAGGTGGCCAAGAAGGCCAATGACATCATGGCCTGTATCAGGAGTAGTGTGGCCAGCAGGACCAGAGCAGTGATTGTCACCCTGCCCTCAGCACCGGTGAGGCCACACCTCGAGTATGGTGTCCAGTTCTGGGCCCCTCCATTCAGGAAGGACGTTGAGGGGCTGGAGCGTGTCCAAAGGCCAATGAAACCGGTGAAGGGTCTGGAGCACAAGTCCTGTGAGGAGCGGCTGAGGGGCCTGGGGTTGTTTTGGCCTGGAGGAGGCTTGGGGATGGGCCCATCATCCCCAACTACCTGAAAGGAGGTTGTAGCCAGGTGGGGATCAGCCTCTTCTCCCAGGTAACAAGTGACAGGACAAGAGGACATAGTCTTAAGCTGCACCAGGGGAGGTTTAGGTTGGACATTTGGAAGAATTTCTTAACAGAAAGGGTGATTAGACATTGGAACCGACTACCCATGCGGTGTGGTGGAGTGCCCCGCGCCCCCGCAGAGCCCCACTCGGGGCTTCCCGCGCGGGGCCGCCCCGGGGCGGAAGCGCCGCTCGCGCCTTCCCGCCGCCCGCTCGGCTCTTTCCGCCTCCCCCTCCGGGGCGCTCGTTCGTTTCCGCGGCAGCTCGGCTATTTCCGCAGGGGCCGGCGGCGCGCTCGGCCGTTCCCGCCGCCTGCCGGGCGCTCGGCGCTTTCCGTAAGCGCTCGGCAGTTTCCGTGCGGGGCCGGGCGCGCTCGGCGCTTGCTCCCTGGCTGGCGCTCCTCAGTCGGCCGCTGCCTGCCTGTCGCCGGGCTGGGAGCGCCTGTGTGTGTGAGTGACGCGGCGGAGGTGTAGTTTGACGCGGTGTGTTACGTGGGGGAGAGAATAAAACTGCAGCGAGATCCCAGGCGCGAACGAAAGCAGTGACGGAGCAGCCTGGTAACCGGTAAGAGGAGGACGGCGCCCAGCAAACAGGGGCGGGGGGGAGGGAAGGAAATGGAGCCCGGCGGGGACCAGGGGAGCCGCCGGGCGGCAGGACGCGGGGGCCCGGCCGCGCACCGCCCGCGGGAGGGGCGCCCGCCTTAAAGATGGAGCCGAGCCCTGCAACATCCCCGCCGCCGCCGCGCCTTGAACAAAGGATAATGGCGGATGGGAGCCGGCCCGGCGGCGGCCGCCACGGCCGGGCGGCGGCTCTGCCGGCAGCCAGCGGCGGCGCTCAGCGCGGCGGGGAAGGGGCGCCGCGCCCCCCGGCCCCCGGAGGAGGCGGCGGCGGAGGACGACGACGAGGGGGAGCGGCGGCGGGGGGCGGCCGCGCTCCCGCCCGCGCCCCCTCCCCGCCCCGCCGGCTGCGCTCCGGCTCCCGCTCCCCCGCGGCCGCCCCCCGGCCCCGCCGGGCTCCGGGGACCCTCCCGCGGGGCCGCCGCGGGCCTCCCGCGCCCGCCGGAGCTCCGCTCGCCCGGCGCCCCGGGCGCGCCGCACGGATAAACAAACAGACTCCCGCCGCGATGGACACGAGGGCGCGGGGCGCTCCCCGGCGCCGTGACGAGAAGCCTTTAATAAAAATCTGTGCTCAGAAGCTGGGGCAGCGCTTGGTGTGGTGGTTCGCTCTCACTCCGTCTCCGGGAGGCCGTGCCGGGCAGCGGGGCTCGGTCACCCAACACCGCGCTCCGGGCGGGACCCGCGGGCACAGCCCGAGCCCGGCGCGCAGGTCACGTACCAGGGATACGGTTCCCTCCGGCCGCGCCGCTTCTCCCCTGTCAGTATTTTTAACCCAAAGTGAACTTGAGCCTGGCCGCGGCTGGTAAATCTCGGTTTGGGATTTGTTTTTGCCAGTTTTCCACAGACTCGGGTGCTGCACAGCGAGCAGGATTTGACCTCTATGCCAGCTTTAGTAGCAAATGTCAGCTCAGCTGCCTTTTTCCACCTTACACCAGCCTTGCCTTGCTGCTGCTGTGGGGCTTTTTTTCCCATTTTCTCGCCTAGAGTATAAGGCACTGTTTTGACTTTATTTCTGCTTTCAAGTCCTGGATGTCTGCATTTTTGTGTACTGTAGTAAGTAAAAACGACATGGCAGTCTTAAAAAACTTTTTAAGCAGAAGTTGTTACATCTCCTAGACATATACAAGGATAGCAAATTTTTATTTGTAATATGACTTTTCTTCTTGAAACAGTTTTTAAATTTTTGTTTCTCCCTCTTAAATATTGAAATGCCTGCACATAATCTGCTTCTGGAATAACACTTGTCTGTCTTTTCTTTTTTTTTTTTTTTTCCCTGGGGTTAGAAACGAGTTCCCTAGTTCTTAAATAAAGGATCAGAGACTTATTTAGGAATATCACATATCTGTGTTTAGCCCCATTGTGACCACTAAGCACTGTTTCAGAATACAGGAATTTTGAGACTCTACTTGCATCCTTTCCCTGGATCAACAAATGTGGATTTTTACAGTAAAATACAAAGTCACTGAAATAGGTTGTTATTCAAAATGAATATTTGCCATTCACGTGTGCAGATAGGTCTATTTTCTTTGTATGTGAAGTTCTGTTTTCTGTCACTTTCACCACTTCTTTTGAAATGAAGGCCAAAAGTGCTCTACATCACTCTGAATAATACCAACATGAGAAGAGGGTTTCTGAAGTTGTAATTGATTAATAGACATCTAATGACTTTAGTAAGCAGTATAGCTGTTGATAGTGATTAAAGAGAGCATAATCATTGATGTATTTCATTCATTCTTGCTTTGATGGAATATACACTACATTTTAAATACAAAAATGGGACAGAAAATCCTTGTTGTCTTTTTGTAGTTTAAGAAACACAACATTTTATTTTATTCTATTTCATAATAGAGTGGAAGACTTAGATCCATATTTTTTGACACAGATCTCTGCATTTCCTCACCGGCTTTGTAACCTCACAGGTCAGAGAGAAAAGGGCACAAAGAGTTGGTTGTTTATGTGCTAAGTATCACTTACAGGTGACCTAAAATGAAATAGTTGCACATAGCAAAGAAGAATGTAATAATTTTAATGCTTTCATATAACTGATAGAGCACTGGTATTAGATTAGTACTCTCAACATGGTGTCTGGATTTGTAATGAATGGTCTACATCTGATTTTTTTTTCCTCCCATACTTCTGGTGATAAAAAAAGAAAGAAAGAAACAAGCAAAAAAAAGGTCTGAAAGGAGAGATGAGTTTGCTGATATAGAAAATTTAGAAACATCTCATTTAGACTGTCAAGTCATCAGACTGACTGTTTCTTGGAAACCTGCACCAGCAAAGCTATTGCTGGTACTGATGTCAAATATAAAATATTCTGTAGATCTTATTCTGCAGAGTAACTGTTCTGCTGCAGTAAAAAGCAAACAGCTTCTTCTTGCCTAAGTGCAGCTACAGCTCTGTAGGTGCAGATTTTGATAGCAGACAAGGCCCTCACTAGGAATTTGTTGGCACCCTTTTGAAACAAATGGGATATTCACACTTCACCTCTATTTTCGGATCTCTGGAAGCAAGTGGAGATCAGTTAGTCATGCCACACTTCTCAAGGCTTTTGTGCAGTGAGAAGGCCGTGCTAGCTTTCTGCCACCAACCTAACTAAAGTTAGTTTCATGGGACGTGACAGCAGTCCTCATCTACAGAAGCAACCCTGCTGAATTTGGTTCAAGCTCCCAGGTGCCCTACCTACATACAGTTCAGGTTTCGTGACTAGGCAATGATTTTTTTTTTTCCTCTGAATCAAAAATTGTGTTGATTCATCTGCAGTCTGTGTGGTCATATTTCATGGTGATTATGAAACCTGAGCAACCTGCCATTAATGATCTATGTACATCACCCAGCATTAAGGCATTGATACCTATTTTGTTCTTCAAAACTTTTAAATCACTTGATTATACTGCAGTTAAAAAGGTGAGTGAGAACAAACACAGCACCTTCCGTTTTTCCACATTTCTAAAACAGCCATATCAGCTATGCAGGACGTGAAGATGTGCCAGGCTCTAGTTGGTAAAAAAAGCACTTGAAAACAGCCAAGGATTTTCTCTTTTTTTTTTTTTTTTTTTTCTGGCGGGGCTAGATATAGAGTATTATGTGTGAAGTGGAAAGAACTAAGTGGTGTAAGAGCCACTTAAAGGTGAGAGGGTAAAGAATTTGGAGGAAGCATGTTCCTGTTTGCATGCATGTATATGGTTTATGTAACATTAAACATACGCATACATAACAAGTTTAGAGCAGCACTGATGGTTGTTGGGTACTCACAGTGATTTTGAGCAAAGTGTAGAGGGGGGTACAGGAGAGATTATCTTAAGATAATAAGCATTCCTATTTTTCTCCTGAGAATATTGTGAGATTTGATATTTGTCATAAATTAGGGCATTAGGTTAAAGGTGGAAAAATAGTTCCAAAGATAGGAAAGTCCTACCAATTGCTGTTCTAGATTTTGTTACTTTTCAGTTGTTCTCTGACAAAGACTACACTAGCTACTTCAGACACAGTTGCAGGAAGCTTTATTTATAGTGAAATATTTTGAAGCTACTTTCATGCAGGAAACTGAAAGAAAAATGTCTACCCTTGATGTTTTCACGCTTTTTGGAGAGGAGACTTCAAATGATGTGTAAAAATCTCTGATCCTTTAAGTGTTGTTCTGTGATAGCTTGTTTGGTCAATGAGATTATTAGGAAACCTTTTTTCCCCTGCATTTGGAAGAACTAAAGCTGGGTTGTCTCTTCCTCTTTTGGCAGAAACTTTTTCAGATAGAATTCTGAACTTAGAAAACAGCAGGTAGCCTGAGAAATCCAGGAATTTTTGATGCTTATCTACTGCCTGATGAACTGAAACTATAGTTCCACATAAGATTTTTTGACAGTAATATTGGCCAAAGGCATCGTCCATATCTTTTCCATTGGACTGGCACAAATGCTTGGACTATTGCAAGGGGAAATGATCCAGCCGGGTGAGGGGTACAGAGCCTGGTTCTTTTTTCACCTGGATCATTCCCTCCTCCCATTGCTGCATGGATGTACAGTAGCTGTACCAGCATAATTAGGGAAAGGGATGGGACTGGAATCAGCAGGGAGGTAAGGGCAGCTCAAACAGCTAAATGAGAAAGTGCAGCCTACATCAAAATTTTTAAATTATCACTGTGTTAATATACTTATTTACTTGGCTTAAACACCAGTCCCGTGTTTTGTTTTTTTTTTTAGCAACTGCTATGTGAACTTCTTTTTTTTTATTATTATTCAAATGTTTTATTCTAACTTCTCTGCAGCTGTTTGCTGCAATATTTTAGTCATCTCTTCAGAAACTCCACAACCTCCTGTGACATTTTGGCTCCAGTATTTACATGCACTTTTCTGGTAGATGGTACCCTAAATCTCTCATTCTCTACTGCTATTCTAATATCAACTGGATTTTGCTTTCCCTTGCACCTTTCCTGGGGCTTGAATGTAAAATCTTTTCTCTGGACTTTATACCCCATGGAATAATGGATGGGAAGCATTGTTTTCTTGCCTTTTTTTCTAATGACACTTTGTCTGGCTCTGTGTAGCTGGCCTGGCTTCAAACTCCTCTGGGCCCTGTCCATTCCTCCAAGTGGCATGCAATATGAGCAGGTTTTGTAAATTTATGCCTTTGTAGATTTTAGAGATCTTCTCTTGAAAAAAAAGCCTAGGGCATTACTGTAGATGGAGTACCTCTGCCCTCTTTGTGAAACTCATCCAGATTTTCCTCTTGTGCTGATAGGAAAAATCTGGGGAATGCAAAGGGAGGGAAGATGTGAAAAGGGGCACTGTATACTAATGCCACAGCATAATATCAACAAAAGTAGTCTGTTGCTGTGGTTTCATCTGAGCTGATAAAACTGTATGCAGGTCTCCAGAGACAGATGTCTTGGTCCCTCCTTCTCTTCTGCTCCTGGTTGTGTGGTGTTCGACCATCCCTCACGCTGGCTGTAGTGTTGATTGTATGTAAAATCTAATGAGCCAGTTAAGTCACTAACCCAGGAGAGAACTGTGCTTTTTTGTTAAGTTAGTTTTCTTCTGCATGAGGGAACTGAATTGGTTGGTGATTGAGTTGCTGTTTGCACCAACAGCGGTGCAAGTTCACAGAGGGACTGTAGGGAAAGAAAGGAGGGGACACAACTTTCTCCCTTCAGCAGCAGAGAGCTGAGTCAGGAGACCCATCTTGGGGAACTGCAGCACCTCCATGATTTGGAATGAAAGAAGAAAGAGCTGGGCTCTGTCCATGGTGATCAGAGCCACATCAGTTTGTCTTTGCAGCTAGAAAGCCTAGAACACAGTAAGTGTCTCAGCTGAAGAAAAAACAACAAAAGAACACCCAAGTGAGAGGAAAGTTTCCTTTTTTAAAAGCCTGGTGACATCTGTGTGGTTGAACTATTTACTTATCAGAGGCAGGTTTCAGTCTTCTGAAGAGGTTAGATCAGTGTACCTGTTAGGTCCTTTTCATTATGAGGAGCCCAGTCAACTGGGGACAATTATGTAATATATATCTTAAACCAAGCCCAAGTTAAATAAGAAGCTCCAGAAGGGGTCTAGGTGCAACGCTTTGGTGTAAATCCTGTCAGTTGGCCAAATACCCCCGGGCGGTGAGCTCACTGTAGTTTCACTGTTACTACAAACTGATAAATGCCTTGGCCTGTGTTCTGGATTTTAAAATAATAGTGGTGGCTGAAACTACGAGCAGGAAGGTTGTAGTGTAAAGTTAATGTGGTGTGTCTAACCAGTTCACATTATCCTGGGCTGGGTGGAGGAGAAGTATTTTACCTGCTGCAAACAGCTGCTTTGTCAGCACTGTGGCTGTTTGAAAAATGCACCTCTCTGCCCAATCCTCAGAAAGCTAATGTTGACTATACAAAAAATAATCATCTTAATTTCAGCCTCCCACTCTTAAGCAGGGTCATCAATACAACAATAATAATCAAATTACAGAATATAGGTGTTTTCTTCAGCATCGCTGTTGGCTTCCCACAGCCTTGTGACACAAATACCCATGATTTGATCTACTTTGCTTTCATTGGCAGACCTGGCTGCAGCACAGTAGACTGCCCACCTTCCCCATTCCTGCCCCTGTGCCAGTAGGACCTGTACAGCTGTCTGTGAGTTGGACCAGAGAGCTGGTCCAGGCTAGAAATTCGTTGTTTCCTTGTCTGTAGTGCACATTGGTTGCCCAGTCCCATTTACTAGGCCGCCTCACGGACAGCTGTAAAGGTGTAAATAGGAAGGAGTTTAGAGGAAAGGAGAGCCTAATCTGGCAGTGCAGCCAACAGAAATGCTTGCAAGACTGTAGTTGCAAGAAAGCAAAATGGAGATTTTCTTTTGTGTGCAACACACTGATGTAAAACATGGATTCTGTTTCTTTCTCTGGCCCTTTCTGGTGCATCGATGGCTCCTGTTACTCAGGATCATTGCTGACCTCCAGCATTACTAGCAAATCACATCCCTGTTCAGTGGAGACAGATGTGCTGCCCACAGGTAAAACAGGTCTTAAACTCCAGTGAAGTATTTGAGAAACAAATTATTCTGTGTTTGGAGCTGATGCTTTTGCAGAGTAGGTGTGCCTACTAGGCATGTGAGAGATTTTTCTCCTTAATTGGCTCTCCTACACCATGCAGGCGAATAAAAAATACATAAAAAATAAACCAAAATGCACTCAGTTCATAAAATTAGTCAACATTACTTTACTACAAAATTTGATCACTGTTTTGTTTCAGGTTTTTAGGGAGCAGGTGGATCATAGATTTAACTGTGGTGCACTGAGCAAGATAATGTCTGCTGTTGCTTCAAGACCAGTGCTAATTGACCAAGCAACGATGTTTTCAATAGAACTAGTAAATCCAGAGCAATTTTAGGATTTAAAAGTGTTTCCAAGTCTGAGATGTGGTTTAAGACCCGATTCTTTTGGTTTTAATGTTGCAATCAATTTTTTGAATAGGATGCATTCAGAAACTGGACAAGGGCAAGGTTTGTAAGGAAGAGCTGTTTTTCTGGTGCGTACCTGGGCATACTCTACTGCAGCACTCCAACTGCAGAAAGATTTCAAAGGTCTTTACTTCCTTGAGAGCAATGAAGCAAAAAATAGTCTATCCTGCTTGTTAAAAAAGAAACAAAGCTATTAAATCCTAAAAAAAACTGTGTTGCTTGTACAGATACAGGTTATTTTGAATTTTTTCCTGACATTTGACTTGGATCTGGTAATTTTCAGCTTTGTATAAATAATTCAGTCTATCTTACTTTCAGGTGACTATTTCTAAAGATACTCTATTAATAAAGCAGTGAAAGCATTGGTCTGAAACACCGATTTGTTGTGTTTTCTTTCTGAACTCATTAGAAGTGTTCTGGGTTTTTTTAAACAGGACATTCCAATATTTACCAAGTTACATAACTTCATGCTCTTATACTATGGATTTAACTCTAGAGATACCACATATGTTCCAGGCATCACACAGAATTAAGTTGTGTTTGTTCGAATAGTTTATGCCAAAAAGCTTGC
Organism: Empidonax traillii; assembly: GCF_003031625.1. Classification (NCBI taxonomy): domain Eukaryota; kingdom Metazoa; phylum Chordata; class Aves; order Passeriformes; family Tyrannidae; genus Empidonax; species Empidonax traillii. Next base: position 1,134,125 of record NW_020955258.1, on the reverse strand, counting down.
AGCGTAAATATATGAAGTGACTTTTTTTATGAATTAATGCTTTAGCATTAATCCTTCTGACATTCAGAAGTGGGTTAGAAACATCAATGGCGCTGTCCTTTCTCACCAGCAGACAAAATCTCGGCACACACTGATTCTACCAAAAATTCTCTTGTCAAGTTTAAATGTGCAGCTGATAAACAACTAAAACTCCATGCTTGCTGTGAATTCTTTAACTGATTTGATAGTTCTCTGAAACAAAAGAATGATGTGAAAATAAGTGTGATCTGTGTCACTTTGGGATTCTAGCATCTGACCCTTTTCAGTGTGCAGTATTTTGCTGTGCTGACTACAGTATTTAAACCTCAGGCTACTTCTTTTTTATTTTTATGTGAACAAAACAAATGGATGATGAAATTCAGATATCTGATTTACCATTTTAGACTATACAAAGAACTTCAAATATTGACAGTTACTCTCCCTCATTTTAGGGTGGAAAAGGAAACATTTACTTTAGTCTTGGGAAAGTCCCCTGAATATCTGGGACTTCCCAGAAGATTGGGTTTCAGAACATAAATTTACATTCATATTACTTTAGAATGTCGTCTTTAATCAGTGTAATCTCTAAGAACCTTCAGTCCAGTCTTACAGTACCCTATTCGACAAATTACTTTGGCATATAAAGATTTAAGGTAATAATAAACATGTTTATGTGATTGTCTGTCAAATTCTTGCATATGCTTCATTAAATCATACCTGGTATCTAACTTAAATTATACAGTTAGGGAAACACCTGTATGGAAGTGGTGGTTCCTTTCTCTGTATTTTTGGGGGATTACCTTTATTTAATACAAATCTGAAGACACTTTCCCTACAGCTGCAGGCTGCCCCAGGTTTGGGATTGCAGCAGTTCTTCCTGCTGATACCTCACACCTGTGATGTTTAACAGTTGCTTGGCAAGTGGACAAAGATTTTTACATCATGTCAAAAGGTTGTCAAATATTTGGGTGGTCCATGTTCTGACAGAGTGAATGATGGAGCAGTAAAGGACCTTAAAACATATGGAGCAGAAGTGTATGGAGTACCTAAAGCATATGGAGTAGAACAAATATGGTAAGATCCATCTGAGTGACTCAGGCAGGTCAAGCTCTGACGGCTCTAACCAGTGGAAAAAAGTAACACATGCTCCTGCTTAGATGGATCTTAACCTTGCTAACTTGGTATCATTTTCTGCTTCAAATACTCCTTTAATAGTAGTGACACAGTCCTCTTTTCTCCCTGTCAGTGGGGAAGGAGAAGGTCTCTGCTTGTGGAATTATCTTTCCTTTCTGTCACTCTGGACCATCTTAGCCCTTCTGCTGCAACACCTTCACATGGCAATGTGTGCTGTGAAAAGAAGTGGCTCAAAATGTTCTGCTTGTTGACCAGCACAGCAGGATAAATTACTTATTTGGCATATCTGGATAGCTGGGTGATACCAGATAACTGTTCCTAAATGGATCGCTGTGCCAGGTACAACCTACCTCCTTACACAGCTGCTTGGGTGTGGCGCTGAGCCCGAGCTAACAACCCGTACTAAGAGGGATGGTGTACCAGGTCAGGCACAGGGCCTCATTAGCAGAAAAGATGTTAGTTTATTGTACCCATCACTGTACTCGTGTTACCTGGGTTCAGGCTTCATTACTAGGCTTTTAGATGGGTGCTGGTTCACTTCCAGGAAGCTTTCGCCACGGGCTGAGCAGGGCCCCCTCTCTTGTAGCAGTACAGGTGTAATCACGTCATCCTTTCTGAAAGAAAAACTGCCATCAAAATGGAGTGAGGCCACAGTTTAGCACTGAAGTTAAAAGGGCAGATATGAGAGGTGGCTGACTTCAGGTCAGGGCTGTCAGTTGGGCTGAGGTCAACTTCTCATCCCTGGAGTGGAGTCACAGATTCCTCACTTCACCCACTGCTGTTTGAGTCAAAGGGGAAACAAGAATTTGACTGGGGGCAGAAATTAAAGCTTGTCCTGAGTGGCTGTGCTGATTATTGACTTGCTAGGCCTGTAGCACTTGCAAACAGCTTGTTCCTGGAGTGTGCAGTGTATTCAGCAGGAGCATTAGCTCCCAAATGGCATCATAAAAAATCATTTGATGCCCATATTTTATGTTGTGTTAAAGAAGTATGAGTACAGATGATACTGTTCAGATACACTGTTGTGATGGGGTTTATTAAGTAACTACCAGCTACACACCCTGAGGTGAGCCACAGTACTTTCAGCAGACAGGCAGAGAAAAGACACATGTTTTGACAATTTCACGTGGTTTCATTTTTGTGAAAGGAGACCTTCTACAGTTAGTAGGAATTGCAGGAAATCAGCACAGGTTGAAAATTAGATGCCTGTTATGTAAGTTGTAGATGGTAAGTAGTAAAGGACAGTCAGTTTGTGTGTAATTGCAGTGCATAAATATGATATTGGCTTCAAATGTGTTAAGAACTATAAACCGGGCTGAATTCTCAGAGGTCTTTCTGAATAGATTGAATATATTGTTCAGAACATCCCTAAAAATCTCTTGGTTCTTTAAAATTCAGTTTGCAGATAAAATTTGGTGGGTTTTGGTTTGTTTGGTTTATTACTACAAATAAAGATGTTCATAAGTAATTACCACAATTCTGTTCTGCATGCTAAGGATCACAGACTTCAATCATGTGAATTAGTCTTTTAATACCCTAAGTGCCTTTAATAGGAGCACAGAGCATTTATAAATAGAACATACTTATAGATTATGTTTTCAGTAATCATAATAGTTACCTAATGACTTTGTAACCTTTCTGGGATTTATTTTGACATTTTGTTAGGTGTAAGTGAAGTCTGACAGTATTTTGGGGACATTTCTGAATGGGAAGGGGATAAGAGAGTGGAAACATGTTTGTTTGCTTTTCATCTTTAATGCTTTAGGAGACGCTTGCTCTGGTCTCTGCCCTTAGGCAGAACTCATGTATTCACATAAGACCTATCCCAGCTATTAGATAAGGTTAGGAAAAAGGTGTTTGTTTGTTTGTTTAATACCTATGTTATCAATAGAATTAAAATATGTAGCTTGGGTTTTTTAATCTGTGCAGGAGGGTTCACCCCTATATTTAGTGCTCAATTCATAGTCTCAAAAGGAAAGGTTGCAATTCAGTTAGGTCACTTGATTTTGTATTGAACCAGAAAAGGCAGTGTAGGTTAAACTTCTATTAAATTATATGTATGTACCAAGTGCTTACTGGATGCTCATGTATTTAGTCATGTAATCTGTGATACAAGAAACTAATTGCAGTTAATTGCTGTCAGAGAGTCTTTTAAAAAGCTTGAAGGCAGAAACACTAGAAACTAGCACAATGCCAAAGGTGTGGAGTCAAATCAGGAAGATCTAGCAGCGAAGAATGTTCAAGCAACTTTCACTCACACACCTTACCTGTGCCTACTGATTCACCATCTGCCTGGTAAATGTCAGCTGGCTTGGGTTATGATAACAAAACAATCTAGAGGAGATCACTGATTCGGGTGCTCACTGCTGGAGCTCTGAGATTACATTTTTGGTCTTCTGCCCTTGTTTTAAAATCTGCCACTGCTTTATCTTTAGTGAAAGGGAGATTGAGCATGCAGCACCAATAATTTCCAATACTTCCACCATTCACACATCTAAATCTGTTAAGTTTGAAATTTTCACCAACTTTGAATGTGCACTACAAGTTTTGTTGAAAAAGTCACGAGCTAGAAAGATTTGTTACGTTTAATCAGGGTTTCTGGTTGCATTTCTTCTGTGATCTGTATGAAAATATTGCCTTGTTCACCTCTCTTGCAGTGGCTGTTACAGCGTGTATTCAGTCAGCCAGGAGTTTTCAGACACTGCTCCAAGTGTCGTATTAATGGAGACAGAAGTGGGGCTACAGATATTACATTCAGCTGATGGAATGATTCTGCTTTGTGCAAGAAATTTTTACAGTACGACTAAATTTTTCTCGTACGTTCAAGATCAAGCACTTTTAACTTCAATGACAAGAAGAATCTTTCCAGCTTTTTATTCTTCAGTTTGCCTGTCAGATTGCTCTGTGTGAACACAATCTGAAGACTCTTCTCCATTTTTGGCATTTTTAGTGGAGTTGGTCGTTGAGGCCATTCTCTTACCTGCACTTCCACAGCCCAGCCTTTGGGCTGCCCTGACACAGAAGTGATCTTCAGATGGCTTTGTGATGAACCCATTCAGTGAAGTGGTGAAAGGCAGATTTGAAGATGAAGCAGCAAACATAGGTTGCGTTCTCAGTATGACGCACAGTCTTGTCACCCTAGGGAGAGGACAGGAGGAGCAAATGCCCGGGAGCAGCAGCAGGGGCAGTGCCAGCTTGGGATGACAAAGAAGCTGTGGTGTAAATTACAATTCCTGAGCCAACCCTCTGTAGTCATTAGTGACAGAGAGAGATAATTATGGGCTTGTCTTGTCCTGTTAAGGATTTATTACTGCTTATTTGAAGTCACGTGTGTAAGCTGTAAAATTATTTTTCTCTGAACATTTTCAATCTGGCAGCCACTGAATTGAGTTCATAAAGTGGCTGTTGAGCTATGGCTGAAAGGGCTGCTGCGCTGCAAGGTGACAATGGAAATGTTTACAGATTGCATGTGAATGTTCTCAGTACTTGTGATGGAAAGGTAAAAACAATAGCGTACCAGAGCGGTGTTTGATGACCTTCTCAGTGCTTTCATGGTGGATCTGTGGCTTTATAAAGCCACATGCAGTTAATACGGAATGAGTCAGATTCCTGGAACAATACAGGGCTTGAGAAACAGGCATTGCCTCAATTTCCCTTTCAGCTGCCCTGATCCTTTGTTCCCATGAGCATCTGGGTGACTGGATATTGAACTCGATCAGGAACCTAATGTGGCAGTAGAGGTGGCCCCTGCAGGTGTTGGCTGAGCAAATGTGTTACTGGATGGTGGTATAAGTAGGGCTCAATATGGGCATGGGTTTATTGGATCTGTGCTTGCACTGGGTTTGGAGGATGACGTGGGTTTTTTTTTCAAAATCTATATGTACTTCATTAAAATAAATCCAAAAGTCAGAGGAGAAAACTTTAAACATGTAACTTGGTAAAGCTGTACTTGCTTGCGAGCAGGTGTGATAATAGTACGTCTGAGGCATAGAGTGAGCTGTACTGCCTCAAGGTGCAGTTTTATTGTATGGCCGGTAACTGTCAGTGTAAGCATTAACTTGTGACAGTGAATTGTCACCATCATGCTACTAAAGACTCAGAAGCAAGGCTTGCGGGGAGAGGTGGTGTGTTTTACTGCAGCAGATGTACAACTGCAAAACATAGAAAGCTTTGGGGCATTCAGGACCTTCTCATGGGAAAGTGCAGGGGAAGTTTTATCTGCTGTAACAGCCACAGTGCTGTATTTTGGTTCTTGGATTTAATGGTGTTTGGGAAAGGATCGCCATCTTTTTTTTTTTCCTCCAGTCTGCCTTGGGAGACAAAAAGCAGTCTGTGTGCAGAGCAGGAAAGCTCCATGGCTTGTGAGAGTAAGGAGAAACCAAGGAGCAGAGTCTAACCTTTAGGAAAAATGCTGGAATTCATGGGGGTATTTCAGGCAGGAGGCACAAAAAGTAGTCAGAGCGAGATAAGAGCAGGGAGACCACAGACATATCAATAGGTGGGTACTAAAGAGTGAAGAAGATGAGATGAAAGCTGTGGGAAGACAGAATTATATTTTATCCTGGCTCTGTAAGCAGGTGGGAGGGGAGGTAACTAGCTGCTCATGCTCTGAATACACAGCACTGATGCTCACTTTAATTAACAGGGAGTGCAGTAGTTAGCATTACCTGTAGCACCTTGTTCAGCATCCTGTGTTTAAGATAATGAAGATCAGTAGGTACCTCAGAAGACTACTGGAACCTGCAAAAATTACATAAATGTGACATGATCACATGTGACTCTCCATGAAAATCTTTATTTGAATTTTTAAAGATTAGAGATCAATTTCAATCCTGACTCATGAGGTTTTTATCTTTCAGCTCTGCACTTTTTTTGTATGAAACAACTGCACTAATTCAGGATATTCTTGGATATTCTTGTTATCCAAGGGCATGTCTAACCCCTGTTTGAATCCTAATAAATTTATCATCACTAGCATGATTGCTCTATTTATGCAGCACATTAAATATCAAGTTTCATAATTTTCATAGGTATTTTTAATTTTTCATTTTTATATGTTTAAATTTTATATATTTAAGCTTAACTGTTTTATAATCAGTGCATGTTTCTAGTTTACTTACTCTGTTAATAACTTAAATATATTTTCTAGTGTTTTAAGCATTTCTCTCCTTTCTGGGGCAAATAATAAAAATATATCTAGTCTCTTCATACAGTGGGTTTTCATGACCCTAAATACTTGCTTTCTCTGAACACCTAAATTCCACAGAACCCATTTTTAAGATGGGCTCCCAACCTCTGCACTGTATTCCAGCTGATGTCTAGGGTCCAGCTATACAAATTTAGTAAAGATTACCATACCTGTTATTATTGTTGCAGTCTAACACTTCAGCTTTTCTTGTCATAGATGCCCGTTAAGCAGAAATCTGAAGTGACCTCTCTGCAGTAGTCCTTAAGCACCCTTTCCTTCAGCTAAGGAGACGGGTTTATTTGGATTTTTCTGCAGTGTGTGTAGTTCAGTTTCCCCAAATTCTGCAACTGCTTGTGTTTATTCTGTCTTCTGCTGTCATGGTGTAAATTCATCTGGCACAGTTAGTTATCTTTTGCTGAACTCTTTTTCTCCCAGTCCTGATTTAGCTAAAATAAATTACTGTGTCTCAGCTGAATGTTTTGCTATTCGGCTCTTCACCCCCAGAGTTTCAGATCGTTAGTAATTATGTTATTAATAAAAAGTATTAGTAAGTGCAATACTGCCTCTTTTGAATTAATAAAGAAAATTATGTATTACATAAGTCATGAGTTAAACTGTCTCTAACCAAGTAGTGTCATTAGCTTTCTTGGCTGTTCAGCATTCATAGCCAGGATGTTTTAGGCAAGCAGTCTCTGGTTTTCCAACTCTGGTTGTTAAGAGCTAACTGCTTTTTCAGTTAGTTTCATTTAGAATACTTGGTTCAACTACAGCAATTACTGATCTTTTCTCCAAGTGTGTGTGGGGAGGTGTCATCTCCTGACAAGATGGAAAGGAGTGGGGAGGCAAGGAGAAATGAGAAGTGTGCTCCCTTTGCTCCCATTTGCTGTCCATGCCCTGGACACTTGTTACCCACCAGGACACTTTCAGATGCCCATCTCCAATTCATAACTCCTGGTGTGGTGGCTGCCTCGGAAATCATTGCCAGGGTGGGACACTGCAGATGGGGCAGGAGGAGTAAAAGGATGGGGTGGCAGGGTAGGCCTGAGCACCCACAAGAACAGAAAGACATTGAGGTACTGGTCAGCAAAACTTGTCTAGACTAGGGATATGAGAGCTTAGAAGGGAGGTGGAAAGATTGGCATCCTTTTATATGTGTGGGGAGGTTTCAAACCAAAGATATTTTCATCTGCTCCACTGTAAATTACAAGAACTAATAGGAATTGACAACCTTAATTTCAGCCATCATAGTCTTACCTGTACACAAAACTTAGTAAGTGGTTTATGTTCTGGGTGCATGGTTCTGGATGTCTTGGCAATCTTGATCATACCCAAACAATGCCAGTGTATCTGGAATATGATGCCATGATGCTACAAAATCCAATTCCCCTTTTTTCTCACAAATTACTGTAAAAGGTAGTAATGAAGATGTTAAAATACAAATACTGTGATGTACAAGTGCAAGTAAATTGAAACAAATCCAGGAGTACTTAGAACCTGCAAATAACACAAGATAAGAGAGCTTGGCCAAAAACTACAAGTAGTTGGAAACTCACTTGAACTGCATGTGTCGAGATACAAGTCTAGCAGGCAGCTTCCTGCATTGCTTGGTGCTTACAATATATAATGAATAAGTTTCTTTTAGGTGTTTGCAATTCACATTAAGAATTTGATTTCTGAAATGTTGGTGTTGTAGAGGAGGGAGTATCTCAAACAGTTAATCCTTTTGCTCATTATATATGCAAAAGATCATGCAGGTGTAGAAACCAAGCTTGTAAAACCAGAAGTCCTTTGCTGAATAAAGTGTGAGAGGATATGAAATTCTTCCTAGGAAAACACTGCATTTGTCAACAGGAATTTGGCAACACATCCACCTTTGTGAACATTCCTAAACACCTGATTCAGGAGACTCCTCGCATTTCATCTGTTTCTAATCCCATTTGTATAGCAATCGGCTCCATGATGGAGTTACAGTTTCTGTCAGGGAACAAAAGCATTATTAGCTTATGTAATTTAGAATTTGTAGCTGGAAAGTTGTTTTTTTAAGTTCTTTTCAGATACTTGGATGTGAGATCTTGCTGATGTAAAAGATCTGCTCCTGAAATGGTTCTGATGCAGCAGTCTTGGCTGGAGTCACCATGGTACATGCATAGAATTGGGAAAAAATTGTTGATTTGCTTGTCTTGGACAGACTGTCTGAAATGGTAAAAATCAAAGGGAACCCTTCAGTAGTCTGGGTTGGAATTTGGAGTTTTGAAAATGGAGAATACCTAAAAAAGGAAAAAGGGCATATAGCATGGAGGACTAAGTTAAAATATAGCTCATGTTAAAGTTAGGATAGAAAACCACTTGAGCTGTTGTCATTAAGTCTTTAAGAACTGTTTGGTAATGTATATTACAAAGAGTAATAGTGCATGGGTTAACTTTTGTGCTATTTGGATGATGAAATTCAACATGGGGAAGGCTTCGTACTGTAGGAAAGAATGGGCTTAGTGTATTTGCATGGACACAAGCTATTCTTGTGTAAATTCTTAAGAATTTACAATTAATTTCTTTCATAACCACTTTACAAATATATATGTATAGGTAGAGTATTATTAATCTCTGAGCATTTGTCAGACTGATACTTTGTTTATGTGGCACAGAAATCATGGCAACAGAAAGAGGCATAACAAAATTCCAGTGCTTAGAATAATTTAATTTGCTTTTCAAACAAATTTGTGTGTTTTCTTTCATTGTTTGTTTTTAAGGAAAATCAGATTTAATTATTCTTCTTTTGATTTCTCAAGAGTTTCTAAACTGATGTTGGACTAAATACTTGGTACTTAAACTTTTCAGTGTTCACACACATACACCAAAGCTCACTTGAACAGTCACTTTGAATACTAAATATACAGATTTTTATTTGTATACATTGATTAGCTTTCTTTTGATGTAGGATGCTGCTACTACTTTGAAACGCTGTTTTATCTTTGTTGATTAGCAATCATTTACTGTAAGACAGACATTTCATATTATACTCACAGTTGAGGTGTGACTGTACTGCTTTAGGCAGTATAAAGGATGTTCTCTTTCCTGTAATACTGAAGCATGGATTGCATGGAAATGGAAGTACCCCTGACTTTGTGTTTGAGATGAAATGTCTTGAGTGCAGACATGGTGCCACCACCTGTGTTGACACTTTTAAGTCTTTTCCTCGGTGGGGCCAGTAAAGCTGAGAGGGGCATTTCTGCTTCTTTTCATCTTTCTTCTGATCTGAGCATCCTCTGCCTCCAGGCCCTTTCCCAAAGCAGAAATGCTCTACCAGTTGTTTTGTACCAGCACTGAAGAGAGGTGTGCTGCCTTAAGGTGCTGCCAGAGGCCTGAGTAGGTTGGGCAGCACAGGGTGTTACACAGAATTAGGGTTGTGGCTATGGAGGTAATACTCATTCTTGATATCTGGTATGTGGAGTTCTGTATATTACAGTGGTATTGCTATATCACCATTGGGAACATTTCCTTGTATTTTGAAGGGGTTTTTTATGTGAAATACTTCCATATAAGTAGTTAAAGAAGAACTGAAAAGTGATGTTCACAGATCAGTGCAGAATTTTAACAGTCATTGCACTCTGCCTACATGCTGGGATTTTGAAGTTATGCCACCTCTTTTTATAGAGTTTTGTGTTCTGGTGATCTAGGTTTGCTGAGTTACTGCTTAGAAATTATAAGCATATTAGGAGCTATACATGATCCAGAACTTAGGTCATGGCAAACTACTGTGTACCTCTGCAGATAAAAACATTTGCAGTAAGATTCAAGTAGAAATGGCTTCCATCTGTATATACGCTGACTTTAAAAATACGGGGTGGAAAAGGCTGAGTTGCTGTGACATAGAGCCACACGCACTCTGGTAAATAGCTTGCATGGAGATGTTACATACTTAGTTCAGAAGGAAAGAAGACTGAAAACTGAGTGCCCAACACAGCAGCAATTGCTATTGGTTACCTGCAGACAGCAGCTGGGGGGAGAGGGAGGGCTGTAGCACGGCTTATTGTCACCTTGGCACTGAGGGCGTGCCCTTCCTGCCACACTGCAGTCGGGTCGTTATTCCAAATTGCAGAGGTGCTAGGTCATCACAGTGCCATTGCTCAAGCAGTTTTCTTAGGATGAGCAAAACGCGTTTTTTCTGATCTCATGGTTGGAGGAGACTGGACCTGTTTTTCAGAAACATTACACACAGAAAAATCAACCTGAGGCAGACACGTGGCATGAAAAATATTTGCCTCAATGCTAACAGTTTGGCAACATTTAATAAGCAAATTAAAACAGCTTGTAGTAATGGGAATTCAGCTGCAGTGATTGCTACCAGATCCACCAAGAATAATGGACTTGCATACCAACCCAGACTTACGACAAATATTGTGATTGTAGGTAACTAAATGACCATGGAATCTGGAGCAGAGAACCAGCAGAGTGGAGATGCAGCCGGTACAGAGGCAGAAACCCAACAGATGACAGTACAGGCACAACCACAGATTGCAACGTTAGCCCAGGTATAAAAATCATATGGTGTAATAGTTTTACCTATTGGATAATATTTTTAAAAGGGATAATGTCTGCTCATGGACCTGAGAAAAGATTCCTTTGATACCATTCTGAAACAAGTGTGATGTATAGTTCCTTTAATATTTGTCTTCATATTTTTAAAGCAGTAGAGATTTTTAACTTCCCATCACACTAGGCTGTGTTAATTCTGAAGAACTGTGTATGTGTAAATTGTGTAATGTTAACACAATAATTAATGAAAATACTTCTAGCATTCTTTACCACAGCCATTTCACTGAAAGATGATTTTTTTCAATTCATGTAATTTACTGTCTTTTATAATGATTGGATTGTCTTGCTGTTATGTTTTCTGTTAAAAGCTTGGCTATAGTAGTGAGTTTAATTCTGAAGAAAACAAACTGAAAATATAGATAAATAACGTAACAAGTACAACATCTTATCAGATAAGATTAATATTATAAGCGTTATAGTAAAGTGAAGCAACCTGGCATTTGACAGCTCATGTTATCCTGTTATCTCCAGAATTTTACAGAACTGTTGGTTATGTAGAGGGACAGAAGTAGATCATTTGTTATCCCCAGCTTATTTTGGAGAGACAAGAAATGCAATCCCAGCTACATCTCTGATTTTGAAACCTGGTTTCATTTGTGGATACACTGATGGTTGGCAGAAGCAACTCCACTGTTTAAATGAGTGCAAAATCTGTTTGGCTCTTTTCTGTAACCATTTAATTTTAAAACTATTTGTAGCCTGCAAAGAACAAACAGGTGTTTTAGATCTCATAGTTTGCAGAATAGAGTGTCTTTAAGTGGCATAAGTGTTAAATCAGTCATCATTTTAGAAATGATTAGTGTTTTTTTAAAGGTATTACACCTTTTGGTAAACCAGAGATTTCCACTCAAGTAACAGTGTAGGGATTGGGGCTGTTAGAATGCACAGAGTGATTTTGTTGGGTGAAGCTGTAGTGTGAATTTACAAACCACCAGCTGCCCTGCACCAGCTTGCCTCTTTGGGCAGTTTTCTCACCATCTAACTTAGGCACAGGATGTAGGTGGTGTGAATAACACTTCAGTGTGAACTGAGTGGAAGTAATTTATTTCTTTTGCAAAAGCAGTGAGCTGCTTCTCACTTGATACGCTTTGAGTCCAGAAAAGTAAGAATGTTTTAAATTTGTGTGCTAACATACTAACCTCCAGGGAGCTGAACTTACAAGTATGTAGTGGCTTGAATGCACTTTACTCGGAAAAAATTACCCCGGTACTTGAATGAGAATTTTTTCCAAGTAAGAAAAAGCTATACAAGTATGGTTAAAATCCATATGAACCATGTTGTCATTCACTGTGCTGTTTGCACCTTGGTGTCTCCCCAGTTGTTTGTTGAAGTGATACAGCAATCTAAATATAATTCCTTGTGTTGTTCACATCAGTGTTACATTATTATATTTTTAATATGTGAAATGGAAGTGTTTGGAATTAAGGAGTGCCCTCAGAGGCTTAGCCAAATCTAAATATGTATAATTATGTCAATTTAATTCCTTCATTATCTCTTGTAAGGTCACCCCTCTTGCAAGCTTAGTTTAATTGCTGCATTTTTAGTGAGTTCAGGGTAGTTTTCAGAGTCAAAAGGAAACTCGTCCCAGTTCCACAAGGTATGAGTCAGAGACATCTGCGGAAGTTACACTCTGCTGTGGGCTTAATCCAACCGCACTGGCCTCCAGTTGATCAGCTTTGCCAAGGACTGTTTAGTCAGACAAGCTTTATTAAAAAAGGTCGCTTGGTAAAGGAATATAATTTGCCAGAGGAAAGCGCTCATGTTAATCTCAGCCCTGGTTTCTCTCAGATGTGAGTTAAGTACCACAGTGTAATGCTGCAGCTGTTTTCCTGAAAAAAGAAGGTAAAAGCAAACAAAAATTGGTGGATTAGGGAGAGACATCTGTGGAGGAGAGAGGTCTACATGTAATTCCCTTTAATTTTGTTGTTAAACAAAATTTTATTTTAAGTGGTGAATGTTTATGGAAATTCAGAGATCAGCTATTGCAGCTTTTTGAGAATCACGTGTTCACGGGGACAGCAGAGGATTTCCATCTCACCCGGTACATAGCAACTATGCCTTTGAGATTAGGTAGGACAGGAGTGCAGCTCCTTCTAGGACTGGAGCTACAGGGATTGAAAGGTTTTAAAATGCTGTTGAACCCTGGAGGATTGTTAAATTTTCCGAACTTGGGTGTCTAGAAGAAGGCTGGCTAGTCAGTGACCCATGACCTGGCTGGCTCCTGCCAGAGCAGCTCCCACTTGCCTGCAGTCCTTCCGTGAGGGCTGTGATGTGTGAGGGTGCAGCCCTGGCACCCTCCTGCCCCCAGCCCTGACCACGTGCACTGTGGCACCAGGCAGTTGCTCAGTACTGGCTGTGCTCCGGGGCAGTGGTCCAGCCACGCAGCAGCCTTGGTGCATGGCACTCCAGCTGCCCGTGATGGTGCTCGTGACCTGCCAGAGTGAGACTTGAACAGCTTTGTGTGGGTACTGCTGTGATCGGAGCCCGAACCCCTGCGCAGGACGTGCTCACCTACCATGCTGAAGTCATTGGTGGATCCCTGTTGGCAGAGCTGCCGTGCCTACAGGTCTGTGCTGGAGAAACACAGTTGTGTTCAAGAACTGAGAGTTTAAAACATGAGCAATTCTTCCTCAGACTCTTAAGACTGGAGTTGTGTAAATCTGTTGCACTGAATCACAATCATTGCCTACGAAATGCTTCTTTCCACTGCAAACTCACGGGCTTTCTGTCTGAACACATGGTCTCTTTTCTTCATTTAAATGGACTTTACCGGCTACTCAGTACAGTTTAGTCTGTTGAAAGTCTGAAAGGTATGGTTCCCTAAAAATGTTGACTTCTGACATCTGGCAGACACTTCTCATTTTCTTGAGGGAGAACTTAAAATAGCTCCACTCCCATATGTTTCTGCCTTTGACTCAGCAGTGTCTGTAGGAGTACACCCAAGTCCTAGCAGTATTCAGCTGAAGTAAGTGAAAGGTAATAATGTGTTTGTTTCAGGTAACCTGAAGATAGAAGCAGTTGTCAGTGATTTTACAAATGATGTTTTAAGCCTGCAAAAATTCTGCATTGGATTAATTTGTAAAGTAGGTCAGGTGTTGGACTTAGGCAGTTCAGGGGGTTTTATATTATGCTGAAACATTTGGGTCATCTAACTGGGGTCTAGAAGAGACAGTTTTTCACCAGAACATGTACTGAAATAAGGAGATTTTGCAATAATCTAATTTATGCTCACTGTCTCCTCTTTGCAGGTATCTATGCCAGCAGCTCACGCAACGTCTTCTGCTCCCACAGTGACCTTAGTTCAGCTGCCCAATGGGCAGACAGTTCAAGTGCATGGAGTAATTCAGGCTGCCCAGCCATCAGTTATTCAGTCTCCACAGGTCCAGACAGTTCAGGTACTGACTGAAGAAATTCCTAATATGTGAATTGGGCCTTTGGAATAGTCGTGTCATTGCACCGGTTTCTAATGTGTTTGTGTCCTGGATTGTGGTTTTGATTATATAAAATTTAAGAGCATGTTGAAGGCAAAATCTGTACATTTTTTGCTGCTCTGTGACTTTTTTCCTATTCTGATTTAACTGCTTTTCACTGTCAAACATTGCTGAGTTTCATTTACCTGTAGAATTCGGTGAGTTTAACAGCTTTATGTTTTTTCTTACAGTATTACTCTACTTTTTCTCTGTATTGTATTTTCATACAGCTTTATTGAGCAAGAGTTCATATTATTCTGAAGTGAACAACAGGGTGGCTTTTTTTTTAATAATGTAATCTTTAATCATTAATAAGGCTGGTATTCTGGAATGAGAGTCTTTGCTACACAGAAAATATTTGCATTGGCCTACAAAATGGATGTCTGTACGTTAATGATGCTTAAAATACACCTATCAGTCCTTACATAGAACTGGTTTTGAAATATGCCTGTTAAGTGTTTTGTGCTTTGTAAAGCCTTTCTCCTCTGGAAAGCAAGGCAGGTAATGCAAAGTGATGAAGTAGCTTGAAGACATAGGAGACAAGTAGTCTGAAATCTTTAAAATCTCCAACTTTCTTTTTAACCACTTGAAGCTTAGTGTTACTGAATGCAGAAGTTGCTTGGCATACAGAAGCTACACAGGGCAAGGACTGTACAGTATTCATTTGCTATTAGTATATGAGCTCAAAAATTATTAGTTTTAAAGAGTAGACATTGTGACTTTTTGATACAGGTATTCAGCTGGGTATTATTTGAAAAAATAAGGCATGCATAATTTAAAGCTAGGCTATTCTGATAATAATCTTTGTTTTTCCTTATCATCTTCAGTGCTGAGTTTTTGGCGGGCTCTACCCTCCTCAGCTATTGCAGTCAAAAGTTTAGAGTTCTAATCTATCAGAGGTGAGCAGTTTTCAGATAAGTGCAAATGTTACTAGCCCAGAGGTGGAAGATAAGAGACTGACAGTGAAACCATGCTTGGAATTCACCTGGTTCAGTGCAGATCTAGCATGTTTTGATATTCAAAGCCCAGTAGTTCACAGTCAGCCTTGGACTTGTTCAGGCCCCTCTACTTGGTAACAGTGAGATGTGGGTGCCAGCAGGACTTTTGAGCCTCTAGGAATCTTCTCTACAGTGCATAAAATGTCAGGCTGTGAGCTCTGTTTCTCACACAGGCATCACTAGCTTTGTCACATGACTGTGGTCTTTTGGAAAACAGTATCTGTTTTTAGGTATTGGAGGTGGTTTTATACTTTTGGCACACTTCGAATTTAAAATTATATAAATATGATTAATACAAGCATTTTAGCTTTCCTGCGTAAACATTTCTCTTTTTTTTAGCACAGATTTCAGAATTGCAGAACTACATTATTTTTTTGCATCTTTAAGTATGTTTTCCTGACAATTTCCCCCCAAAAAGGCAGTCTTTCTCTAACATATTTACCCCATTATTTATAATTTATGTTTCTCTACTTTAGTATTTGTTTCCAAACATTTCTGCTACCTTAATTTGATTTTAGTTATTATCTCTCTAAATTTTACTAAAAAATCTTTATTTCCTTACAACGGATGGAAACAGAATCATGGAAAGCAAAAAATGTATAGTATTACTGTTTCTATTTTCTTATTGGAGTATTTAAGTTATAAAGGACATTCTCATGGGTAGATGACTGACTGTGGTCATCCTTTACTGAATCTTTTACTAAGCAGTGTGTCCTTTATGTTCATTGCCTAGATAAAAGCACCGTAGGATTACTTGCATTGTAGTGTTTTTCACAGGATGTCACGATTTCCTTAAAATAAAGACATTGGATGTGTCTTGTTAAATTTGATTGCTATTCTTATTTACAGATCTCCACTATAGCAGAAAGTGAAGATTCACAGGAATCAGTAGACAGTGTCACAGACTCTCAGAAACGAAGAGAAATTCTTTCCAGACGACCCTCCTACAGGTACAGAGGTTAAAGCAAAAGCATTTTGCTTGATGGGTGTGTTCTCGTGGGGAGACAAACAGTGTGATTGTATGACTATTTTTAGATTTACCATTTAACTGAAATCTCTCTTCTGCAATGTCTTGGAATTGGAATATGGAATATGTCCATGAAATAGGATGTAAAGAGATAAGCAGATAGAAGGAGGAGGAAGAAACCTCAGCTGTTACACTCAGTAAGGACAGAAGTGAGCTGAGAATAGGCTAATTGCCACATTTGGGGAACACTGAAGTATCATTGTGCTAGGTGCCTTAGAGATAACTTTAACGAGTACTTTATACATGAAACACACCGAAGCTTTGCAAAAAGTGGCTTCTGTATAATCTCTGGTCTGCAGAAAATCAACTCTACTGTTTTTCATTATTGTTGAAGTGCTAGCAACAGTCAAACTTAATTCCTTTCTCCCATGAGACTTTCAATGAACATGTGGTGTTCTGTGTCTCAGAGAGAATTTCTGCTTGAGCAAAACTGTTTGTGTTTAAAGTTTAAGAAGTCAGGGTATGAGCTGAATGTAGTGATAGGCATCTGGTGTCTTTAGTTATCATGGCAAATACCTCTGCAACAAAATCAACGGAAGTGCTCCTTCGCATGGTGTTAGTCAAATGTTACTTTATTAATTAAGTCTTTGTACAGCTTTTTGGGTCTGTTTTCATTCTTAAAATATGCTAAGTAGTGTTAAGGAACAGCTCTGGAGTTCAGTAGGTTTTATGTGACCTGTGGATTCTTGCTGCTTCAGAAAACTCAGATGCTCCTTTTTTCTTTCTGAGCATAGCCTTAGAAAGTACAAGCCAGGCTCTAGGCCTAAGCATATCTCAACCATGATATTTTTTTAGCACTTTGAGATTATTTTCTGTCTTCTCTGGCTGCCTTCAAGGCTGTTCTGCTGAAGGTAGTGAAAATAATTGCCGGAGATCCCTAACAGTGATAGATCTGGGAAAATATTTTTGTTTGTGAGGACCAGTGTTGCTAACTTCAAGGCTGCCATAGACTCCTTGCAGTCTGCTTCTGCAGGGAGACACTTGTTTTCACTATATATGGAAGAATGGCTGGATATGGCAAGACAACAGAACTAAGTAAACAAGCAGCAAAACTGAGAAGAGGGTACTTGTGCATGCTGACTTCTCATTGAGATGGACTCCTTTGCATGCACTGATACCACAGCACAGCCTTTGTCTTCCAGCCAGATCCTGGTGATCAGCAAAACTTTGTAACTGTAATATTTATATCTATAGTTCGGACTCTGGGCTGGTGCAGGTCATGTCAGAAAGGCTGATCCAGATCACTGTTGTGTTCAGTGACTTCCCAGCTGGCCCTAGAGACAAGATAGGTGCAGATATGCTCACAGAATTGAAAGCTGGATATATTTCTTCCTCAGAAACTTCACTGTGATTCTGCTGCTAAAGTACATCATGTGTTCCCCTTGTCAGTTCATAGCTGCTATATTTGTAAAGCAACCAACTTACCATTTATCTAAATCCATTTTTATGGTGGCGAAGGTAGGTTTTAACCACCAGGTCATACTGACATGAGCTTAAAGAGTAATTTTTTATATTTCTTCATCTGTTTCATACACCAGATTCTCTGGTCTAACATCTAGATTGCAAGCTCTTCTGGATGGGAATTTTTTATTTGTGCAAGCGGCGCTTGGCACAGTGGAGTCCTTGTGCAGTGCTGGAGTTCTTGTATATACACAGAGTCAAAGCAGCAACAAGCAAAGCTCTGTCAAGCTGCTTAGCAGAATACTGCTCTGCCCAGATAGCCCCATACAAATGTTCTGGCTCCCACAGCTTTAGAAGCCACATATAAGAAATTAGTGTTGTCTTGGAACTTGGGGTCTACAGTTGTGTTTGCTTAATCCCACCGAGAGTTCTAGTGACAATCCACTGGAAAACATATGAGGAGCATTGCAAAGAATATTGCCCTTTACCTAAGTAGCAATTTTGCAGTGACATAATAGACTATGCCAGCAGTGAAGAGGGCTTGACAGTCCTCTGAGGAGCGACAGTGTCTGATCTCAGTGATGCAAATTGCAGTTACTGCTGTGGTCAGCATACACGTTCAAGAGGGCCTGTAGGAGCGATGTTTTAGCAGTTTTGGCTTTGGGTAATTAAATTGGCTTTTGGAAGTAATTAAACAGAATTTTCTTTCCTTTACGCATGCTAATCTAAGAACTTTCTCAGGCAGGACACCTGTGAACATAACTCTGTGACTGGGTATTGTCTCCCAGGCAGGTGTTATTATGAACTGGTTGCTCTCTACATGCATTTTGCTGCCTTCCTTTGTACTCAGCTCCCTGGCTGAGGCACTTATGGTCTCTAAAACGGAGCAGTTCCCCTAATATAAGTGAGGAGACAGGTTTTTATGTATTTTTGCTTTCTTTAGATCTTTATGTAGCTAAAATCAGGAAACAAGTAAAAATGGGTGAGGGAAACATATTTTTAAGAAAAAGGTAAGGTTGTGATAACTGTGTCTTGGGTTTTGAGAAGCACGGCTGTTCTGTGCTGGCTCCCTTGCGTGTCTGTGGTTGGCACTTTGAAAAATCCTCTCCAATAAGAGTTTGAAGATAATGTGGTTTTCGTTCTGCACCCGTGTTTTCATTGGTGGCTTACTGCGCTTTACAGTTTTCTCCAGCGTTGTGTATCAATTAGAATATTTTTTCCCCGATTTTTATTAAAATCTCTACAACACACTGTCTTTGCCAGAAAAATTTTGAATGACTTGTCCTCAGACGCCCCAGGAGTGCCAAGGATTGAAGAAGAAAAGTCTGAAGAGGAAACAGCAGCACCTGCCATCGCCACTGTTACGGTGCCAACTCCCATTTACCAAACCAGCAGTGGGCAGTACAGTATGTAGTCTGAATTTCTCGGTGGTGCTAGTAAGTGGGGATGAGAAGATGAAGAACTATGATTTCTATAACTGTTTGGACTAGGAAAAAGCAGGAGGTGAAAAAAAGATTATTTTGACTGATAACCATGCCTTTTAAACACATTCCTGTTGTAAGTATTTGAAAGGTTCAGTTAACGTTCTGGGACTGTTTGCCGCTTGGTGCAGCTAATGCGTCCTGAGGCAAAAACTCACCATAACTAACCATAATGCTATTATAAACTTCTTCACTTTGGGAACTAGATGAGCTAATTCAGAAGTTTCTTTTTTTTTCTTTGCAGATTCTTAATACTTGTTCACAAAAATGTAACCTCAGTAATAGAAATGACATTACAGTCAGCAATTACAATTTTAGAAAGTCATGAAAAAATAAGAACTTCAACAACCATATTTGAAATACGTAATAAACATATGTTTCTATGTTTTCTTTATTCACTGGATTTAATAGAGATAGTGCTTTGACTTAAGGGGTTGAGGATACATTAGTAAAGATAGAAGTCACATGCTGTCTCGCACAAATACCTACAGCATTAAATATACAAAAGGGAGAAAGAACTACTTGCTTCCATCTTTCTCTTAAAATAGCTTTAAATTTTTCGATCTCTGTTTACTGCTTTGCCACTTTGCCTAGTACCCTCCTTTATTTTATTGAAATGGATGTGGTTAATTCTGGATCCTATTATAACTGTAATAGTTACAGTTAATTGTGCAGACAGTTGAGATTTTGGGGCAGGGGGGTTATAGGAATACAGTGAACTTCTGTGGAATCACAAATGAGGGGTGATGTCCCAGTATACCTGTATGACAGGATTGAGGAAAAGAAAGGAAAAAAACAAAACAGCAAAGTAAGGCTGCTTGAAGGAAACTGGACCTTTTTGAATGAAAAAACTGCTAGGGAGGGTCTGAGGAGTTTGTAGAGAAGGGGGGATACAATCAGAAGAAAAAAATTGCCAAAGCAAGAAGAAAGTGAAACACAAGATGGATAGCAATAGCAGCAGAGGAGACAGAAGGGCGTAAACCGTGGAAGAGGAGAGGAATTTCAGATGAGAAAAGTAAGGAGTGAGAAAAAGACCTAAACCAATCAAGAAGAAAATCTTAACTAAAAAATTAAAAAGTATTCCCTGGGGGAGGATTGTAAGCTCATAACACATTGGAAACTTACTTCCAAAGCATGATTTTTTTAATGTACATTAAAGCCATGTGTGTGATTTCAGGGCGTATAAGTGTTCAAGGGATTTAACTCAGATCACTATTCTTCCATATTTAGGGTTAATACTATAAGTAAATGTGTGAATTAGTGTCTTAAATGGTGTGTTGATTTTTTGTCTGCAGTTGCTATTACCCAAGGAGGAGCAATACAGTTGTCTAACAATGGCACAGATGGAGTACAAGGTCTCCAGACGTTGACAATGACCAATGCAGCTGCAACCCAACCTGGCACCACCATTCTACAATATGCACAGACCACAGACGGACAACAGATACTTGTACCCAGCAACCAGGTTGTTGTACAAGGTGAGAAACTTCACAGCCAGACATTCCGTATAATATTTTCTCCATGCAGACACAAGTTGCCAACCTAACTCCTTCAAATGTGTCAGGATGCAGATTTAACAGCTTTGACATGATAAGTCTCCAAAATTATTAAAGGAAATTCTGAACAAAGCTATTTGTCACGTTTTCTTGGAGCCTTTTCCTTTAGATTGATAAAATTGTAGATATTTTGGGTTTACTTCTTATAGCAGTATATTTATTTTGGGGTTTCCACGCTGTATTTCCTGTATTTTTTTATATTCTGTTCTGCACAAACTGATAGAGCTCTGAGTTCTCCCATATCTGCAGCAATAGGAAATTTAAAGTAAAGCCTTAAAGATAGGAAGGATGTTTAATTCTAAACTTGAATTTATTAGTAATTTTTTTCCCATTTTCAATTACAAGTCATAATTTCTTCCTGTTGTGACTTTTGTAACTAGTCACCAAGTAGTTAATCAGTGAGTCTTGGAATCATAGAACAATTCAGAAATGTGCCTTGAGTGATCATTTGTCTAGCCCTTCATTTGTCAGGGCTACTTAAACATATTAAGTTGTGGAGTTTTACTGTATTAAAATATACAGTTTGGTTTATTAAAAACAATAGAGGTTACAAAATTTTTTAGTTGAAAATAACAGAGGAAGTGTACCCCTGCTTTTATGATTGTAAAGTAGTTGATTTTAAAGTTATCCAGTGAAGAGTTTTCCAGGCATCAGTGAAAACAGCGGGGAAAAATACTATTGTTGCATTGATCTTCTGGGTTTTGTGTTTTTAAGGGCATGTGATTTCTTTAGGTGATATTGTGGTTTTTTATGAGCTCAGGCAAAATTAGCTCATTCCCAAATTACAGTAAACAAAAAAAAAAAAAAAAAGAGAAGCCCAAGACCTTATTTGTTCTAGAGAAGTAGTGAAATTGAGTGCATTCTGTTGGGAGTTAATGCTACATTCCACACCCTTTTTTCTGTGCCAAATACTTACATATGCAGTTTCTCCTTTTACAGATAGACATTTATAGCATAGCTAGAAACAGTGTTTACCCCATTCTTCACTGGAACTTCCTGAAAACCAGAGAAGTAAAAAGAAACACACTAAAGGAGCTATACAACCAGACAAAGCAAGTTATCAAGCACAAGTGAGGGCTTCTTCAGCAGGAATGCCCAAAACCTTGCCTATGTCAATGAGCTAAGACTGAGGCAGCAGTGATGACCCAGATGGTGGCCACCTCACCCTGCTGTGGCCCAGAGTGCTCGGTTGGATCCATGATGAGGTGCTGCTCGCACCACATGTGACAGTGCTGTCACCAAACTGACGTCATGTTCCCCTGTGTCTCTTCAGCTGCCTCAGGAGACGTGCAGACCTACCAGATCCGCACTGCCCCTACCAGCACCATCGCACCCGGCGTGGTCATGGCATCCTCCCCAGCGCTCCCGACACAGCCAGCAGAGGAGGCCGCACGGAAGAGAGAAGTGCGCCTAATGAAGAACAGGCACGTACATTTAGATCGCTTCCTTTTTTCCAGTCAGCTCTGCGTAGAACTAGAGTGTCAAGCTCTGAGAGTCCTGATGTTTCTTAGTCAAATCATTTCTGAAGAATTTGTGTTTATTTAAAGATGCAAAGCAAAGAAACACACATCAGCTAATGCCATGTGTTGTGACTATGAAACCTTGAGTAAAGGTCTCAGACTCACTCTGTGAGGTGTGTGAATTTGTTTGCTGCCAAAGAAAAAAAGTAATTAGTGAGAGACCTGTACAACTGCAGATATGTTCTTACAAACACCAAGGTGAGTTGATTTTTTTTAGTTAATACGTTAATGTAGTTTCTTTTCTGGGATTCTTTCCCTTAGCCTTCTGTGTGCATTCTCCTTGGTGCTGGCCCACCTGTGCTCTTCGTGAGTGTTTTCTTGATGGTCTCACTTGTTCTCTTTAGCTCTTGCCCTTTGGGTTTTCTCCTCCAAGGCCAGAAGGGCTCAAGGAAAGGCTAAACAAGCAGTTCTTCCTTTTGACTAAAGTCTTGTGGAGCCAGTAGTGCAGCAGAGGAGCTGAGAGAGAGAGACTTGCTTCTGTAGGATTGAATGTGTGAGGAGGAACAGCTAAGCTTATAGAGCTGGGAGTAGGTGGAAGTAGCAAAGGAAGGGAGCAGTAGAGAGAAGCTGGGCATGATGCTCCTTAGGCCTGCTGTTACGGGACAGGGAAGGGGTGGGCCTGAACTGAGCCAGCACAGCAAGCTTGAACTCTTATCCACAGGGCACGGATTTGAGGCTGGATGTTCCATTGTGACACTGCGAACATAGTGCTTCCCTCCCTTCTGAGGAGGGGAAGCCCCATGCAAGCCTTGTAAACTTCATCTGTCAGACTGCAAAAAAACTATGATGTTGTTCAGGTTCGATAGATTGCTGTGCTGTGAACACAACAGAAACTTGCATGAGCAGCCCCAGTGCTTATATGCAGGGCTTTAATGAAGTAAATAATGCTGAACATCAGAGTTCACTTTTTTAAAAGGTTTTTGTACAGATACTGATAGCAGTGAATAGTAGATATCACCCTTTCAGGCTCTGCATTTGAGAAAAATTTAATTAGAATCACAGAATATCCTCATTTAGTCAGCAGTCTTACTCCATTAAAAGAAAGCTTTTGTGTTTGTGAAAGCCAAGAAAAACAATGGGGAATTACCCCACTTGAGTTAAATTGACAGCTTTTGCAACAGTATCACGTTGCATATGGTGCTTTTAGCCTGCCTGCTTAATAGGTCCGTGCAAATCTAGGCTCCATAGCAAAGCAGGGAAAAGGGATAGAGAGGCAGATGGTGAGGTGGCACTTATTGGAGGATTATAGTGTAAATATTCATAGATATTATTGTGCAAATTTTCTGTATAAATTTTACATTTTTAAAGCTCTCTTGTAATTCATTATAACTCTGGCTGTTCCTAATGAACCACACAGCCTTGAGGTGGCTTAATACGCAGCCTGAGCTGGCACAAAAATCACAAAAAGAAAGAAAATGTTGTCACCCAAGGAGACATAGTAGTAGTTTGCACTGGAAGGCAATTCCTGATGCAGTAGTACTTGACCTTTTGGTAACAGCCCAAAATTACTTAAATTCTAAATAATACACATGACTCACTGAAGCACTGCAAGCATGTGAAATTGTATTTGTAGGAGTGACAGATGGATACCTGAATACTTTCAAGGCTTACAAACTATGTTTCCTTCTTCCTGTCACATTTGTGGAGCTGAATTTCAAAAATTGCTTTAGAGGTTTCTTACCAGTTAGGTCTTGGAACACATTTTTTTTACCTGCTAGTACCTGGTACTACAGCTACTGTTTATCTCATAAGGGGAAGAACTGGGTTCAGTTTTGTCCTCTCATTTCCCAGAACACTGACTGTGTCACCAATCTGTGTAGTGTTTGCAATGAAGGATCGCACTGACTGTTTTTGAAGCTGTTCTGCTTTGTACCTAAAGGTTCAGGGCAAACAAGTGTGTACATTTCGATGTGTAGCTCTGTGCTGCTTGAAAAAGTGGCACTGCAGGAGGAGAGCCCTCTGTCTGGGCTCCCATCTGCCTGTGGCATTTAGCCTTGTGCTTGCTCTGCACGTTTATTTACTGTTGTTGTGCAGGATAGCTTCTGCCTTGGTGTTCCTGCCTTCAGGATGCTCAGCAGCACATTAATACCTTTCAGCTGTTTTTCACTGGTGTTCAAAATGTTATCAAATTACCTACAGGCAACTCAATCTTTACAAGCAAGGCTTAAAAGTTTGAGATCTGCTTTAGTACATTACCACTGCCATGTTCTTGGCACAGCCAACAAGGACTAAAGAATGATATGGTTCCTAGTGACTCTTTATTTTGTGATAGTTTTATTTGAGTCTTTTATATTACCGTTGCAATGATGCAGACATTATTTTTAAAATGAAATCATTGCTCAAGAGCAAATACATAAATACATAAATAGAGTGCTCCAGTTGAACATCCTGTTGGACTACAGCAAAGGGAAGAGTTAAAGACTGTAAAAAGAATAAAAGGTGATAATAACATCAATTAAATTATTGCAGCAGCAATTCGACTAGCCTAAAGGCTCTAATGTAAATCCTGCAGGCAGAATGTTGTCACTGAGGATCCTTTTCACACGGAAACGGAATTTTATTGGTGCTGCCTCCCTGGGATCTGCATGATGGAATGATATGTGGAGCTTGATTGTACAGGATTTGTGAGGAGCAATTGTTATGAATTCAGTGCTTTTTCCTCACTTGCATTTCTTAACAGTACCTCCATATTCTGAAAATGGCAGTACTAGGTAAAGGTTTGACCTGAAAACAGTTCAGTAGCCCGTGTCTGCAAATGATTGTTCTGGATTTGAATGGCCTTTTTTGCTTTGCAGAGAGGCAGCACGTGAATGTCGCAGGAAGAAGAAGGAGTATGTGAAATGTCTAGAAAATCGAGTGGCTGTGCTTGAAAACCAAAACAAGACACTGATTGAGGAGTTGAAAGCACTTAAGGACCTTTACTGCCACAAATCAGATTAATTTTGGATTCTCGTTTTCATTTGTCCAGAATGGGATAGAGACTGGTTCTGGCTATACCCAGAAAGACAAAGTAAACTTTTTATTTTCTAAACATTTCTTTTTTTCTATGCGCAAAACTGCCTGAAGCAACTACAGAATATATTTCATCTGTGCTTTGCATCAAACTGTGAATGTTCAAGTACTTGCCTCCACTTCTCCCCTTACAAGATGAATTTCATCCTCAATCTCAGCGTGAAGAAGAACAGGCTTCTTTCTCGTCTCCCCATCCTCTTCAAGGAGTAGCAGTGGTCACTTGGGAAGTTATTGTGGGGACGGTCCTTTTGTAGTGATGTCAAGAATTTGTGCTGAGTTCTTTTCGTTGCCTTAGAGACAGAACCACCCCAGCCTCCTGGTCCAGCGAACTGTGGGCCACATAGGTGGAGCACAGATGGTGCAATGAAGAAGCAATGGTTGCCAAATTCGTTTCATACACTCATTGTGAACTATACAAATACATAGCTAAGCAGCATGCCAAATGAAAGGCTTCACTGGCACACCCTTGGTGTGGAGATAACACCTTTTTATTCAAACTAGCCCAGGAGGAGTTTGATTTGTAATCTGTGTTAAGCCCTCCTGAACTAGTAAAACCTTCTCCATACCTTGGAAACAAATGCATTGAAATGAGCATCACTGGTCAGTTGTTGCTTCTCATAGCTTATGTGTGCAAGTGTGTTCAGCATTCTGAATGCACAAAAAGCGGAAACCAGCTCCGTAGGATATAGGTTGAAAGATGATATTTGGATGGGAAAGGAATTCAGAATAAAAAAGATACAATAGTGACGTTATGAAAACAGTAAGCAAGGGTAGCACATGGAAGCACTGCCTATTTGTATGCAGAACAACTAAGAAGTTGAAGCCAGCTCCACATAAATACTCCCTGATGACAGTGTGGTCTGTGTCCCGAGTCCTCTCAAGCAATGAGGTTGTTTCTATTTCCTTAGCACTGTCTTATGTAATGGAAATTATTGTACTCAATGGAAACATCAGCCTGGTTTGCTAAATTCTTTTTCAAACTTGGAGGCTGCCTTCCATATGTAAATTAATTTGTAATTATGTCAACTACTGAGACAGCCTCAAATACTGAAGAGGACTTCACAAGGGACAATACTGGTTCTTTGAACCTGGCCAGGTTAGCTAAATTCTTAATTCATTTAGGGTATTTTTTCATGTAAAGGGTCCGATTTACAGAGTAATTTATTCCTGCAACTGAAATTACTCATGTGCCTCAGATGTTTGCAAGATTAGTATTTCTGTGTGCACTGAGGAACTGGGATCTTTCCCAGACTTATGTTGTTAAAAAAGGTAGTTCATGTTTAAAAACAAGTCTGTACTGAACATTAGGACTTCAAAAGAATCATGCTCAAAAAGAACCAAAAAGACCGTCAAGAAGTTGTCAAAAAAAATGTATAAAACAGAATCATGTGCAGTTGTTTACTGGCTCTTTGAAGCCAGTCTCCTGGTATGTTAACTTGGGTCATTTGATGGAGTAAGTTTACTTTGCGCTTCTGGTCAAATTGTTATGTATAGAAACATAGGAATAAGGCTCTGGTCTGTACTAATGCCTTGCCTAAGGGAGTATTAGTTAATATTTTTACCCTTTCACTTTGTTTTTAAGATAAATTTCACACACAAGCTTCTAAAAGATTATACAATCAGTGTGATGTTATAAGAAAAATATTTGGAAGACTCTGGGCAGTTGAGTCTCAAACACCTAAGCAGTATTAAAAGTTGATGATTTCTCATTTGAGAGGGCATTCAGTTTCCAAGAGACTTAATTTAAAAGGAGCAAGGTTAAACTTACAGCATTATTGTTAACTTCAGAGTTATCAAGAGTTTCAGATTAAATTTGTATTTCAAGAAGAAAACGTAAGTATCAGAAATATGAAATAATTCATTTTCACAAGTTTTGAGGGGCTTATAAATGGTCTATTTTTATCTGCCATAGAGAGTTGATTTTCATGTTCTTATTTAATGGGAGATAAATTTATGAGTTTAGCAGTGCAAATTTAAGGAAGACCCCAAATTCTCAGCAATGCTTGTATAAAAATGATCTGATTCCTAAAGTGAGCAAATAGAAATACATGCAACGGTTACACTTTCCAGAAATAGTGCTGAAGTAGAAATGTTGATAATGCAGGAGTCATTCTTGTAAAACATGAACGGTGGCCTCATTTACAATTACATGGAATGATTCCTCCAGCTTTAAGAAACATGGAAAAGGCTGTACATGTCCACATTAAGGCTGCGTTTTTCTGTAGAACGCGTGTTTGCAAAAACGTGAGGTTTTGCTGTGAACGTGAATGAGGCGAGCTGTGATCTGAGAGCTGTGGCCAGTGGGTAATGGACACTGTCTAGTGCTTGCTGATAGTCACTGGGAGCTGAATGGACATGGAAGCCTGAAACGGTACCCAGACAGAATTCTCCTGACACAGGGTTGATGCAAATTTGTGCAGCAGTGAGAGGAGAACTGTGTTACCCGTTTGTCCATGTGTGTTCTGCAAGTGGCCTGTAGAGTTACTAGTCTAGACCTCATTAGCAAATAACGTTTCACTAAGAAAAAGATGTTATTTTGAAGTACATAAGGATTTGCTGGAATCGTTATTTTTATTTATGCTGCACTGAGGATATAGGGATGTAAATTTATTTAATGGAAATTTTAAGTGACAGTTATAAAAAATTTATTAGACCAAGTACAGGGCTGGCTAGGCTACCCCATACATACTGTTCATATTGACCCAAAAAGGGAAAGAATATGACACAGGAATCCATTCCTATGTTATTTACCAAGTAGTGAGGTTGGGGTAATAAGCTTCTATAAACTAAGGCCATTTGGAAGTTTTGGAAGGCAGAAATTATGCTGGCCGGGGGGGAGGGGGGGGGGAAGGGTTAGTTTTATATCTCACAATTGTGAGTTTTCAAGAACTGATAGCCTGTTTCACCTGAAGAGAAGGTTAGAAAGGGCTAGATCCATTATGTTCATAATAAACAAGAATTGGTTTGAAATATAGTTTTTGTAATGTCATTATTTTGCAAAACAACAGCACCAATCAGGCAGTTAAGATATTGTCAAAGGTGCTCTTTTAATTTAGATATTCTTGGAAAATACATATGTATAATATATGTACATATATATATATATACACACAGTATATAATCTACAGCTCTGAGAGCTTTTAAGTCAGGAATGCTGAGTATTATAGTATATGGAGGTCAGAAGAAAATTTTTACTTTTCTGTGTGTGTCTGGGTATGTGTGGATGTGTGCGCGTGTGTGAAAGCCTCCCCCCACCCCAGGAGCTCTGGGCTGCGTTATTCTAGCGCTTATTGCTGATCTGTTTCGTTCTGTTTCTCAGTTACCCATTTTCAAGAATTTTATTTCATCTTTCATGGCTTTTGTGAGGTTTGTTTTTCATTGATGGAGATTTTTGAAATTATGTCGACAGTTGTTTTACAACCACCACCACCACCCCCCTCCCAGAATAATTCGCTTTTGTGCTTTTTCTCTTTGGCAGCTATATATCAAAGGCAAAACATTTTGAAAGGTTGTTAAGGTGTTATGTTCTAAAGGAACCACTGGTAAGACTTCTGTTTTCCTCCCCGGGGTAGTGGCGGTGCATTTTTATTTAAGCAGCAATTTCACCAGCATCGGTAGTTGCCGGCACCACGGCTTGTGCCCAAAAGCACAATTTTGGCCTGTCGTGCTTGTCAGGACTGTACAGACACACCTGTAGGTTCTGACTGTCCTGTACTTGGCATTTGCATTGTAGACCACTCTCTTCTCCGGTACTTGTACGTTGGTCAGAAAGTCGGAGGGGTGTTTAGAATCATTAAGAGGCTCAGGAAAAAAAAAAAAAAAGATTTAATAAGGAAAAACAGCCCTGATAGTTTCTGACCTAAACTTGTACCACAGGTTTGTTTTCTTTAAATCTGGGCTTCCAGTAAACTGCAGCTGCAAGTAGTCCTCTGTTAGCAAAAACTGACCCATTTTTTATTTTCTTTTTTTTTTTTTTAATTTACAGCAGATAGACAGTGCTTTTTGTGGATTAAAGAAAGTCTCCCCATCAAAGCAAGTTCAATATCAGTGGTTGCA
Source organism: Empidonax traillii (assembly GCF_003031625.1). Classification (NCBI taxonomy): domain Eukaryota; kingdom Metazoa; phylum Chordata; class Aves; order Passeriformes; family Tyrannidae; genus Empidonax; species Empidonax traillii. The sequence goes on along the minus strand of NW_020955258.1, from coordinate 1,104,671 downwards.
AATCTGTGACAATTTGTAGAGGATTTCATTGGTTTTTCTTAGACCTTATTTTTATTTTTATTTTTTCACCTGAAGCTGGTTAGTGATGTAACATTTGCCAATGATCCAACCAAAAGGTCATGTATTTATTTTTGTTACACTATGTTCTTTTTAAATGTTTAATTAAAATGTGCACTTTTTAAAAACAAAACAAACCAAACCACAGAGAACAACAAAAAAAATTCAAGATCAATTGGGTTTGCTTGAGAAGCTTCCTGGCATAATCATGCTGCCTGCACACAATTCACTTCTCTCCCCACAGCAGTTGATTCCTTGGCTAATTTAACTTGTGGATCAGCACCTGGTGCCCAGCAGGCATTGCTTCAGAATGGCAGCAGACCTGAAGGGGCAGCACTGAAGGCTGGAAAGAAAGAATCAAGCGTGTGGTGTCTCAGAGCAGTACGTACAGGATGGATGTGAAATTATTTTTAGAGTAGAACTAGTTCAGTGATCCCATGTGGGAAAGGGAGGTTAATTTGGAAGGAAAGCTAAACTGTTTTTCAGCAACTTTATTCCCCTTTTCTTAATTTGAGATTTGTCTGCAGATTTCACAAGCTGCATTCCAAGAAAATAAATTGAAAGGCTTTCCAGTTCTTTGACACCAGGAAATAAAGGTACATTGACAAAGTGTCACTCTGCTTTAAAAGAAAAGAAAAGCACAACCACCTTTCTTTTGCAGGAATGATGATAATTTAGCTGTAACCCTGAAATCTGTTATTGTGAGCAGGCTTTAAAAAGCATACAGTACTTTGGTGGTTCTCTGTAGTCTGCCTGAGAACTCTTTTTCCTGAGCTGTGTCATTTGCTAGCTGTAAAAGACACTGATTTTGCAAAAGCCTGAATGTGTCATGGAGCTCAATTGGTCTGGAAGGAGCCAGACTGATGAAGAGAGGGTGCTGAAATCTACCTGCTGTCTGCTTGTGACAGGTTCAGGTCTGTGGATGGATATGGCTTAAGTCTGCACATCTTTGGGGAAAAGGGACCAGATCCATTTGGTAAAGAGGGCTTGCATTTTAAGTGTTTTTCTTGGAATGTGTTAAGCTGTGGCCTGCAAAGAGATGTGCTTGGACTAGTTTGCATGGCACGTACTGAAGACAGTGACTTGTTTGCTGGGGCACTGCAGGTGCAGGTTTGTGACTTGCTGTGTGGTGAGTTCAGGGCTCGCTTTCCCCAGGGGGAGGCAGGAGCTGCCCTGGGAGCTGTGTGCTGCCAGGGCAGGGGACAGGGACAGGCTGTAATGACCCACGGTTGGTGCACTCCATAAGCTGAGCATTTACTGTGCTCACGACTTGGGAGCAGTCGGTTCACTCAGCCTCAGCTGTGTATTTCTCTAAATTAGGGGATAGCTGAGTGAGAGATGGGGAAGGAAGGTCTTGAGCCAGTTAATTATCTGGAAATGGCCGCTCTTAAGAACTAAGGATGTTCAGATGCTCTCCACAAGTTGTGTTTTATCCAGGTGCCACTCCATTTTTTTTTGTGTGTGTAATTACATTTATTTATATTAAAACATTAATTTTAAAAGTTCTAGAAGTTCAAGTTTGAATGAGATTTGAAATTGTGCTGCTTATATGGACTTCTTGGGATGGAGAACAGAGCAAGAAGAGGTGCTTGTTGGCAGCCAGCCCCTCCATAGACTTTTCCCCAGATTGGTTGTTCACTTCAAAAAGGAGTTTTTTCTGTTCTGGATTTATAATTTGAAATTGTTTTGGAACAGTGTTTTTCAGGGAAGCTTCCAGAGCGAGGGTTATTATTCTCCCTTTGTAATGTAAGCTGGAAAGAGTAAGTTCACCTCATCTGCATTTCTGATTCTTTACCCAAACCATGTCAGCACAGAACAGGGTAGTTGAGCTTGACTTCCACGTACTTGTGGAATTTAAAAGACTAAATGAAAACCCATTACTGGGGGAAAATAAATTCTTTTTTACATCTCCCCAAAAACCTAGAAACATCCCTGTTGTGTTCTGGGTTTTTTTGTTGTTGTTTTTTTTTTTTTGGTGTTTGTTTTTTTTTTTTTTTTTTTTTTTTTTTTTTTTTTTTTTTTTTTTTTTTTTTTTTTTTTTTTTTTTTTTTTTTTTTTTTTTTTTACTTATATTTTTTGTGCTTTATCTGTGTTTAAAGAAATTGTACTGGGTTATAATGCATTTTATTAACACTATGTACATATTAGCTGCTTTGTGTTTCAGAATGGTAGTAATTGCTTTGTATATTAAAGTGATTCTTGTGAATTTGTGAATTATTGTCATAAAAAAGTGCTTTTTCTTACTGTAACCTTTGTGGTATAAACTGTCATAACTCCCTTTTTACACAAACATTTATGTGCAGTCACATAAACATGCTTTAAAAAAACTCTGCAAAGTCTCTTTTTTGAGCAGGGTGTTCCATTTACACTAATTTAGTGGCAAATGGTAGCTAGGTACGGACATGAGAAAAGGCACATTTTGAGCTGACTGTGGTGTCCTCTCATGATCTGTGGCCTTTCTAAGTATTCATGAGGTATTCTCCCCAAGGAGAAGGCTTTTTTAATCTTGATTGAATTAGACTAGTGAGGGGTTAAGTCCTGAAAAACAAAGTTTTTCTTCCACTTCCGATATTTTTAAACCTGCTTTTCAGCATCCATTCTTGTGGCAGTTAGTTCTGTTTAGTAATGTCTGAAAGACTTATGCCTTTCACAGTTAAAATATGCTGTATTTCTCACTTTTAAGCATTCCTGTAAACCATGCACTACTGATGTTAAGAACAGAACAGAAACAGAAGGCAGCAAACACTGCAAGGATCGCAACCCAGTTATGTAATCTGCAAGGCTGGATCCAAACACTGGGATGAAAGCCAGGAGAACAAATTCAGCACTGAGGTAAACACACCTCCAGTGAAATCAAGGGGAAAGCCATAAGGTCAGCTCATTACAGCTGGGATTTTGTGGTTCCCACAACTGAGTGTTTTCAGAATGCCATTCACGTACTTGCTCAGAAAAATCTACACCTCAGTAATGAGGGAGAATCCCATACAGGGGTTAGTCTATGAGAGAAAAATGCAGATTAGCTGGAATTTTGCACTGAAAAGTGGGTAACACAGATCTCTGCGCAGTCAGTAGGTCAGCTGCTTAACCTGAGTCTTCTGACACTGATGCACCTCAAAGCTCTTGGTCAGTAAGTTACAGAGCTGAATTTCATACCATGTGTCTTAATCAAACATTATTTTAGTTGCAATGAGATTTTAGAAAAACTTGTTTCTTGCAAAATAGCATGTTTCAGGGATGGTTTCTCAGCCTCACATCATGTTCATGTCTTATCTGGTCACTCTCCTGTGGCTTGAATCCAATCCCTAGAGTGAGTAAATTTTCGAGACTGTTTATGTGTCGCCCAGGGACCAATACCCCAACACATCCTCCCTACAGATGAGCTCACATCATCTGCTACCAAACAGGACCAATGCACTGGAACCACCCACAGGAGAGTGTGATTCTTGAGCACTGGGGTGAACAGGGGGACAGAAGGTGCTTGGGCAGGGTGTTGATATAGTTGCCAAACAGCCACTCTAGCATTATCTTGCATCATCTCATGTTAGAGCAGGAGCTCGCCTGGGAGCAGAGGGCTGGGACACCAGAGTTTGCAGGTGTCACTGCAGGGGGCTGCTCTCTGCTCACTCACCAGCTATTACAGCTCTGCTGCTTCTGTCCTGCACCTCTGGCATGATTCAATACCGGCATGATTGACTCCTGACCTCTCCCTGAAGCTGAGTGTGAAGGGAAATCAAGACATCAGTGAAGCCCAACCTGGAACAACAGAAGGCACTGCTAGGTGCCTGGTGCAGGTGAGTGGGAGCACTGCCCAGCCAGAATGGACATCAGGTTTCAGCTGAGTTATGTTCAGGTGGTTGGTGCCTCCCCCTAAACACTGGCTTTAAAAGCAACCTCAACTGATATGCACATGGTGGTGGTATTCTTGGATCTGGTCTCCTAAATCTAATGGAGCACCTGCACCCCAGTAGCAGTCAGAGGAGAAGGTGTCCTGTTGAAGAGGGTGCCACTTGTTGGGCTGGTGGGGGGGAGCCCATCAAGAGCTCAGCTCTGCAGGTCAAGGGCAAGGCACTCCCCTGAGCTACCAGTGTCATCTCATGCTTTTCTCCCCGAGTATTTACTTATGGGCAGTAGCATTGCTTCAGCCTTCAAACATATTCCCTTGGGTTTGCATACAGCTGCTGTGTAACAGCAGCACAGCAAAGGAAGCCAAGCCTGGTCTCTATATGCCTGTTCTGGCAAAAAGGCTGTGGGTAAGAGGAGTGACTGGAGCAACAGGAAAGCTGACACTGAAAGCTTAAGTGAACAGTAAGAAAGAGATGGAATTAAACTGATTTATTTTAAAAGTACAAAACCGTTCCTTTCTTCAAAACAAGGCCTAGGGAAAAGCCCCCTTCTTAAAAGTGTGTAGGGTGCTGCACTAGGCTTTATTCGGTGCTATTTAATCAGTCTTTTTAGCATGTTCCTGCTATGGCAACAGGACAACCTGCTACAGCTGTCACTACTGCAAGCTCCAGCCTCTTGTGAGGGCCAAGCACTGCCACGTTCCCCATGGACCAAATCATGGACATTGACAAGCCCAAGCACCAGCACACTGCTTTCTGCCAGCTCCAGCCCAGGGGGAGCCCACTGTACAGATGAGCCTAATGCCTAATCAAAGATGAGCTTGGAGACAAGGAAATGCCAGCAGGGAGGAAAAGGAAGAGGAGTGGCAAGAATTTAGAGCCACAATCCAAATACTAGAGCCAGAGAGAGTGGAGAGAGCTCATAATTCTTTTCAACCATTGCTCACCCAGCTCATAGGACAGAAAAAGCCACGCCTGGCACATTAAAGCTCATATCATGTTCTGTTTCCAATCAAAGGTGCTGTCTCCCTTCCCTCAAACAGACTTCAACTCTAGTTTGAGGCTGCAAATTCCCAGCCAGCTGCTTAAGTACTGTTTTAGTGACACCATGTGGCTTCTGAGGATACTGTTGTGTTTCAGAGCAGCAACTCTGAGGCCAAGTCCAGAGCCAAACAAGGAACTTCACTGAAAACATGCCAGGGATGAGGCACAAACCTTCGGGCCTTGTTCATCACAGCTGTGATGATAGATGTGTCATTTACAGATCTCTGGACCACCGATCCTCTGCATCTTTTGCAGTTAGGAAGTATGATGGAAGCAGAAGGGACAAAAAGCTCCAAAACATCCATGGCCCAAAGCAGCTGCTGGTGTTTGCTGTTGCCAGTGCCAAAGACAAGCATATGCTTAAGGCCTGAATCTGACCTGTGAGTTTAAAGCAAAAGAAGTTGCACATCCACTAGGAAAAAAAAAAAAAAAAGTAGTAAAGCAGTTCCTGCATTTAGAAGTATAGCTGTCTTCTTTAAGCCCCTTGTTTTCATCAGTTTCATTCTTCTACCAGTAGAAAGAGAAGGAATTCTGCTGCTGGTGCAAGCAGGATTCCAGGCTCCAGCATTTTCACATAGGATCTTGTGGCATAAACACACAGACATGTTTTACAAGCTCAAGGTTTGAAATCAGTTACTTAGAACAGTGTCTAATCACCACTGTGCACTGAAAGCACACTGAAATCGAGACACTGCCCCAAGTAACACAAGAATAACTATTTCTGCTGCTACAAAGACTTTACAGCTGCACCCTCCTCTCCTAAATAACAACTCTCAGAGACAGGGAGCACAAACAAAGGCATAAAGTAGATTATTTAGCAGTACCTTGAGAGTCAAGGACTGATTTGATATTTAAAGAACAGTTTGAGTCTCCTTGTTTCACTTTCCATGTGCATGTCTAAATCCTTCAAGGAGCCTTGATCTGTGTGGGGGAGACTTGCTAAGGACAACCCATGAACCACGACTGCTTTGATACTGCAGGCATAGCCCCCACGCCTGCAAGTCAGGTAAAAATACCACTGATTTCGAAGTTAGCTTACTTGGCAATCTTGATTCCCAGCCCCCTGCTCCAGATCTTGTTCTTTGTTTCCCTATTCCTCTTCAATTCAGCAGTGACAGCAATAGAACAATTTTATAGCAGCTGCCTTTGTTTCTTTTTGCCCTTTACGTGGCTTCTTTTACCACAGCTTTTAAGACACAAAGACCTGAGAGTTAAAGCATTTAGAGCTGGAGGATTAGCTTCTATTTCACCCACTTTTACTTTTCAGAGTTAAGGAAGTGATAAGAGGAAAAAACCCCACTGTAACATGCATGTTTCCCACAGAAACTAAGTGTGGTTTGATTTTAAACAACAGACCTTCTGATAATAATTGATGCCTGGAGATTTCTGCAGCTTAAATCAGTTTCAAAAATTACATTTGATAAAAAGTCAGTGGAAGACCCTACACAACTGTATCCGAAATGAAGCAGAGGTTCAATATGCAGAACAGAAGTACAGTCCTTGCCGTGTCAGACCAAATTATCAAACAAGACCATCAGAACAAGAAGCCAGAGAAATAACAACAACTGCAACTTTATGCTTAGGAATGAGTGTATTGAGTAGAAACAAAGGGGAGAACTGAACAGCAGCAGTGCTTTATTAACAAAGCATAGAGTCAAAAGTCATCCTTGCGACTACTCCTCTGTGCTTTGTAGATATGAACATCCTTACTGGAATCATAGTGGACCTCATATACGGAGAAACGATCTCTCAGCATCTTCAAGAACTTGTGATCCCGTTCATAGCGGATACGACAGGCGAGAAGAATCACAGTTTTCTCTGAGCACAGGTGCTCCAGCGTCTGAAGCAGCTCTGCAAAAGTTTCTTCCAGATAAACGATGTCTGCACCCAGGATGAAGTCAAATGCTCCTGGAGGGAAGTTATCCAGGTCTTTTCCCCAAGTCAGCTCCTTCACCACAGCTCTTGGACGTAGTTCAGAGGGTAAATTAGCCTGTACGTTTGACTCCAGGAATTCCAGCGCTGCCTCCCTGTCTGTCATAGTGACACGAGCACCTAAGCAGTACAGGAGTACATGGCTCAGACAAAAAGTCTGTGTCTGTAAATATAGCATCTGGAATACAATGCTCTAGGTCAAGCAGGCTCCTTATTAAACATTAACAATTCCCCTGAACTGCCTGATTAAAACCAAACAAACAAAAGAACAAAACAAGCAAAACCCCCACTATTTACATACATCCTACCCTTCATCAGTCATTTAAAAATATAAAGTGTACTCCACGTGAAGATTAAGCTGCGTAGGGAACAGAAAGTGTTTTCTGGTGCTTTTTGTTAGTGCATGAAAGTCGAGGAGCTACCTTCTACCTTTCCATAGGCAACAAAAGAACGAATAAGAGAGGCTGTTACAATTAACCTGCCTCAATCCTGTATTTTTTCAGTAGGAGAGAGGTAGCTAGAGAGCCTCTCTCACAGGTCAGACAGTTGCGCCTGTGTGATTTTGCATGGCATGACTGTATTTCGTCAAAGGCTCTGTTTCTATTATTTCAATATTTATTCTTGCACAGCCACTAGAGTTTTGAATTACAAAGTTAACCTGGGACAGGTAGCACAAATTTAACATAATACCCAGTCCCTACTTCAGCCACAGTAAGATCACCGGCAAAGCACTTCATTTCTCCAGACCTTGGCTGGCCTGTCTGCAAGGCAGGCTAACATGGCTTACGCAAGCTCAGAGCGGTTTCTGTCAGTAGCTTTATCTGCCTACGAGGACAAGTGGAAGACGGGAAGCTCAGCACTTGTTCCCTGGGGGAGAATAGCTGCAGAGCTGACTGCTGCTGAGCTGCCTGCCATGGCAACAGGCGTCAGCCTTAACAGGGTCCCGCCATAAAGTAAACTGCAGTGGCACCATCACTACAACAAATATTGCAGCAGGCTCTCAAGTCTAACGAGAAAGGAAGATGACTCAGAGAGGAACCACCACAGTTCACATATGCAGCCTTGGTGCTCACACTATACCAGATGTAAAAGCACTAGTTTTACTACAGTTGTAAAGTGTTTTAAGTGAGCAAACAAAAAAGCCCTTACCTAATAACGTGGCCACTATTCCCAACAATCCAGTCCCGGCTCCCAGCTCAATCACGGACCGATCCCTGAGATCAATGCCTTCCATCTCCAGATAAGCACATAGAACAACAGCCTAAGCCAAGAGACAAGAACAATAAGCACAGGGCTCATTTCAGTCATACTGAACACACAGTTTCTGGTTTAACCCGAGAGAAGGTTATGGGAAGAGTCAGGCACTTCAGGGCTGCACCAAGACTTCATTCAGCCCTTCTCTGCCTCCTGTGTGCACATGTGGTCTTTTTATGAGTTTTATGGAAGGCTCTTGCTGGCAAAAAGAAAAAAGAACTGTAGAGGTTACAACTCAGATGTGGTAAGTGCTTCATGAATCCCCAAATATAACAGAAGGTTGCATTTGGAAAGGAAAAGCTGAGGTGGTGTCAAACACTAGTGAATGAACACAGTATTGCAAAAGCCAAGAATGGGAAGCCCTTGGATTTCTACAGTGGTGAGTGACTGCCCTGCAGCTTTGGGCCTGCCACAAACCCCTGTTTTGGACTGTTCCTATCCACAGGATAAAGTCTATCAGCAGTCCTTCTGGAGGCTACGAGCAGCGGGATCCATGCTGTGCTCTGAAGGGCACCAAGCAAACATCACCAGCCACTGTTAAGAAATGGGTGAGAGTTCTGTGAATTATCCGGGATATTTCCTGTATTTGGCACTGGCCGTGCAGGATTTAGGTGGCCCGTTTCCCTTGCAGTCCTTCAGGATCTCTTGGGGAGTGAGGGGGAAGAGAAAAGAAAAAGAAAATAAGAAAGAAAACAGAAAAAAACCCCTTCCCTTTACATTTTAACGTTAAATAATTTTATAAGTGATCCTGAAAGCTCGGCAAGCGCCACGGGGAGCCACGGAGCGCAGAAAAGCTCCGCTCGGCGTGAGCACCTACCGCGTCCCAGACCACGGCCGCCACTCCGAGCCGCCGCCAGTCCTGCTGCAGGCGGATGGTGCGGCTGGCGAAGTGGAAGGTGGCCGAAGGGCTGTGCAGCTGCCGCGCTCCCCAGCCGGCTCCCTCCTCATAGGGCACCAGGGCCATCCCGCCGCTGGCGACTGCAGCCCCAGGCCCCGGCTGGCCGCGGCCTCGGCCGCCGGCCGGGCCCTGCTCGAGCCCCGCGCTGCCCGAGCCGCCGCGGGCAGGGGGAGGTCCGGGGCCGCCGCGGGCAGAGCCCCGGCCCCTCGCCCGGGCCCAACCCGCTCCTTCCCCGCCGCAGCCGCGGCGCTGCCGTAGAGCGCCCGGCCCGGCCCCCAGCGCCGCGGCCCGGAGCGGGCGCGGCCTCCCCGCACCGCCCGGCCGGGAGCGGCGGCGCCGGGGGGGTTGGAGGTAAAGCCCGGGCACAGAGGGCTGTGCTGGGCTAGGCTGGGCGGGAGGGTCTCCGGAGCGCTCCTATCCCTCAGGCGCGGCGGGAGCGGGCTGGGGGACAGGACGGAAGGCGATCCGGGGTGGTGCGGGGCTGGCAGCGCGGAGGGCTGGGCAGGGCTGTGCCCGTGCCCGGCGCTGGGAGAAGCCGCGCGGTGCCTCCTGCGGGACGCTGGGCCCAGAGGGGTTCATGCGGACCTAATGCCACGCCACAAGGTACGAGGGGAAAAGTTCCCACGCCCTGTCGGACATTGCCAATGACCCCGCAGCCTCCCTGCGGTGACAGCTTCTTCTTTTGTTTCGAGGGTCTTTGGAAATCAGTGCAAAGGAAGGTGTTTGTCCAGCCCACTGGCCTCCTCCTCCTCCCTTGCTGGCACGGATAGCATTATATCTGCAAGTGCTCATCACTAGCCTGGAAGCGGTCCCTGGGACTGGTAACCATGGCAGAAACAGAGCAGTTCTGCATCTCAGTGGAGCACTGGCCAAGGCAGCACAGCCCAAGCTGCTCTGGGCTGGCGGTGAAGTGGAAATGCTCCTGCAGTGCTGTTTGTGCATGGGCTTCTCTTCACCTTTGGTTCCATTTAATCTCTTGTTTGGCAAAACAACACAGTGCTCCTCTCCTTTGTTACTTGAATTGGCTCCAAAGACTGCTAAAGGCCATGGGAGAGCCAGGGAAGTGTCCTGGCACTCTGGCTGCCCAGAGGCAGTGCCGCAGGTACTCCACAGAAAGGCTCAGTGCCTCCTGCCATGCTCCTCAGCCCCTGGGAGTAGGGCAGGGGAGCAGCACTCCTCCTCTGCACACATCTCCAGTGGCTCTGTGGCACCATGGCATATCCCAGTGACACCACCGATGGGGCAAGACCAGCACTTTGAAGCTGGGGAGCCTAACAAGCTTCAGAAAACATCCCCACTCTTTCCCCCAGGTAGCAGCAAATCCGGCTGGCTGACAAAAGCAAATGTGGTTACATCTAAAAACTGGCAATTTCAACAGAGTGGGTCAAGATTAGTGGAAATCTTTGCAGGGGATCATTACAGGCTGCACAGGGATGACAGGAAGTAGAGCTTGTCTTTAGGGTTCTGCTACTGTAGGAGAATCGAAACGAAAATTTCACTTGCCCCAAACCAGTTCATACTTGAATTATGGCAACTCAGACTTCTCCTCATAAACATGCCAGAACGGGTGTGATGATTCAGCTTACTGTGGTTTTATGTCCTAAAGTACTGGTCCCTTGCCACTACTGCTTTTGAGTTTGAAATTGCTTGTGCTATTATTTTGATTATTTTTTAATTATTTATATAGGCAGTGTGGGAAAAGCAATGAGAGTGATTACACTTGAAATGAGAACTCTGAATGAATTTTTGAGTCACACTGTGCCTAAACTACACCATCAGGCAAATAGATGGAAACTTCCAAATGGCACAAAGCTTTTCCCTCTACCTCCAGCACCACATCAGCCCTAGGATCTCCAACCAAAATGTGGAGGAGAGTGGCAGGGCTCCAGTGCTCCCAATTGCCTCCTTTCTGCCTCCAGATCAGTTTTCTTCCCCTGCAGTATTTCATAAGACCAAGGGTCTGGCTGAAGAGCAATTGGAGTGAAAAAAAAAAAGCTGTATGTGAAAATTTAAACCTTTGTTCCCAAAGATGACAATGCAGCAAGTGCTTTTATCCCACTAATGTGGTTTTGTTAGTCAGATATCCCTGAATATCTTTGGAGCCCAGCAGGTTCTCTACTGATCCTGCCCTGCTTCTGGAAGTATTTCCCCTTCTTCCCTGATAAAGCTGCTTTGGCACTGGCTTCCATGAACCTTAGACCAGAGATCAGAAATTACTTTCCAGATCATAACTGGATAGTGAAGCTTTAAAAGAGAACCAAGTCCATTAGAATTTCACTCTGGGCCCCGATTCCCCATATCCATTCCAAGCCTATACCTGACGGCTCTTCCCTTTTCTAAGATGCAGTAGCTGGGTATTACAGTGGCAGAGAAAGACACTTGGTTTCTTCTACCTTTGCTGACAATAGAAGGATAAGGAAAACTCAACAACATAGAATTATGGCTAAAACAGATGCCCAGAACCGAAATGCTTTTTCTCACAGCAGGGCTAAAGCTCAGCAGAACAGTAAAATTGCGAGAGCATAGCCTGGTTCAGCTTTTAAGCGCTGCAGAGGGCTACAAGGATACCTAAGCTGCACATAATCTTGCAAAGTAGGAAACGGCTGATTTTAAGGTAAGCAAAGTGAGTTAAAGTATAAAAAAACACTGATTCAAGTCCATTCTTACCTAATTCAGCTACTAGATAGAGCAGGCATAATGTAGCCAATTATAAGTAAATCCTGCCACCTCGGATTCGGGTAAGCTGCTCAGGGTAATTAAGAAAAAGTGTTTAAGAGCAATGGTCCTTGTAATGCTTAGAAGATCAAAGAATCAAGTAGATAAGATAGAAATGAGTACAAATTATTTTGAATCTTTACTAATATAACTCCCTTTCTGAAATCTCTTTGCTCTTAATATGTAAAATCCTCTCTTAGAAATGACTGTGACAGTTCTTGTGATAGTTCTGCAGACACTGGATATAGCGCATGGCTGCGCATGGATTTTGGAGACATCCATGGTGGGAAAATACTGCATCCCTCATGCAGTCTCTGGTTACCAAGGCAAACTCAGGTATAAATAGAAACAATCTGGGGTTTTTTTTTAAACTCTATCTAGAAACCTGTATTGTTGATAACCCTCTAACAGCAACGCCTTATTCCAAATGGTTCTGTTCCACATTTGTGAGGAAACTTCTGGTCATACACATTCAATCCTTTCCTCCCTAAATAAATAGCAGCTGCTTCTGGTTGTCATTCCACTGAGATGTGAAAATTTTCTTTGAAGTAAAGATTGTGCAAATATCTGTTTTGCTAAAAGCTTTCATCAACCAAATGAACAAGAGCTAACACAAAGCTTGGAGGAAAACCCAGAAAAGAAAGAGGTCTTTCTCCCTAAGTATCACCAATAAGTGGCCATTCAAATGACTAGCAGTGAAATGATTTAACAGTTTTTACATTTTCATCTTCACCAGTAGCTTCCAGATTCTCCACGCCCATGAGATAGATGGGGTGCTGAATAACTTGCTGTTAAATACAAAAGGAATAAGCAGAGATTAATTTGTCTGATGACAGCTTGCAGTTGCAGAATAAAGACAGCCTCATCTTGAACTGACTTGGATCATCTTTGAAACCAATGGGTTGAATTAAAAATAAAAATTTAAGTTTCTGCAGAAACTGCCTGGTTATCAGTAGACCTTACAACTTGCTGCTTCAGCAAGATCCTTGCAAAAATGTTAAATATTGAAATAAATGTACGATTTGGTTTAGCGTGTCATCTCTGTTACACACTGAGTTACATTAAACTATGGAATTAATGATCAAAATATGAAGATAAATAATTTCATAAGTGCTTGAGCTGAAACACAGGAAGTTTCTGCAACCTCTGAAGAGGGAATAATTCCCATCAGTAACATAACATTCACTCCTTCAACCTTGCATCTTGATAAAGTGTCATATATAACCATCACTTTTATTAAAATGTCTTCTTACAGAAAGATCACTGAGTCTTTAGGGGAATTATGTGACTGAACTCTCAAAGGCCTTGCAGGTCTCAAAACTGACATCATGCTGCAGTTTTAATTAAGGCACAAAAAGCAAAATGAGTAAGTTGTTCTTCACAAGCAACCACTGTGTTTCCAGCTGCATTTCATTTGCTGGAAACATCCTCCACTTACCACTGCATTTTCAGATGTTCACAGACCTACAGCCTTACCCCACATCTCCAGCTGCTGGACTTCCAGGCCTTGAGATGCCATGTGTTGGGTCTTGTGACAGGAGAGTTCCTAATCCACCAGAGCAAGGCTGACCTGTGAGCAGACATGGGTGCACACCAGGAAGGGCTGCTCCAGCAGTGCTCCCGTGAGCACAAGGCTGTGGTAGGGAAGCAGCCAGGCAGGGCTGTGATTGCCCTCCTTTCCCAGCAGCCTCCGTACTCATCACAGCTGGCTGCTGGTTGTAGGCCAGAGTAACATGCATCTGATGAGTGGGATACTGGAGTGGGGAAAAATGCTGCAACCCCTCCCTTTTATGGGGTCTGAGTATGGATCTAGAGGCTTAACATTAGGTGGCCAAATTTATGATGTGTTGTATAGGTGCAGTGTTACATAACTGGAGAGGAAATTACAGTGCAAGTAATGCACTGTATTAATTTAGGACTCGTTAACAGCAAGTAATTTAAAACAATTATATGGACAGGCAGACAGCAGCTATAGCATTCATACAGATGCAAAGACATCTGCCTGAGTGCAGAGGTTACCCTTTCAAAAGCAGGAAGAATCCAATTTTATGAAAAAAGATAGGGAGGGGTAGTGTTGTTTGTAATGGTATTGTCAGTGTTTCTTGTCTCAAGTTCTTAGAAAATCCTTCAGACAATGTAGAAGATGGAAAAGTCGACTCTAAGCAATTCCAGGTACCCTTAGCAGGAAGGGCCCCTCAGCACTGCATTCCGGGCTTTGGTGGCTCAGGGTTGGACTTAAACATGCAGAAGTCTACCCTAAACAAACTTGCTGCAGGGCTAACACATGCACAGTTAGACTTTTCTGAATAAAGTCACCATTCATGTTAATGTTTGTGTTAAAATACTGACAAGCATTTTCCTGTTCCTCAAAGGAAATTTGAATCCATGACCTGCAGTAACAGGTATTTCTAATGCTTGATACATCAAAATGGTTCTGCCAGCCCTCTGCCCAAAAGGGTACAAAGTACAGCTTTGCAGGTCTCTATCCTTCTTGGCCCCAGCACATCTCGAACTCTCTTCCCAGGCACTAAATCCCCATGAACTCTACTTTAGTCTTTGATAACTGTTTATTTTACCTTAAGACAAAACAAAGGCAGGAGCAGAAAAGAGAAGCTAAGGTAGAGAAACATTAACTCCCACATGCTGATGCTGTTGGTATCCCTGCAGTGATCCAGATGCTCTCATGCCAGCCAAGCAGCCTCTGCATTGCCTGCAATGACATCTTAGATTGCGGCAGAGGCAAAAGGACGGATTTAATCAATGACAGCAGCACTGCAGTCTGTCCTTAGACTATGAAACAGAGGCTCCCAGCCCTGGTTTGCATGTATTCACTGCTAGCCAGGAGATTTAAAAGTGAAAATTGAGAGCTACTAAAAATCCACCTTGTGTGTTCTGAACAACCTCCCTGATTACTGGTTTTCCCCTGAACATTGGAATATTCTATTTCCCTAACTACAGTTTTGCTCCAGGCTTTTTCATTTAAATGGTTGTAGTCTTACCTTACTTGTCAGCTTCAGAACACAATCACATGTGCAACATTTTTGTCCTGTCAGCTGCTAGTGGTTTTCAAAACAGGATGCCTATTTTCCCCCTATTATTTGCAACAGTGAGACACAGAAGTCTGAGCTTTTGTTTTCAGTTGGTTATACAGGTTTAACCTGGTGAATCATTCTTCCTGCAGCTACATTTCCAGGAAAAGACAAAGGCCTGGCTCTTCTCCAAGTTTTCCAAGTCAGATCAAAAGGCATTCCTTCTACCACAGCTGGGACACTTTCTAAGAAGGGAGAAATTGATAAAACACCTCCCAGAGCTGGTGTCATCACCCTGCAGATAGGCAGGGAGGCGCATGGCCTTGGAAAGGCATGTGCAGCACTAAGACAGGGTGAAGATAATAGCAGAGTTTACTGGATTTAAGATTCTTGGCCCTGTGAAACACAACCAAGCATGTGCAAGGAGCCATTCTCCGTTTCTGGGACTGATGGTTACTGTGAATCTGGATGGTTTATTTAATTTCAAGCATTTTAAACTCTCATCTTGTTGCAGTCGGTGTGGACAAGAACCTAGCCTTGGAGTTGGGAATTTTTCAAGAGCTGTTATTCAGACAGAAGCTGGTAACTATGGTTTCATTCGTCTCCTCTCAGGGATACTGCTACTCGCAGATGAAGGGAGGCCTGGTTTTTCATCATGAGGCAAAGGGCTGCAGGGTTGTGTGGTTGTGAATGCAAGTACTGAGCTTTCAGAGAGGCAGTTAAATAAAAACATGCACAAATCTGCCCACAAGTAACCATTGCAGGAAATGTGAAGACTTGTCTGAGAAGTGGAGTTCCTTTGAACGCATGCAGACAGTGGCTCACATGTACTGGGCAAATGGGCAAAGTGAAGAGTCAGAATTATCTTCTCTTTAAGCCCACAAGCCAAAACACAGCTGGTAGCACTAATATTAGTCCTGTCAAGCCTGGCTGTCTTCATTTGTTATGCATCCTGCAAATAATTATACATATAGTTAAGCTTACAGCTCAGAAGCTGCAGTCGGTAGTTGGCAGGGCATGTTTCTCGCTAGTATTGCTCCTCTGACCTCATTAGACATGAGGAATGAATCTTTTTAATCTCTGCATATTGGGAATATAGGTTGCTACTCCTTTGGCCGTCACTAAAATCTGAGTTAGGCTTTGTTTCAGGATCCTGCCTGGCCTTCCTTAAAGGTTGTATGGATTTCTCTTGGAGATTAGAGCAACTTCCCCAGAGGGCTTGAATTAGAATTCACTTCCCACATTTTGGAAAGCTGCTTTCCCTTTGGTGAAAATTAAAGCACCTGTGAGTGGGGTGGGGTTGCTGCCCACTGGCTGCCCTGCTCAGAGAGAAGGAGTGGTAACTGAGGCTCCCACGGCACAGACCTTTCTTCCTGGAGCATGAGGAAAAGGCTTAGATCCCAACAGTCCATGGTAAGCTATTTTCAGCTCATGCATTCATTAGTGCCAAGATCTGCCATCCAAGATGCCTCCTTATGTAAAATGTGGAACTAGGTATGTGCTGCCCATTGTACATCAAAGTAATTGATTTTTTTTAATAACAGAAACTATCTGATGACTCACTGGGGTAAATCAAGAAAAACAGTAGAAAGATGAGACAGAAAATAGGAAGAGAACCAGGACCAGTAATAAATCATGATAGATGGTATTCAGTATATTGCTGTAGCAGTAAGTCAACAGAATGCCAAGCTGCATAAATAAAAGATAATGTGTTTCATCTCTGCAGGGTGTTGCTTAGGCTACACCTATTAACAGGATCGCCTGGTTCTGCAGAAAATACACACAGCAACAGGTTTTGCTATATTATCCTGATAAATCAGATCTGTATTAAGATTTTAAGAGTTACTTTGCCAAAATGGAGGGGGAAATGAATATTCCTCATTAAGGCAGCTAAAGAAAAACATGCACAGATATGGAAAATTACTCTTTACTAGTGTACTGAGGTATGTGGAAGCGGAAGCTTAACTTCTCCTGGAATGACGGGAGGTGGGAGAGTTTGCTGTTTCTGTGATTTCCAGGGATTAAAGTCAGCTTCCTCTTGCTTAAGACCTGCAGGAATAAGGCTACACAGGGAAACAGACTACTGATTTCTTTCCTCCCTCTGCATGTTTGTATAAATCCTGATACTCCACTGCAGCGCTAGCGCGGGGCAAGAGCGGCCTTCATCTCTTCCCCTTTGCAGCATTACACACCAAGAACAAGTATGAGACCCAGGGGAAACTTCAGCCTCTGGGAGGCAGAGGAACCACAACCTTCACACCCAAACAGCAGTGAGACGTCACAAACTCCAGCCCCTCCAAGTTCCCAGCATTTTTTATCTATTGGCACATGTATTTGGGGTTTTGGCTGTTGCCCTTGATGGCTGAGCCGCTCTTGCTCACTTCCTCACTCTTCAACAAGGATTTTCCACTGCCCAAAACTGCAGCTTAGGCAAAGGACTCCCTTGAGGCTGCTCCAAAGCTGAGAGTTAGCAGAGGTCCCAGCTTGCTGCTGGGATCCCACTGGGCACTTGCTGTGGCTGAACCTCCCTCCACTGATTCTGGGCAGCCCCACTGCACACGCTGGCATGGCTGCAAGGAACAAGACAAACTTGGTTTTAGGCATGAACACTCATCATGGCAGCTGTCTGGCTGAGATGGGCAGGTTTGCCTGTGACTCCCACCACTGCTCTGGATGGAGCAGCTTGAATCTGGTGGCTCTGAGTCACTGGAAGGGGACCAGCAGTGCAGCTGGAGGGCAGCTTTCTCAGCCACTGCTGCTTTTTAAAATAGTCAGCCTGGTGCAAACAAGGGAGGGTGTTGCTCTTCTAGTGCAAGAGTAAATTATGCAAGTTTTCATAGTAAATAGTGCAGATGCAAGCCAGCCTTTATTCTTGCTCGGGAATTAACTTCACTAAACCACACCAACCCTCTAGCTTCTTCTCTTTCCCCACCATCCTCACCAAAAATCAGTGGATGCAATGCCAGAGGGAAGAAAACACCTACTTGTGAATGGCTATTTTGTGTGAAGCCCCTTTTTCCCTCCCTGACTCAGGTCAGTCTCCTGTTCCACCCAATGGTTAGCCCCTGGTCCTTCCCAGAACTGGGTGCAGGACCCACCATCCTCCAGTTTTCCAAGCAGAGTGCAGAGACTGTAGAAGGATGTTGGGCTGAAGTGGTTCATAAAGCGCTGAAAGCAAATCTTTCCCAAGGCCCTCCTGTAATCCACAGCGAGGTCAGATTTCTCTGGAGTAACAGGGCTTTACAAACTGTCATTAGCATGTAGAGAGGCTTAGCTAACACAGTTTAGAGAACTTGCTGGCAAGTGAAAAGGTGTAATTCATCAGTTTGAGGGAATAATCCTCATGTAAGACTATAAATCGTTTGGTTCGTCCCTTTATTGTGCCTGGGATTAAGTGGCACAGCTTCTGGAAACAGCATCTATAACTTCCTCTCTTCAAAGAAACTCTGCATGGTTTGCCTGAAAATTCTGTGTCTGTGATCACATGGGAGAGCCAACATTAGGATTTGTCCTACAAAATGGAGTAAAACCCTGAGCCTGCCTATCTTTGGAATACCTGCCAGTGTGATAGCAGCGTTTTGTAATACTTTTGTGTGTTCTTAAGTCTTCTGCAGAGCCACTCTTCTTATCGGGGCCATAGCTAAATTTTTGTAGCGATAGTGAGGTGATGCATTGCAGAACGATGCATGTTTTGTGTTTATCGGGGACTCTGACTGCTGTGGGTATCTCGCCCTCTAATCCATCTTCCCTGGAGTGTATTTGAACATTCCAGTCCTCTCAGGTAGCTGAGAGTCACCAGGCTAAAAAGCGGCTTCTGAGGGCTCTCCGTACAGTTCCCGGGAACCTCAGCAGCCATGTGGAATGCCTCCTTCCCAGGCTGCCCGGAGGTAACGCGCACCGCGGCACACGGTGAGCCCTGAGCACCGCTTATGCGGCGCTGCGCGAGGGGCAGAACCGCTCAAACCCTTTACCGGGGGCGGCGCGGAGCCCGCACGGCTCGGGGCAGACTCGCAGGGGCAGCGCCGGCACCGCCACGGCCCCTCCACTGGAGCGCGGGGGCAGCGCGAAGCAGCGGCCGGCAGAGCGCTCCTGTTATCGCTCCTGTCCCTGCAGTTCGCATCGCTCCCTGCACTGTCCTGGCGCTGTCCCGGCCCCGTCCCTGTGTCCCTATCCCCGCCCTGTCTCAGTGTCCCTGTGTCCCTGTCACCGCTCCTGTCCCGCCGCTCCCGCAGCACGTGCCTGGACGGGCAGCGCGAGCATCCCCCGTGGGGGGCGGGGCCAACCGCGCGGGGCTGCGGGGGGCGTGGCAGGGGGCGTGGCCGCGGCCGGCGCTGCGTGTGCGTGTGCGGGTGCGCGTGGGGCGAGCGGGGGGAGCGGGGACGGGGGGCGCGGCTGCGGTGGGCGCGTGACGATCCCCGGGCCCATTGGCGGAGCGGCCGTCACGCGGCGCCGCGGCGGGCGGTGATTGGGCGGGCGCGGGGCGGGGCGCGGCCTCCCCCCCCCCCCGTTGCCGCTCGCGCGAGGCCCGCCGGTGTCCGCGCGCAGGAGGCGGCGCGGGGGTCGCGCGGCCGTCGGGGCGGGCGGGGCCGCGCGCGGCCGGGGCGGGGGCGGCGGCGCTGAGCCCGCCCCGCGCTCCGACCCGCCCTCGCCCGGCTCCCCTCCCCCGGCCCAGCCCGGACCGCGCAGCCGGGGCCCGGCGGGGGAGCGCCGAGCTCCATGGGCAACACCGTCACCTGCTGCGTATCCCCGGACGCCAGCCCCAAGCTCAGCCGGGCCCGCGGCGGCGGCGGCGGGGCAGCGCCGGGGCCCGACCGCTGGGCGGACGCGTACCAGGCGGCGGCGGCAGCAGCGGCGGGCGGCGGCGGCTCGGGGTCGGCGGAGGCCGAGTCGGGGGACTCGGATCCCGGTGGCGGCGGCCCCCACCTCCAGCACATCAGCGACCGGGAGTTCCCGGATGGTGAGCGGCGGGGCCCGGCGGGCGGGCGGGAGCGCCGGGCCCCCCCATCGCTGTCCCCGCGGTGTCCCCGCTCCTCCCGGGGGGGTGCCGGGGGGCACGGGCGGCCCGGGGCGCGGCCCCTTTGTTCCGGCGGCGGGGGCAGCGCGGCCCCGCGGGATCGGCCCGCGCCGCGCCCCAGGCAAAGTTCCCGGGGCTGTCACGGTGCTGGCACAGCCCCGGCGACTCCGGGACCTCCGCCCGCCGGACGAGCCCGGGGCCGCTCGGCGACTCCCCGGGGCGAGGAGCGCCTGCCCTGCCCGGGGAGCGCCTCCCTGCAGGGTCCCCGGGGAGCGGGTCTGCGAGCCCGGAGGGAACGTGGCGGAGCCCCCCGGGCGCTCCCAGCTTAGGGGAAGAAGTCTGGCTGCTCCTTTCTGTTTAACTAGGGAGTCGTGACTCAGTCGCGGTGTTCAGGCAGATCGCAAAAGCTGCTGCATTTCCAGTCTCTGTTGAACAGGAGGAAGGAAGAGGGTGTGTGGGGAGCAAGGGAATTAGGAATTACAGAGATTGTGCATATGACATCACCGTGGCTGGACGTGGGTAATTTATACTCTGGCTGTGCAGGCGCTCTGTTATAGCTGCAGACTCATTACACCGCTGTTCCCTGTCGCGTAGCTCTCGGTGTGCCCGATTTGCTTTCCTTGGGCTCATGGGAAAGTGCATGTTTGCTGCTCACATTGCTTCCAGTTACACCTGGAGCACTGGTGCCACACAGACTCGCTCTGCAATGCATCTCGTACCCAGACGTGCCTTGAGAGAGCTGGCAAGGCTGTGCTGTGCTGTGGGGAGTTACCAGACGTGTAACAGGTTAGGGGTGCTCCTGTCTGGCCGTGTGTTCACGTGGTGCTGTACCCGTACAGGGTAACTGCTTATGATATTCAAAACTTAGTTTAATTAACAAGCATCTTGCTATTCCTCCTCGTAATTATAACCACACCTGTATGAAGTATACTTAGCTGAAAAAAGGTAGCCCGCCTGACATCTTTAATGTACTACACATACAATAACAGTAATCACTGTCATCCATACTCAAGAAAAAAATTTTTGCTGTTAAACTGGCTGCAGAAGAGTGTGAGGAAATCTTCAGAAATGGAATTATTAAACTTGCCTTTTTCTCCACAGCACCATATGGTGCAGCTGTTCCAGAAATGAGATGGAACAGTCAGCCCCTTGGATCTCCTCTGAGACAGCTGTGTGGTGCAGCAGTAGGAGAAATTATGTTTGCCATCTAGGAGAAATAAACCTTTATTTCTGCAAGAAGATATTACAGAAATCTCTCAACTCGTTAGGGGAGGAGCTAAACTCTGTAAAGATCCTAGTAAGCCAAGCAAAAATGTCTAAGCTTACCAAATCTGCTCAGGAATAAGGGTTGTATTTGTTTGAATCTTTAGTATGTGATCATGTCAGCAGTGCTAAGTAACTAGACTTAATTGTGAATTCATCCAGGTGTCAGAACTGGCCTCGAAGTAGGGAAGTATTTAGGTTTTTTGAATTTGCAAACCTGAATAAGAGTGTACAGTCCAAGAAAAAGATAGGAGCAAATTTTACTTTTGTGGCTGTGGAATATTTAGTCCTGAGGCAGGAGGTAATACTAAAATTGGAACTGCATAAGTAGTATGTGTTTTGGGTGATTTCAAAGATTACTTTAACAGTGGTATGTGGTTCGCTATTGTCCTCGGAAGTAGATCTGCTACAAGTGACAGATGTTATTTGCCTTTCTCTGATTGATACTTTTTGCACCCCCAAGGAGTTACATCAAAGTTTGGTGTCTTTATTAAAATACAGTTCTGAATGGCCAATATTAGAAGTAAAGTTTCTTGTCTTAATTTTTGAATGCTATAAAGTGCTACTTGGATAGGATTGAAGCAGTTAACGTCAGAATGTAAAGCATTGTTTGTGAAGTCTGAAATCAAGTGGTACGAAACAGACCTTATAAAGAAGTTTAAAGTGGTCTTGCTGTTTAATATCTTCTATGAAATAACAGATCTGTAATATACCGGATAGCTGTGCCTATCCCTCAAACTCTAGGATGTAAGAGGTGTCAGCATACCCTAACCATGCAAGCAGCCTACATGTTTCTTTGCTGTTGACTACTACAAAGCATTAGTTTATTGATACAGTGGTAATAATCCAGTGGTTTCATTTGGGGGGATAAAATTTATTTCCATAATTGATAAATGTGTAATTTCACAGGCTAGCTAAGATATGAATTTAGCCTATAATGGAAGGCTGGGAATCTACTGACTGCCCGTTTCTTGAATGCTTTTGGCAGGGAGAAAAGTGAAAACTGCAAAGAAAAAAAGTCAAGATCATTTTGGCTATTTTTGTTCCATGCTACTCAGTTCTAGGAGTTTCTAAGAAAACAGCTAAATATATCAGAAAGCTAGCATCCAAATGTGATCGAGATGTTTAATTCCTTAAATTTCTAGCTCTAAGTTGTTTGTTGTTCTTGAGTCTGTCATAGTATTTTTGCCCTTGTTTTGCTAAAATTTAATGTTTTGGTTATATCAGGAATGCAGAAGTTACCAACTGAGCTTGAACTTTTTGTTTTGTATTGTTTCGTAGCTTTGCGTTGCTTTTTCGTAGCAAGTAGAATGTGGTCCTCGCAGGTCTGTGCTCTTGAATGAGGATTATTCTATAGCTTCTCCAGCTAAGTACTTGGCAGGCAGTGCTTTCCAGTCAGCATGCTTAGATTGTCTGTATCAGATCAGAATTAAACAAGAAACATCTCACTTTTTTAAAATGGGCAGATTAGCAAGTGGTATTTATGTAAGACAAAAAAGGAGCGGTAAGTGAAGTGGAGATAAAACACACAGTGAAACTGAAAGTTTAAAGTTTCAACAAAAGTTAATTTAAACGGGAAAGATTTGTCAGATCTACTACTACCAGAGAATATGAAGGATGACTCTGAATTTTATGGTTACCAAGACCCTGAGCCATAACCTGTTCTATGCACACTTTTTCAGAATAAGAAATAAGCCTACATTTGTGGTTCAGTATGCTAAGCCAAGTTGTGTTAAGTAAACAGGAATAAACATAACTTTGAAAACAGTAGTGTCTTCCAAACAGGTTCATGCTTACTGCTAATATTAAGTATCAAAGGCTAACATGAACTAAAGCAGCTAGTTGACTTTTCAGCGGAGCATTAAGTGTTCCTTCTTTCAGCAAGTAGTAGTCCAGCAGAGTTTGAGTTGCTCAAAAAGGCTTTCCTATCTAGTTTTAGGAATATTAGCTCTTTGATCTTAATGTGCCATTTGGGCCGTGGTGATTACTGGGCTTTGGGTTTGTGTAGTTGTTTGGGTTTTTTCCCCCCAAATAAGTGTCTGCTAATCTTTATTTTGAGCTTTTTTTTTCTTTTTTTTCTGTGAGTTTTTTCTGGTTTTTTGGGGGAGAACTTCTTGTGGCTGACACTTTCTTGCCAGATCCCTGTGTTTAAACATAGATCTATTTTTTCATATTTTCTTGGATCCTTGGATAAAACTAGAACAAGACCTTGCTTGGCAGATGTTTCTCACTTGTACTTGAAAACATTATCGCCCTCCACCACTGCTGTTTACCGAGTCCAGCAGTTTTGAGCAGAGGTTTGCCTGATTCCCTTGAACTAAGGGCAAGAACGTTGACCTACTGAAGTGATGGGACAAAGCGACCTGGATCCCTCATCTGAGTAACGGGGGTGGAGAATGACAAGGGAAAAGACAGTCAGGGATGAGGGGGGACAAAAAATGGGATCAGGAGTGGAGATGAGTGGGATGTAGTCCTCACAGAGGTTAGATGGGAAAGCAAATGGAAGGGGACTTTGAAGAAGAGAGTTAGTAGAGACAAAGTAAGTGAGATTTACCTGAGCAGGCTCAGACTAGTGCCTAGAATAACTCTTGAGGCACCTGTGAGCCTGTGTTTCCTTTTTCAACAGCCCCCTCACTCCCTAGAGGCTGAACAGGGAAAGCTTCAGGCTACCTGCATGCTGCAGTTATTAAACAGTGTTGAAGATGAACAAATATTTGGGTATATTGATTGTCTGTGATCTGGTTTCACTAACAGTTTGTCTGCAAAGCTCCTTGCAGAAGGTCTAAATAATGTTCATTTGTTCCTCTTGTATAATTTCAGCTTCAAGCATGTGGATGGAGGGGTTTTTCCCTGTTTTTGTTTTTTTTTTTAGTTTGGGTTTTTTTGTTGGTTGGATTTTTTTTTTAATCCTAGTTAAAATGTTAGTAAGTTAAAACACTTTGGTGCAAGGAATCAGCTTTTTGATGCCAGCAGTTTTCATCACAGGAAAGGATTAGCCATCTTGTGTTGGTTTTCGTGCCTCTGTATTTGAAGGTCTGTAGCTGCATAGGCTGACAAATACCATTGTCTAGTATGAAGTTGGGAGTGAAAAGGAAATGATGCTCTGGTGCCTTTTCTAGTGTCCCCTCTCTTTTCCTTGTAGTCACTGAGTTTTTTACCTAACTTACACTCATTCTTCTTTCCTCGTAACTGTCAATATGTCTTTCCTAAAACCGGCTAGACATTAATTACAAAGGTATTTGTAGTAGTTACAAATAGTCTGTGATCTTGACAAATGTGAAATAATTGACTTCTGTAAGCCTGACACACCTTTCACGTTGTTGTCTTAAGCAGCCTGATGTCATGTCCTTTAGAAATGATCTGTGAAGTACCTGTTGTGGAAATGACTGAATCACTAAGTCGTCCAGAAACAGCGATGAAATTGATCTACAAATTTGGAAATTGGAAATAAAATAATAAAATAAACACTGTACTATAGTATTTGTGTTTCTGTCCTTAAGCTTGGATACTGCTGGCAACTAAGGAGTCCTCTACCCTTTTCTCTCTTCACTAAGTCTTGGAGGCTTTTGCAGCAAGCAAGTTTCTCTAAGTGTTAGGTTTTTAAGAATACTTGATATGGAACATTCATACATGAAGCTTATATGGAGAGAGACTGATTTGTTTTTCTAGTGTGTTTCTTCAGGCTTCCAGCATAACAGCTATTATAACTGAGAGATTTTCATGAAATGGGAAATACTGAAAGGAAATATATGGCTATCCTGAGGGTTTTGATGAAACTTACAGAACTAAGGAAACTGGATCAATTTTCATCTTGATTTTTTTTTTTAAACTATTTCCATGTAATTTATCTCTAGGATCCTTTTCCTCTTTTGACTTTCTTTAGGAGATTTGCTGTTTTCCCTCCTACCTGTCAGGGTGGATGTTGTAGAACAATAGAAGTTCTGTGGCTAGATGTATCTGTTCTCTCAAGTGTGATCACTGGTGAGGTCATACCAAAAAGCTGACTAACAGGGGAATGAACTCTTGCACAGCCAACAAAACACAAAAACCTACTCCTCCCAGATTCACATTACACATTAAATTAACATTTCTAGCAGTGTTTCTTCCACATACAAGGAGAAGGAAGAAGTTACTGAGGGTGGCAGAAGAAAAATTCTACCAAACATTAAGAAGCCAGACCTTACATCTGTAGATTCTGCCAGCAAGCTCATGTTGAGATTTATAGATCTATTTCTTTTTAATTAATTACAACTGGAGTTCGAATGTGCACTTTTATTTCACTCACTAGAAGAATAATATTTTCAGAAGAAAACTCTGAATGTTTTGATTTCAAGACAAAGGAGGATGCTACTTCAAAAGAAACTCAGTGCTATTTATTTAATGTGTAGTAAAGCCAGATGAATAAAACTGAAGATCATACTTGCAGGTGATGAAAATACCAGGACTACCTTAACAGCTTACACAACCCTCCCCAGTCAGCCAGGTAGCATTCTGCAGTGTTTGATGAGCTGTGTGTGTATAGCACAGCTTTGCTTCTGTTTGGTGTTCTGAAAGGGTCTGGAGTCATTGCAGTAATCAAACACAGTGTTGATTTTTTTCCATTGTGAAAACTAACACTGGCTTGCCATCAAATGTGTCAGTCAGGCTCAGATTATAAGCTGTTGAATGTGGATATTTTTCAAAGACCAAATAAAGCTTTTCTGAAAAACTCTTGGACGTCTTTTGTTATGCAGATAGTTATTTTTCTTCTATAGAAAAAACTGCAGGTAAGCTGAGAGTCCACCAAACCACTGTAAAGAGTGACTGTGTTTGAGCTTGTGCCTAAAATGGCACAAAACTTGATGACACTGCTAACTTTCATAAAAGCCCAAACTTCACTTGAAGTTTGCAAATGTGAGCAATTGGAAGAGGAGAAGAAATTTAACATATGTCAGTCCATCCAGTAGCATACAACACCTGGCACACAGTACAGGGCATCATATTTTGGTTACCTGCAGATGCCAAGTGAGACTGGAGTTTCTGGTACTCACTTTTCTTTCTGAACCAGATCTTGTAAGTAAGGCAGAGAACGTGAAGAATTGTTTGGGGAAGGCTTTCCTTACACTTGCTGTTGTCAGCATGGATCTAGGATTCTGAAATTTAGTTGCCCCTTAATGCGTGCAATTGGAAATGTTTGTTTTGGCTTATCAATTAGAAAATTAGAACTGTGGAGTTCTGCTTTAGCTTCTGATGGTAGTGTATTGTATTATGGGTGAAAGTCAGTGTGGAGAATAGAAGGTGGAACCAGTTCTTTCTCCTTGTCCTTTAAATGGCCCTACATTAAATGGAGTACAGGAACATGTCTCTAACAAAGTGTTAGTTGCTTCCAAGATCTAGCTTGTGAGCTACTGTTTTCTTTCTAGTTCCAAGAAAAAATCCTAGGGGCATCTTGTTTACCACCGTTTTACTTTGTCCTGCTTTCAATGTGGAATTTGGGGCACTCCCGTCACCCTGCCTTACTAAAATCTGTGGAAGTGCTTATAACCCTGGCAAGTACATCACAAAATACATGGAAACCTCCTTAACACCAGTCCCAGCAAGGCTGGGTGTTGTGTTGAGTGGAACAAATCTCTTGGCCATGTTTCTCCAGCAGGGACTGGGGACAGGGTGCAATAGGATCATGCTGGAATGTCCTCTGGAGGCCAAATATAGTGGTGTGGATCCTCCTGCGCTTCTAGAAATGAACAATCACATATTAATACTGGTATTGATTTTTTTTTTTAAACCACAGAAATAACCCATGGGTAGTTCACAGTATTTAATAGATGGTCTGCAGTTTTGTTTTCTAAATTCTTCTGATTTTAGTAGCAAATTTGAAATGTTTGCTGTGGCAGTTTCTCGTTGAACCAGTCCAACTCTGGAATGTGGTGTAAAGAAGCAAATAATTCCTTTTTAATTAAGAGGGCTTGTTGTATATTGAAGTAATTTCTGTATCCTTTTAAAACATCAGAGTGCACTTGGATATGTGCTGGGTATTGGTAACAATATTACTGTTCCTGTAGTAGTGCCATAAAGATCAACTGACAGATTTTAAATAGCTTTAAAACATCCTTCTCTGTGTATTGTGTAAACTCACGATATTTAGAAATAGACTTTTAACAATGAGAGTGGTCACACACTGGCACAGGTTGCCCAGCGAGGTGGTGAAGTCTCAGTGGAGATATTCAGAAGCTGCCTGACACATCCCAGACACTCTGCTCTGGCTGACCCTGCTTGAGCTGGGGCTTGGACTTAGCTGATCTCAAGAGGTCCCGTCCAACCTCAGCACTTCTGTCTTTCTGTGAACAATGGCCAGCTGTGTGTGTTATTTCTGTTTGCTTTCCTTTTTACATAGTTGATTTCCTCTGGGGAGTTAGGGGTGTTTTTAAAGGACCTATGCATGTGCAAGTGTTGGTTTCTCCTAGATTCTCTCTCACAATAGAGCCCCTTTCTGAAAACTGGTTGTGTTTGAAAGCACTTTGTTATGCAACTGATCCAGTCCTTTATGTTTTCAAATTTGCTCTTATTAGTTATGAAAACAGCAAGTTTTGTACCTTTTGAGTCCATTCCAGTGTGGAAGAGAGATGTGTTCTGTTGAAGATGAATAATCAGGAGATCAAAGTGCTTTCATTCAGTCCAGATCTGGGGACAGAGCCATCCGTGGAGGGTTAAAAGTATAGACTAATATATGTGTAACTGAGGACATAACAGGAGAAGGCAAATGGAAAACAACATGTGTGCTGGTTTCTGTGGTGTGTTTGGTGTGGCTGGGACAAACAAACAAATCAGGTTGAATTTAAAAACCAGAGTTGTATTGTTTCTAGAAGTTTTTGGGAATAGAATTAGAATAACATAATTTGAAGGACAAATAATTTTAATGAAGTTATTGGTAGGAGTAACAGACTTTCTGAAATGGATTGGCAAATTTGCTAGTCTGATATAATTTTTACATCTTTATTGGGAGTGTTAAGTGACGTGCATATTTCACACTAAGGTAATGAGATGCAAACTCAAGCATCAGTCAAAGCTAGTAACCTATTGAACGAGTGAAGAAGCTTCAGTTTACAGCAAAGAGATGATTTTTATCACATAATTCTTTAAATATGTGCTGTAACAAAATGTTACTGCTCTCTGGTAAAGCAGAGGATGAAGCTAAAACTGTTAAAGGAAACAGAGTCATTTATTGTTCTAAAGTAGTGCAGTTTTCAAAGGGCTGCTGTTTAGTGACATATTTGATTGTCTATTCATGAGATAATATCTGTAGCACAATGCAATGTGTAAAATGTGTTTGTAACCACCTGTGGTGGTGTGTAAACCAATAGATAAGTAACTGACATTATAAATTCCTAAACCCCACACATACGGCACAGATGAGTAAAAGTACACTCTTATGCGGATTTTCTTGAGGAAAGGACATAAGATCTTGAGCTGGGGGCAGAGGATTACTTTTAAAAGTAATGTGATCTGCCTGGTGGGGGCACTCACAGCACATGGCACACACAGCAGCAGCAGAGGTGGCTGAGACTGTCAGAAGGGCAAGCAAGCTGTGAAGAGTTCCTCAAAGGGAGAGGAGTGGCAGAGGGAAGCAAGTTCAGGCTTCTCTGTGCTCCAGTTAGAGACAGGGTTGATCTGACAAGCTCGGTGATGCACGTGAGTAGATGGCAATGGGAGATGCAGGTTTGAATACGCTATTCTCGGAGAGAGGCGGAGGGCCCTTGTGTGGTAAGGTCGGTGTGCTGCTCCCACGGACTTAATTTCTGGTGGGCATCTTCCCTTCTCACCTCTTTATCACTAAATACAAAAGTCAGGTAGAGAGTGTGTTTTGACTTCTGTTGAGTTGATAGCCTCTAGAACAAAAATGTTCTGGAGTTGTTTTCATGTTTTTTTGCTTCTCTCACTTCTCTCATTCTTGTTTCTGAATGTTTTAATGATTATTTCTGTTTGTCCTGTGGCATAAATGCTTCTTCCTTTTCTCTTAACTTTCTGTGAACCTTGAGCTTTCTGTGATACACATTGTGATGCAACTCCTAATCAAGATTTACCATTATTTTCAGATATTTTAGTTTTGAACTTGTAAGTGCTGCGAGGGTGAAGTATTGGGAGTTACACTTGGTTGTGAGCAAATTGTTTGCAGATAGATTTATCTCTTCCTCTGTCTTTTCTTTTGCTGTTTCTCATTACATTGTACCCCCGCTCATACTCTTATCTGCCTCTTGCCTTGTGCTTCCTTCATCAGCTGTATTGCTGTTGTTTTTCGGTATTTCATGAGCAACACTGGCAGTTTAAGATGAGCAAATCACATGGCAAATCTTTCCATTCCTTAGAAAAAAGCATTGGCCAGGGATAACAGGATGGACAGGATGGTTAAAATGTCTACTTAGAAGGGGAAAGCTACAAGGAGTGATCTACTAAATGCATCTTTCTTTCTTTCTTTGCAGTCTCTTGCAAGACAAAACAGTTGCACTGTTTCTGCTAATACCGTGTTATTCTGGGATAAGAAGGCCAGCTACAGTTGGTCTTGATCACTTCTGGTGGGGTTCTGTACCAGGGGCTGTGCAATGTGTCTTGGACTTTATTAGTACCTTAACTCTATTGTATTATCTATGCTGTGGATTTAATGTGCTGTGGGTGCTGATACACCTGACATTGTCCAGCAGAAAGCACCTTGTGTCTGGCAACACCACCAGGAACTGGAGTCAGTAAAGTCTGTTATCCTTTCAGTGCTGTTCCTCTCCTTAGATGTGTGGGGCTGTTTGGTTCGAGGGGCACATTTGACTTGTGTCGCTCAATGCATGCTGCCGTGGATCTTCTGGAATGACAAGAAGACATTCCAGACACTTCTTGTCTGGAATAAAAGTTGGTTATATTCATTCTTATATTCAGACCTGATTTCTAACATATAAGAAGCATGGATATAGGGACTGGCAGAACACAAGAACAGGCAAAAATAGTGTAAGAAGTGAACCTTTACAAGTCATAGTTTCAAAGTAAATCAAAACCTTAGGGAAGTCAAGATACTAGTGTTTGGGGTTTTTTTATGAGGTGAGGGAGGACAAGTGTTATCCTGTACTATCTTTCCCTGGAAAAAAAAGCATCTGTGCTGTTTAACGTTTATCAGTGACCTGGAGGAAGCAGTGGAGTACACCCAAATTGCAGATGACAGCCAGTTGGACAACAGTCAATATGCTGGAGGCTGCTCATTCTGAGGGACCTGGACAGGCTGGAGAATTGGGCCAACACCAACCCTCTGAAATTCATCAAGGAGAAACGGGGATTTCTGCTAGGAGTTACTGAATTCTCTAGCCCTTTTCCCTCTCTTGTCCTATGCTTGTTCCTTCACAGTGTTTCTTTCTGCCTTCTCCTAAATATGACACAAATCTTGCACAGTGCTACATGCTCTTTCCTACCACTCCATAGTGAGTCTCATAGCCCTGTGGGCATTAGTCCCCCTGGCTGGGAAGGGTGGTCTAGGCTCTGTGGATCCTCATTGTTGGTTTTCAAGGCTCAACTCTGTAAAGCCTTGAGCAGCCTCATGTTCTACCTAAAGCTTATTCTGTTTTCACAAGACGTTTAACTGGAGACCTCTGAGGCCCTTTCTAACCTGACTTAGCCAGTTGTTCTACAAGTTGTTGCTGAACTGTAAGTGAATAAATCTGAGTTGTTTGCATCATAACTTGCTGATAATAGTCTGTATATTAAGTCTGCATGTTGCATATCTCATTCTGCCAGTTATTTGGTCGACTAGCAGAATACTTTCCATTTGTGGAACACTGTTGGGGTTTTGTTTGTTTGTTTTTGTTAATGCAGTGCTAGCATTAGAAACTCTGTACTGTCTCTTAAAAGTGAGTTTGCTAAGTCAGTGTTAGGAACTTGTCAAACTTGTAACATTTTAAATAAGTTACTGTTTTGTTGAGATGTTACAAATGGTGCTTAAAATGTACCAGTGTGGGACGCTATTGCGTGCTGGATCTTTTTTTTTCAGATAATCACTTGTGTATCACTTAGTAGTACTTGAGGTATGAGCTGTAAGGCAAATTCCGTTCTAGGGCTCCTAAGCCAGGACTTCTTACATCTTAGCTGCATGATTAAATTCAGGTATCTATTCATGTGTGCTGTGAATGAGCATGGTAAGGTGAGAATAGAAATACTGGTTTTGTAAATTAGCTTTTAAAAACTTCACAAGATGAGTCTGCTTTCGTGGCTGACTGGCCTTTTTTGAGAGGAGGGGGAAATTCCTGACTGAACAGTCTTTGTGTTCCTAAACACACATGGCTGCCTTAGTTATACAGTAGAGATTCAGAATTACAGTGGTCTGCATCCTGGACCAGTGTTAGAGCAATACTGTTGGAAATAAGGTCGGTAATGTAAGCCAGGGACCTGGAAAACACGGAGGTCTGGGTACCAATGCTGTGCACCAGTGGGAATCTGGAATGAGGAGTCTTGGGAACGTGCACTTTTGCAATCCTGTCCGCTCGCTGATGCAGGAGGGCTGTGGCTGTGCTGAGGGGTAGGTGCAGTAGCACGAACGTTCTTAGTTAAATCTTTCAGCACCCAGACAGTTTGTACCTACTTTGGCTACTGTTTAACCAGAGTTCTGTTGGTTGGGTGCAGAAAAGATTGAGGGTTTTTTTAATTGAAAACTGATGGTAATTCTTAGATGACTGCTTTTTAGAGGTGTGGCAGCTGTGTTGGCATTCCACCTTGGACACTGACGTGCAAGTGTGTGAGCACTGTATGGTTGGCCTGGCATAAGTAGCACACAGGAAGATCAGAATGACAAATGTAAATGGATGCAAAATTGCTCTCTCAGGACTTACAGGATCACAGTGCTAGATTGTTGTGTTCATGTGTTCCCATAAGTCAGTGTGTCTGTAGCATGACTTCCTCAGAACAACTGGTTCTTCTGTCAGAGCTAAAGCAGCTCAAAATTTCATCATGATTTTCACAGTGTCATCAACAAACTTCTGTGATCACTTCCATCTTAATCTAAGGCAGTAATATATCCTCTTCTAATGCCATCACTGGTTTGTTGTGGCAAAGGATTAAAGTCATTTTGTTCTTCAGTGAAGGTGTATTAGCTGTACATGGTTTTACTTGAAATTCCAAAAGAACAGAATAGTGTAAGTAAGTTCCATGTTTTGATATTTATCAGCACTGTAAACGTTACCTATTAGGTTCATTTGTAAGGCCATGGAGATTGTTTCCTGCTGTATTTGGTGCATAAAGCACTACTGAAAGATCAGCAGTGTTATTTTTTGTTGTTGTTTTGATGAGGCATTTTTAATTATTCTCTTGATAAAGTCAAGAAACGTTTTGTGCCTGCTACTGAGCACAGGCCCCACACCCAGCTACTCAAACACGCAGGGGCACAGATTGACTTTTGAAGATACCTGTTTTTTGAGATTTACCTTTCAAGATTCTGTTTTCATGGAAACCATAAGCTAATTCACAGTTCATGGCAGTAGGAGTAAGTCCACAGGCTTTTTTTTCACAGGGAAAAATACCAAGTTTTTATTTGTCTTGACAAAAGTAAGGTTTTGCTTCAGAAACAGAGCCCATTCTGTATGGTTTTGATCTTGTCTCCATCACTTATGCTGGAGCATTTTAGGGCAGGGTGGGAATTGTTGCAATAATCGTCATCTTTTGTTAAAGGTATCTCCTTTTTTTGGTCCTTTCTGTTTCAGATTTAGCCTTGGAATCTAATCCATCTGATCATCCCAGAGCAAGCACAATTTTCCTGAGCAAGTCACAAACAGATGGTAAGCTAAGTTTTTTCCAATTTCACAAAAGATAGGAGAAAAACTGGAAAAATGATGGCCTATTTTAATTATGCAGCTTGAGAACACTGTGCTTCCATTCTTTCAAGCATAGGGATCAGTAATTTGCGTATTTACACAGAAATATGTTTGTAGGCCATTTTGCTTAACCCTGACAATGACTTGTTGTTCAAAATGCTTAAATACCAGATTTTGCAGTGCAGATCCCAGCAGTCTGAAGGAGTGTGGCTTTCTTCACTAGTGTAGTTCAAGCTTCCAGCAGTGGTGGGGTTTTTTTTATGACCAGGGGCTGTTTTAAAAGTTGTTTTAAATTATTTAAAAAAGGATAGTGTTTTGTGAGAAATAATCAGCCTAAGCCATCAATCTATGTCAGTTGCTTTTTTGTTGTTTTAAACTGTTTGAATAGTTTCAGAGGATAATTATTCTTGAATCCTTGTTTTAATAATAAATATGTTCGGCTGTTTTCAGTTTCTTTGCAGAGCTTGTGTTCAGTTAATAAAAGTCAATTTCAAACAATTACTATAATTTGTGCATTCCAAAATGCTGTTAAAAAGTGCAGTTGCACAAATAAAAACAAATTCTGACAACAGCACATTCTGAAGTGGCAACTAATAAAAAGTTTAAGATAGTCTTTTTAAAATGCTTCTGTTTCTTTCATAGCTGGTTCTTGTTTGAAGCACTGTTCTTCTGATAAAGTGTTGCACTTGAGGTTGGATGTGTTGATGGAAAAACTGCAGTGTGTCTTTTACCTTGGCATAGCTTTGCCACAGAGAAGTAGAATAATTTTGACAAGTCTGTCAGTTGCTGTCCTGCTATTCAGAGTCTTATGACAAGAGGTAAAAGTGTCAGTTGTATCAACTTTGCAGTGCTCAGATGATAGCCTGTGAGCAGTGCAAACAAGCACTGCATGGTTCTCCAGAAGGGATGATACCAAGGAAATGTAGAAACCTCTTTCCTCAGGTCCTCTAAGGTGTCCTCAACCAGCCAGAGGCTCTGACCTGCACACTTCAAACACCTCTTAGATGAGGGATGCTGAAGTTGCAACTCCCAAGTTGCCACAGTTGCTGAACACTGTTGTGCGG
Organism: Empidonax traillii; assembly: GCF_003031625.1. Classification (NCBI taxonomy): domain Eukaryota; kingdom Metazoa; phylum Chordata; class Aves; order Passeriformes; family Tyrannidae; genus Empidonax; species Empidonax traillii. The sequence goes on along the minus strand of NW_020955258.1, from coordinate 1,070,746 downwards.
TTTCACTGTGCAGCCTTTCAGCCTGGCTGTGCATGTTCAAGTACATGAACGCGCTTCTTGGGGGTGGTATTGCTGTTAAATGGGATTTGGTTTTCTTCAAATGTCATATATTGAATTGTGTAGACTTGTGTCCATGTAGAAAAATGGTCTGCTACATGAGGTAGTAACTATTTAACTATTGTCTGAAGTTTGTATTAGTTGGATGAATTGATTTTTATGGAGAAGTTCACCAGAGGAATTTATTTTCTAAATTCCTGGTTCTTCTTTACTTAACCTTCCATAGAATTAGTAGAATTAATATCCATAAGTTCTCTCTCATTGAGATGTTATCAGGATTATGAGTTTGATTTATGCTAAAGAACAAAAAAAAATGTGGATACCCTTTTCCATTTGTCAGTTTTTCTAAATACGTAAGAGAATGTGTCCTGCTAAAGAGTGGTAATGATCTGAGGTTAAAATGTCCAGGCTGGTCACATTTGTATACTTTGTACATGTGTGCAACTCTCAGCTCTCCTCTAAGAGCACTGTTGTACTGCTGCTGTCACAGCTGGAAGTTAAACCTTGCAATCTTTTTTGAAAGACTGACACAGTTAAAATGATCAAATAACGTGGTTGCAGTTGTATCATAAATAGGTGCATAGCTTGTGTCAGCATCTTCTCTGTAGTGAAATACCTTCTGCTGTCTAATAGGAGAAGAGAGAACATGTAAATAATGCTGGACACCTCACTTGTTCCTTGCGTTTCGGCAGGTTCAGTGTGTCCTGGGTTTGCTTCTGGTTGTTGTTGGATATTGGACATTGTCTGTTTGAACTGTCTGAAATCATTCCATTTTTCATGATACACAGCATCTTTTCAAAGCTGAGACATTTTTCCCCTTAGTGTGATGGAAAGAAGTAGTTTCTAAATGTACATGTAGGTAGTTGGAATGTAGCTTACTAGGATGTAGCTTACTAGCCTGATAAAACTTGACAGTTTTTCCTGAAACTACTTTTCCAGATGCTTAAAGTAAAATTTGAAAATTTTAGTACTCACGTACTTCAGAGAACAAGGTTAATAGAATGACTTTATTGAATGTAAATTGGGATTGTTTTTTAGAAACCTTTCAATTCACATTCTTTCTGCCTCTTTCTAGTGCGAGAGAAGAGGAAGAGTAACCATATCAATCATGTAAGTAAACCAGGTTCTACGTAGATAATATTAGCATACTGGGACAAAGACAAATTCAAGGAAAGAACTGCAGTAGTTCTAGGTATATAGTCCTACACGTGTTCAAAATCCTCCTCAGCCAAGATATAACTGAATTATTTTTGCCTGTCTCTGAAAAATAAACAAACAGGCACAGTATCACAGAGCACAGAATGGCTGATGTCAAAAGAATAAGAATTAATTTTTTTATTGTATCAGTCTTAAGCATTTCAGAACGTTAAAGAAGAAAATAAAAGTCAAACTCTGTGTTTTTTTAACAGAAATAAAACTACATTAATTTTTCATTGAGTCCTGAATGACTCTCTGAGTATTGTTACAAGACTTGTTGTAAGAAGTGTATCCAGTATGAAAACAGAATGATGAACAAACAGCAGCATGATAAAGAAGTGATAATCTATTAGTTATAATATCTGAAAATATGCTCTGAGTTAGTTATAATATCTGAAAATATGCTCTGAGCTTTTTCTGCAAATGTTAATTGGACACTTGAATTGTTTGATTAAAATTCCTCCCTCAGTTATGATGTCCTATCTCTAGTGCAAGACATTCTCTAAAAGTACTCAGGGAAGCCTGGCTGTGGGTGATATAGGAAGATTCCTGACAGTATATAGTGTACAGGGTTAGGATGGATGACAGAGCATTTGCTAGGGCAAAATAATAATAGTAGAAGTCAAGGCAATAGCAGTACTCTATTTCATGATTCCCAATGCTAAACCAAGATGCATGTAAAGTGAGCAATGTCAGGAAGAGGTTTCTTTTTTTCTAAACTAATAACAAAAACCCCAAATACAAAATTGTCTTTACAGGAAGCAACACTGGATAACCACAAACTGTAAAGGTATAGGATATAAAAGAAGGGAGATGATGGTTAATAAAGTACATCACAGAGAGGAAAGACTAAATCACAAAATGACAAGAATGGAATGGGAGAGAATTGAGAAAATCAGAGGACTCGCTGCTTTAGCTGCAGCTATTTCTGATGAAAATTATTTATCTAGAAACACCATGTTGTATATTACAAGGGATGATTTATAAACCTGTCTTACACAAAGGAACTAGATGGATACAGAGTAGGTTACACTGCAGCAGCAATCATTTACAAAGACCTCCTGTGCAGTAACCAGTAGAGGTGTAAACCCGGTACTCAGTGTGGTAAACCAAAGCTTACAGAATGCCTCTTCTTGAATGGATTTCAATTAATTTTTTCTTTTCTTTTCCCCCCCAAGGTTTCTCCTGGGCAGCTTACGAAAAAATACAGTTCATGCTCAACAATATTTATAGATGACAGCACCGTCAGTCAGCCTAACCTTAGAAGCACAATAAAGTGGTAAGAAACATTTGTCATCAACGAGGGGCTGAGTGGCATCATGATGTTTATCTGGGATTTTTGGGGGTCTTGTCTGTTCCAAAACCACTTGCACACCTGAATGAGAGAAGCACAGCACTGCTTCTTCTGGTCGGTCCTGAAAGGGTTGTAGAGGTCTGGTAATTTTGACTGCTGGAGTGAGCTCTTTTGGTTTAGTACTGTCGTATTTCAGAGAAGTTCTCATCATGCACTTGGGGCAGTGCAGAAGTGTGTCAGCATTTTGGGTTTAAAAGTATGTGTCGGGGTGGGGAGTTCAATGCACACTGAAAGCCAAATCCAGAAATTCTTCATCTGGGAAAACTTGAAATGGGTTTTGCATGGAGTTGCAGGAAAAGTTGCAGGACTGTGTTTGCTGCTTGCCAGTGGAGTTAGTCTGCCCTCTAGTTGTGGAAAACAGCATGTTGCTGACTTGGGTTTCAGTTCTAGCCTTCCTCCTTTTTCTTCATGTATTTGTTATTTTAGGTAGTTGATAATTGTGTAGTTGCCTGGGTTCTCCAGTGTAAACGGATGTTTGACCTTTTTTTCTGGGTACCAGAAAGACAATTGCTAGCACTTAGACCATACCAGGTGAGAGTTGAGGGGAAAGGAGGGCTGACCAGATTGAGTCCCAGAAGGCTTCACTGTTTTAACAGTGTAGTAGAGTTTGGAAATGTCTAAGTTGATTCATCGCTTTAAAATTTGGTTTCAAAGTGTGTCACTTCTTTTCTAGAGAAGCAGAAACCTAAAAATTTATGCTTGTGCCATTTTGAAGTGTTGTACAGCTGACAACAGTTAGAGCTTCCTTGTGATAGATTCCTGTGATGGCAGTGTTGTTGTTGTTGTAAAAAACCTGAAATTTGGCCGCAGTAGATGAGCATTAATATGTGAAACCTGTTGTCTCACTTAGCAGAGACTGAAATCTTTTCTTGTCCACTTCTTGGATTATGCTGGCATAGTCCAATCTTTATTATTCTCTTTTTTTAGACAGGTCCTAAATTACACAGCCAGGCATAGAGTTAAAACATCAGCAGAATCTCTATAACAGTATATGTAACATCAAGTAGAACTTACATTTTATTTGGGAATACCCCACATTTCCACTTATATTACCTAATCAGGAAATAAAAGTATATATTTAAAATGTCGCTTAACATTTATTTTGTTGTACAAATATCTGTACAATGAATGTAAAAGTAGTTTAGCTAGCAAATTTGATTTGGCCAATTTCTTTCCAGACAGTTAAACATCAGAAATGAGACGCAGAGTACTTGAGAATGTGAAAGGAAGCCTGTACCAAATAGATTTGTAATATTTTGCCCTGAATGACAGCTTTTGCAGTGGAATAGTGTGCATGGAGTATGCTTTGTTAAATCTTTTTTTTTTTCATTCTTTCTCTTTTTTAGTGTAACATTAGCAATATTCTACCATATAAAGAACAGGTGAGTGAACTCTTTGTTGAAATATAACAACTTTCTTTTTGAGCCAGGGATACAAAATCATGGAATCATTAGGGCTGGAAAAAAAACCTCCTAGATCATTGTGTCAAATGATGTGGTCACTTCAGTAACAGCTGGTGAAACTTAAATGAGCTGAAAAACCTGGCCCTTTATGCTGTATCTGCTTCCTCCTTGTCCCCTGTCTTGAGCTGCTGTGGAAGGGTCAGTAATACACCCATCCAAAGGTCAAAGCAAGCAGCGAGGAAAACACACTTAACTCACCACAAATCAGCCCTTGGCCTTTGTTTAGCTTTTCCTGAATACAGAGGTACAGATTAGTTTTGATGGGTGAAGGAAGACTGTCCCATGTACAAATAACCCTTGTCATTATAGCTGGTTACAGCATATGGCCAGAATTAGAGCTGACTTTTTGAATTAAATGCTATTAATGAGACAGTTCCACATTTTAAGGAAGGGAGAACTGTACTAAGCATAATACAAGAACATGGATAAAAACAAAGTTGTTCTTTGTTTAGCATCTTAAATATTCGGTTGTAAGATCTTATCATTAAAGGCTTTGCAAAAATATCTCATTCTAGGAAAAGCTGAACTGTAAAATATGTCCCTTTATCCTCTCTGAAGAACAATAATTTTTAGTAGGGCATAGCATTACCAATTAACTCTTGTTGCTAAACCAGAGATTTTTGTTTTGTAGAGATTCCGACAGATCGTTGGATATTTTTGATGAAAAATCTCATCCTCTCACAGTAAGTGTAACTTTCTGATCCTCTGAATGTGTATCAATATACACCTTGATTTGTATTGTACAAGAAAAATGTACTAGCACCAGGTCACAATCAAATTGATCTTAAATTGTGCCTCTGTATATAATACACTGCAAATAGTGACTTTTGGTATCAGCTAGATCGTGAACAGAACCCAGCACAGTTTTCTGTGCTTTGACTATAAAGAGAAAGCAGCATGTGCCAAATTCTTCCATATTCCATATCTGAAGTCTCTTGTCTCTCTCTTCCCTTCTTTAATACTACTTTAATTACAAGTCTCTCCTATTATTTAGGAAGACATGGTTAGTAGATATGTGCCTATCCTTTTAAATGACTTTAAATGGGGGAACATAATACATGAAGCATCACATGAAGTAGGTGACAGTGAGTTTGGTCCTTAAAAAACCTGAGGGCAGCATTTTAAAGCAAATATGCTTAAGGCTGCTTGCAGTAACAGCTAGGAGCAATTCAGCCTGCAATTTTAATGTGACTGACCCTGGTACACCTTTTTAGACAATCTCAGACAATTTAGAAAACCTCAGAGTACAGGCAAGTTCAAGATTGGAGCATTTGAGCACTCTTAGCTTAATGTCCTACAGAACAACTTCCCTTGTTTTTCATTTGAAATTAATTTAGCAAAGCTTTAGTGGCTGTAACAATTCAGTTTGCTCTGGGACTTACCTGAGTGAATGCAGTTCAACCTGTCTCACAGATTTGGCTTGTTAATAAAGTTTCTAATGAACAATTTAATATTTAAAATTTGTTAGGGTTTCCCTAAGCATGACCCATTATGCTAGGAATTGTACAGTTGAATAAATAGAACTATTTAGTCAATTAAAAAAACCCCAAACAACTTCAGGACAAGAGCTGTATAAAGATTTCTTGTATGGACTGTAGCACTTCAAAAGGAAAAGTGTGGTCCAGAACTATTTTAAATGCCTAAATCTGTTGTTTTCCATTGAAAATTATTTATGTAAGATGAACTCCATCAGACAGTTTCTTTATTTAACAACCTGACATCCTTTGATCTTTTCATATAGCCTAGCTCCTATTTAATGAGAGAGAAATCATTGTATCCTTTAGGGAACACTTAAAGGTCTTTTCTGTCTTGCTGCAGCATACAGACAGAAATAGAGTTATGGCTGATTGTCATACTTCTGAGGGGAAAGGCACAGATGGCTTGTTAGTTTCTATAGCAATGGCGTTTTGCCTGGGTACCTACTGTTCCTTTAAAAAGGTTAATTAGCTGGAAGAAATCTCTGAACACCTTGTCTTCCAAAGATGCAGTCACAAGGAGTCCAAATCCAGGCTCTGTTGACCCTAATGTGACCCAGTTACCAGTATCATGGGGTTTAGTCACAAATACCAGTCTCAGTGCCTTCCTCCTCAGTTCCAGTCAGCAGAACTGTACTTCCAGATGTGCTTTTGTACTGCTTGTAGTGCAGGAGGGATCCTGCTCATGTTATTCCTAATGTTGCATGCCCACCCTGCAGAGGTAACCACCATTAGTTAGTGGTGTATTTGAAGACTGTGTGGAGAGCACAGAGTTAACTCACCTCTGCAATTTACTTGGCACTGCTACCTGGCTTTTTGAAACTACGAAACACAGGAAAGTGCTTGCTGCTTTGCTTACCTTACAACTACCTGTTTAATGTCAGACAGGTGCGATGTTCTCAGCTACTGTCTTTACCATACTATAGGTCTGACTTGGACTGTAGGTAGAAATCAGTGTCAGTGTTGCAGAACCAGTGTGCACAGTTGGAGCTCTTGAAGTTGCATCCCTCCCAGAAGAGTGTTGAATATCACAATGTCTCTCAAGTACTCACAGAAGGATTGCTTTTACAGACTGTTTATTTCTGAGCTTTCCTTCCCCCCTGTATTTAGAAACAGTTTACCATTGTGTCAGAGTTAAATGTACCTGTTCCTTAGTTTTGTTGTCTTTCTGGAGTCTCTCAAGGATGAGTCCTATGAAGACAGTGTATATTAACTTCCAGTTCTACCTGTGACAGAATTATTGTCATGTGTTCTTCAGCTCTTCCTCAGCTGGCAGAGGAATCTTGTGAAGTCTCTTAATTTTGCCTTTTGAAGAGCCAGTGTTTCCCTGGTGTGTGTGTACGTGGGACTTTCTTGCAGGAAGATAACTCTTTTTTTTTTTTTTTTTTTTACACATCTTTCTGCCTGTTAAATGTTCTATGGACAGTAGTAAGCACCTGCAACAATGATGGTAGTTCATGCTCTTTCCCATTAACCTTACAGAACAAAAAAGTGTTCAGAACAAATACCAGCTACAGCTATTGTGTTTTGTTTGGAATATTTGTAATATCGCAGGGCTGCTTCTTTCAGTATAATTTTGTTCTGTCTCTGTGACAGGAGAGGGTTGTATACACTTTAGTGAGAAGAAATAACCATGTGTGGCTGTTCTTTAGAGCCACTATTAAGTAAGACAGATTTTCAGTAATTCAGAGAACTTTCTTTCAGCGGGAAGAAGTTCCAGATGACTACTACAAGCATGACCCTGATCACAAGCACATCTACCGGTTTGTCCGGACGCTTTTCAGTGCTGCACAGCTGACAGCTGAATGTGCAATAGTGACACTGGTAAGAGACGCCTCATTTCTGAAACTTGAGCTTTTGGAACACTTTCCCTCCCCTCCTCAATGAGTGAACTGGGCCAACACTTAAATAGTTAGAGTGTCTCATGAAACCCTGTTAATGAAGACACAGAACAAGTGAGTTCATTAGAGATTTCTAAGTAGTCACAGAATTGATTAACTAAAAAGGAACTTACCTTTTTTATATATGTATATGTAATGCTTAATTACTTGTCCAGTTAAAAACTGTTTGTTCCATAACATATAACTCGCTGAAGAAGCTTGAGAAGGGCAGAACAGCAGGGCACTATAAACAGTGGGGCATAATAAGATCAGACACAAAGACATCTTTTATTTCAGTTGCATGGAGGGGAAAGTGTGAGTTTTGAGATCATATTAACCAGAACAGTGCAAGTAATGCTGCTTTAAAGAGTCAAGGATTAATCCTCTAGGAACTCTGCTCTCATTATGTCCTTCAATCACTGCCACCTTTCTATCAAACTTTTTTTTTAAATTAAACCAAAGAGGTGACAATTTTTTCCCCAGATGACATGGAGATACTTAGAACTTAAAAATAATATTAAGATAATAATCTCATAACAGTTTTTTGTTTGATTTCAGAAAGCATGATGGATATAAAAAATTGTCAGCAGTAGTGATTTTATATATATATGTATACGAAGGGAAATTAAAAACCCCACAACTTACATAATTGCTACATTAGACAGTCTCTCAACCTGCTCTTTGTTGCACACTAGATTTCAGTGTTCATTGTGTCTTCTTTCTGAAAAACAGTGTGAAAGGAGAACAGAACTGTCACCAAAAGACAAAATGTAGCAATTAAGCAAACTTAGCTCGAAGGACTCTCTTTAATATGCAAATGAGTAATTAAAAAGGCTGGATAGTTAGAGCTATTGAAAGGTTTTTGCTTTTCCAAAGACAGGCAAGCAATTTTGACAGAACAAAATGACAGCTAACCCTGGGCAAACTAGCTGAAGTATTTACAAAATATGGAGTTAGTTTTTAAAGTTCATGTTACCACTAGATGGCCCTGTTATTATAGGAACACCTCTAGGTGATTTGAAGGCTACAAGCAAAGGATGGCAAGAAAGTGTGAGGAGATCCCAGTGACAAAGATTAATCCTGCCCTTAGACCTTAGTAGGTGTAGCTTCCTGTACCCACTAGTTAATCTGAGGTTTCATTAGAAGCTTGGACTTAAGTGAGGGAATAGAACATTAAAAACTATCTGTATTCAACTTTGAAAGTGCAAATTACTTGTTATGTGGATCATTATAGGAGTGTGAAATAGTGGAAAACTTTAAAGGGAGAGACAGATTTGACATCCTAGAGTTGGTTTGAGATTTCATGGGAGGAATGAGTAAAGGACCAAGACACATCTTTGGACTTGTGTATCTTTCACTATTTAAGCAGTTGTTGATGTAGATGAAGGCACTGAAGACAGTTCTTTACAAGGTACAATAGAAATAGCACTGGAATACCTTTCGTTGTGGGTCTTTGTCCCATCACTAGAGATCACAGCCCAGGTTTTAGCACTTCCTGTTCAGCTACAAGCGCTGAACCTTAACCATGATGAAAGGCTAAAGTGATGTTGAGTGATTTGCTGTCCCCCTAATGAGAACCTGTCTGTGATGTGTGACTGTGACAGAACAGCTGTAGCAGTGTTTCCCTGAAACAGCAATTGCTGATAGAAATGAACAGGACTGATACGTCACTATCTTTACTGTATACCCTGGTGGTCCAGTTCTTGTGTTATAATAAAAAAGGATACTGTAAATCCTGAAAATTTGGATTCTTAAATGTAAGTAGTAATCATTAATAGTTATTTTGACACACTTACTTAATGGTAATAAGTAGTCATATTGGACTTGCATGTTTGCTCCTCAGAACTCAGCTCCAGGTCTTAATTACACACATAAAATAAAAAAAAATACATCTGTTGGAGTTTTATTGTTTGGTTTTTTAACTACTTCTTTCTATAGGTTTATTTGGAAAGGCTTTTAACCTATGCAGAGATTGACATATGCCCTAGTAACTGGAAGAGGATAGTCCTAGGAGCTATTCTGCTGGCTTCTAAAGTCTGGGATGATCAGGCTGTGTGGAATGTGGATTATTGCCAAATACTGAAGGACATTACTGTTGAGGACATGTAAGTTGCAAGGTTTGGCTAATCTACAGTGGTGGGTTTATTGTGTGTGTGGGGGGGGTGTTTGTGGTGGTTTTTTGTTTGTTGGTGGGCTTTTCTAATGGCCCTGTGTGTGATCATACTGAAAAATGTCTGTGTCTCTTGATATGATTTATGTACATGGTGCATATCTCATGTCTGGCCTAATTCTCTTTTTTAACTCAAGAAACTTTGGATGATTACCCTACTTTGAGACAAGTCTGTATTAATAATGACTTGGGTGAGTAACTTCAAAGTTACTTTTCTTCACCTTCTTTCTCACAGTGACGAGCCATGGAACTAAAGTGCCCAATTTATAGTCTTATCAAAAGATTTGTTTTGGAAGGAAAAAAGTTAACTAAATTTGTTCCCTGCCTTTTCTGTTTTAGAACTTGAAAAATGTCAAGGTAAACCATAACTTGTGTCTTATGTTTATGCTCGTGTATCCAACTAAGGCCTAGATATCTCAAGGTCTGAATTTCTTGCTGCTGCTGCCGGCAGGTGCTGTTTGTGTGGGTATCTATGATTGCATGTGTTACACACAGCTACTGCTACAGCTTATCCTCTTTGGCCGAGTTCTTAGACATGCCTACAGTGCTGAGAGCAAAATCCTCAGTCTTACTGCTGCTTGTTTATGTAAGGCTGTTCCTTGGATATGTTTTTGTCTTTGATGTAGATTTCAGTTTTTCAGAAATTTTGAATCTGCTGTTGTTTCTTGGTGCACTCAGCTTTAATCCCTACAGATTCTGCAGTACTGGAAGATGTTCATCCTTGTGGCTCCAGGCTCATGCCACGGGCTGGAAGTGTGTTTATGTGGAGTGTATTCGGACCATTAAGTTTTCTGTTAAATTCCCTCTCATGAAGTTCTATCTAAGAGCTCTGAAATGTCAACATTATTGTTATAATTCTATTTGGCAGCTCGTTCTCCTATTTCCCTTATTATCACAGCGGTAGAAATGCTACAAGGCCAGCTTAAAACACCAGGCTCTCTGGCTGTAGTAAACTTCATGGCATGCTTTGCGTGTGTTTGAGTTTTATCACACTGCTGTGCCCTGAGCTTGTGTCCAGGCCTGTGTAGTAAGGGCCAGTCCTAGCACAGGAGCAGACTGAGGTGGTAGAGTTTTGCACACAGCAGTGGAAGGCTGCCTGTGTGAAGGGAGAGTCTGCTCTTGCCCCAAGCTCTTTTCACTGGATTCAACCCAAAACTAATGTTTAAAATACAGTACGTAACTATTCATTTGGGATTCTTTAGAAGGAGGAATATCTAGTCTTCTTCCTTTTAGGTTGGGGGTGGCATTTCTAAAATTGAAGGAGTTTTCTCCACCAAAACAATTTTTATTATTCGAGTTATTTCACATCTCAAACAGCAACAGTGAATGCAGTTATTTGTTTTATACATACCCCTTGCCTGGGAGTTCTTTGTCTCAAAATGCAGGGCTGTGCCAGCCCTGCTTTCAGGAAAGCATAATTAGTGATTTTATACAATGTACATCTTCACTCAACCTGGCCTGGAGTGCTCATCTATCTGAGGAACATACTTGAAGCATTGCTGCAAATAACTCTGAGATGGCTGAAGTGGGGTCAGCGAAGAAAGGAGTGCTGGAGTATATATCTTGCTCTTTTTGATGTCTCCTCTTCTAGCCCTATTTGGGACAAATCAAATTGATAGCACTGAAAATATCTGTAACAAGCAGGATGTTTATTCTCTATTGCCGATGCTGGGTCTCCTGAAATTGTCGGTACTTGCATTTTCAAAGCAGTGATGATGGTAAGGAAAACAGATGGAATTCAGGTATATTTTTTCCTCCAATTTGAAGATGGGATTTTTGTGATCCCATCTCATTTGAAATGACTTAGACCTTTGGATTTAGATATGGGCAGAAACTGTACAACCTGTTTCTGACAGTGGTCAAGGGTGCTCATCCCAGGCTCTGCAGTGCTGCAGCTTGGCAGACTTCACTGCTCCTTGGTTGGATAACATCACCATAATAGGGACCTTGGAAAACTGCCTAAAATAGTCAGGAAAATTATTTTAAGTGCAGAAGTTTACTTTCAGTTAATAGTTGCTGCTATAGTTAATTGTCAGATTTAGTAGTTCCAGTATTTTTTAAACCAGTTACTTGAGTATTAGCTATTCAAAATACAAATGTTAGTGAGAGGAAAAAATCAGCAAAGGATTTCAGGCACAACTGCATTCTAATGTTGGTGATGGCTGGTGATGCTGCCAAAAAATCCACCCAAAATCCCAGCAGCTCCCCAGCTAAAGATTGCTTGGCAGGACTCTACCAAGTATCGCTCCCTGGGTGGGCCATTCTTGTGCAGTAAAGGCCCATCTACATGAACTGGTGGCAAGTTTTGTTTGTGTACTTTTTCTGTGAATTTTCCTCTTGGCTGTGTGGACCTAGAATGGCCTCACTAACCTGATAGGTACCCTTGCTGAGCCACTGCAAGCCAAGCAAGGGAGCTACTCTGCTCTGGAAGTGGCAAAATGTCTTATGTCTGATTTAGTGCACCCACTTTGCAAATCTCGTCTGTGTATGTGTGTGTGTGTGTACAAGCCAGGCACCTCTTCTGAAGGCACAGTAGGTGCATCTCCTCCCCAACAAACACTCCTTACTGCCTGGGACATGTGCTGGCAGCCCCACCCCACAGCTCCATTGGCAGTGGGAGCTGGGTGGCTCTTCCAGAAAGAAAGTCCTTTTTCATGTGACCAAAACACAGGTGGTTATTTTCACTGAAAAGAGTTTTTCTTTGGGGTTTTGGAAGGTCGGGCTGTTTTGTTTTACTTATTTTTAATGGAGGAAAAAAATCAAAGGAAATTAAATTGATATTTGGAAGTCATCCTTTGTCAGAACTTGCTTGCTTTGATGAGAGCAAATCCATAATCGCTGAAAAATTAACTGTGCAGCTGCTAATCTTGCCCTGATTGTTTGTAAGGGGACACATGCTGTTCACTCTTTAGGCTACATATATTTGTAAATAAGGCACATGGGCATTATCCTTTCCCAGGTTTTAAACCACTGTTAATAGACTTGTTAATCCAATGAAGAATTGTATTTTTACAGAATTAAAATGTATTAGCCTAGTGAGTATAAAGGGGGAAGTGAAGAGCATTTATTCACAGGGTAAATCAAGCTCTGATCAGCTGATCATCAAAACATTATCTGATTTACATTTCTATAGGCTTATGACCATATGAACAGGAAATTAATTTTGGCACTAGGTTCAATGATACTCAAGTCCACTATGCCAGAAACAAGCACAAAGCTCCTATTCATATTGCGACCCGCCATGCAGTACAGGACAACCTGGATGATTCCTGATTTACTTGCCCCCCTCTGGTAGGTAGAGTGTCCATTTTGAAAGCTCCCAGAAAGCAGTAAACAGCCTTGGCCCTGACTTTGTGCAGCTTACCTTACGGTGTAATCACAGTTGGCCTACACAGCTGCTAAATTCTCTTGAGACAGGTCTGCTGCCAGTAGGAGCAGTTGTTGAGCTAGTGTTGAACTGAATTACTTGTTTTGGATGCCACCAATTTCTTTTTAGGTTAATTTGTAAAACGTTGTTTTTTCTCTGTAGAACATCTCTGCTTCAGCTGACCACAGTACAGTAGCTGAAGCAGCCTTTTTCATGTCATGGCACTCTCCCCGCTTTCCTCCAAGTACTTTGCCCAGTGAAAACAGACAAGAGAGTAAAAACTGGACAGTGCCCTTTGACACAGTACTTTTGTTATCCTGCCTAATGCTATTGAGGAGAAAATTCCTTCTCCCACCTAATGCTGCTTATTTATTTATTTATTGGAGATGAATCCATGTTGCTTCAAGAGGCTTTTTTCTGTGAGATAATAGCAGCAGCTCTTCATAGATCCATTTGTTGCCGTGGTGATCTGCCTACTCCTTTTGTTAGTCCGCCTCTACTTCAATAAACCCCCTTCCTGTTATCAGCCTGGTGAAAATGTCTGCAAGTTCTTCAGAGCTAATAAACAGCATACATCATTCCTTTCATCTGATCACTATAGTGTGGGGCCGTATGAGAGTGAGAATGGCACATGAATTGTACAGCTGCACTAATGGAACTCCGAAGAATGAACCTCCCCAGTCAGCCGAGCGAGTGCACGACAGGGCACTACCTTCCTCTCCGAGACGGAGGTGCCAGGACTCAAAAGCTGCACCTTGTTTTGAGCACCAGGGAATGACCTGTCTCTCAAAACTAATAATGCAGAGCTCACGATGACTATTTCAGAGTTGCTGGTTTTAAAACAAGCTTGAGGTCTCTTCCGTGTTTTCAGCCAGCTAAAACAATCTTTTTTTTTTCCCTTTGTCTTCTGTCCCTTATGCCTCCTAGGAACGAGATGGAAAGACATTTCTTGGAGCTACTGCAGTTTAATATCAATGTTCCTGCCAGTGTTTACGCCAAATACTACTTTGATCTTCGCTCCCTAGCAGATGACAATAACCTGAGCTTTCTGCTGGAGCCTCTCAGTAAAGAGAGAGCACAGAAGCTGGAGGTAATGCTCTGAGAGTGGCTGAGCAGGGGACTCTGTCTGGGTGTGTAGTAAGAGCATCTGTTGCTAATCATGTTAAGTGGTGGTTAAAAAAACTAAAAAGCTTTTAGATTAGTGTATTACAGGGTAATTTAACCCCTTTATAACTACAGTTAGCACGTCTACAACCATGCCTAGGCTAAGCTAGTATTCTGAGAAAAGGGAGGGTTTCAGAAGAGATTACAGAAGTCCGGCAGATCGCAAAATAAAATGGATATTATTTTGGGAACCGTAGCTCAGCTAGGCTACTTAAGATTGAAAGGATTAGTGTCATATGTAATGGATTGTCTGTCCTTCCCTGGTCACAGTCTGTATTCCAAGCACCTAGAGACAGTCACACTCGGCCCTTTCTAAATACTACCAGCTGAAGGTTTCCCACTGCATCCCACTGCACAGCTGCTTTTAGAGGGAGCACTCTTACTGCTCTCACGGTTTAATAAACCATTTGTCTGGGGACAGCTGCAGAAATAATATTCTTCTTTTCATAACTTGTAGAACTTCACCTTTCCAAAGAAATGTTGCTTTAAGATAAACTTGTGGAATAGCCTCTTCTTGGGAATCCTTCAGAATGCCCAGAGGAATGTAAATGCAGATAACTGGCCCTTTCTGCTCAATGGGAAAGGCTGCCCTTCTGTGAGTCCCTGCAGCCTTCTTGGTGTGAAGGCACATTTTAAAAAACTTGAACTTTTGCAGAGTCAGTCTTCCTGGTTGATGGAGATATGTAAGACATTTTGAAAATTACCTGGGTTCCCAGGGAAATTTTCTTGTTGGATCAATGCAACCTTTCATCTGTCCAGGTTTAATTGATGACTCTGCATGTTATTTTGTTGACCTTTCAACAAAGGCATTACCACAGGCCTTGTGTACACTGATACCACAGCCCCTTTCAAGAGGGGTATGCTGTGGTATTCTTGGCTTATATTGTTCTGTTGTCCCACCCTCAATAATTCTGCCAAGTCCTAGGGTTTTTTATTTTGTCCCTGAAGTGGCTGGGAATAAGTGTGATCCCTCATGGTCCTTTGGAATGATAGGTATGATATGCCTATGAATTCCTCTATTTAAAGTTTAGCAATGCAACTCTTCTGCTTTGTCTCACCCTTGTTACTTGCACTTTAAGCTAACACTGTCACTAATTGTAAATGTGGTTGTAGGGCAGTTCATAGTCCACAGGAAATTGTTTACTGAACTGCTCAGTGCCCAGGCATAAGTGGATGATTTACAGATTGTGAGCCTGTTTTGTTTCTTCTTTCTTAGCATCTGGGGGCTCGGTATTCAAAACCAGAGTCATTTTCAGTACAGTATGTAATTTGCCATAATGTACTTACTAATGCATCTATATAGGACATTTTGGGATTTGATTCTAAAATTTGATGAGTATTTAAACCATTTGCTAAAATTTTTAATTCCACTTTTCGGTTTGAAGCACATGAGCAGTTGATATATAAAGCGGTAAATTAGTGAATTCCAGGGATTGAAAACTGATTTACACCATATGGGCGACTGGGGCTAAATATGTCAACACAGGTTGCTTTATGATTGATGTGCCAGCATTAAAGCAAGATGGAGAGTCTGTCTGGTCTTGCAGCAGGAGCTCATGCCGCCAGTGTCTCAAAGAATGCCACTCTTGAGCCAAATGCCTGCCTCCAGAAGGTCGGCAGGAATAAATGTAAATAATTATTTTAAAACACACTTAGAACTTTATTCATGCTCAGAGTGCTTTTCACCTTTTGAACTTCCAGAACATAGGGCTGTGCTGAATGGGTGCTGCCTTAAAGGGAAGGTGTAGGCTTGTAGCTGGTCGCAGGACTCTGAGAGTTCATCTGGTGATAGGTAGTAAATTATTAATGGAAGTGAATGTTCAGGACTGAAATTCAGTTCAGCCTTTTAATACAGGTATCCTTATTAATTTGCACTGATAATGCCTGAAGGCTCCAATGAGAAATAGGCCTTGCAGGGGGAGGACACACAGTGTTTTTTGGACAGTTGTGTTATTAGGATTTTAAATAAAAATTTGTTACTAGAATAGCTGCACCGGAATAAAGGCTTCTTGACTAGCTAGATGAGCAGGACAGAAGCAAGCCAATAAAAGGATGAAAAAGCAGTTTAGCAGTTAAACACTAGGTTGTCCACATGTGCTAGTATTTAACTGCTGTAATAAAGTGCCATGGCTGCCCTCCCTTCTCAGATCTCTTCTGAGATATGATCGTGTGGGTGATCCTGGGAAGACCATGTTGGGGTAAGGGTGTAGAGAAACTAAAGGCAAAACAGACATCGTAGTAGAACTTCATTTCCTAGGCTCGCTTGCACTGAGTGGCCAAAGGCAAGATGCCCAAGGGAGTGCAGAAACGTTTTTAGGTTGAACCTTTTTCTCATAGAAATGCCTGTGCACACACCTGCATTGTTAAAATAGAGGGTTTTGTGCTGCTGTGTGCATCAGACCCAACTACCTGGTGCAGTTTTTCCTCCAGCTCTAAAGTGTGAAATGGATCCAAGTTTTCCATTAGATAGTGAGACTAGTAAAGGAAAGAAGATATTTGGTTATAGAAACCACTCCCCTTCTTTAGGTCTTACTTTCTGATGGCTGGGGTTCATGTTAGCATGGGGACAGACCCCCTTAATATTTTCCCTCCAAAGTAGTTCTTTGCAGCATCACTGCTGCAGAGCACCTGTGCTGTTGGTATTAGACTTGTAAAACTTTCCTTGAAATGTGTGAACTTTTCTAATGTGTACTTTTCATTTTGTCTCTGAACGTGGTATCCAGGCTATCTCCCGGCTGTGTGAAGACAAATACAAAGACTTGTCAAAAGCTGCTATGAGACGATCTTTCAGTGCTGATAACTTAGTTGGTATCCGCCGTTCTAATGCCATCCTCTCCTGAGGAGAGAGAAAAGTGCAGCACCATGAACCAGCATCCATATGAATCGGAGGAATACCACCACTCCATGCACACAAGCCAGCAGTGATGGTGTCTTCCAGGAAAAGGAGGAGAGGAGGGTAAATTAGCCAAGGGAGCCCAGAGCTTGAGGAGCATACTTGGTGCAAAAATCAAGACCTTTGTCAAACCAACTCTCTCCTCCTTCTAATGTATCCAGAGGTGCAAAAACAAACTTATCTCCTTCTCTCCCCCACAGATGTTTGCTTACTATGTAGGCCTATAGCTGTGAACTCTTGAGGTTTTTAATAATAAGTAGTTTTAAATTTTAGAATTTAAACACTAACCACATGACTATAGTTACAATGTTCTTCCCTCCTTTCCCCTGTCATCCAGAGTCTCACTGCATTTGTATTTCAGGTCAATGCAGTGTTAACAAAAAAACAACACAAAACATGGGACTCTTAAAGTATAAAGCCACTCTGGAGCTGAAAACAGTAGCATAGACACGTGTTGATGGTTTTTCCCTGGTTTGGCTACTAAAAGCTGCTATTATTGGTGATGTGTTCATGCCAAGAAGCTGCCCAGCAGGAAGGAATTCCAACTCTGCACCCACAACTTCACTCCAGTAGACATTGTCAAAAGACTTTGAATGTTTTGACTGGGGACAGAGTTACGGTTTTATGTATTGTTAAAATGTATAGGGTCCATGCTGCATTTCTTGTGAATTATGGTGCTTCTCTCATTTTCTAATACTTGCTCTGGAAGAGATGTAATCTGTGTATTTTTCTGAGGCATTGAATGACAAAGTTGGTCTGGAAACATCATCACCATCCCAAACAGTGTAGCAATCCAGTGGTGAATGGCGTGTGTGCAGCACTGCTTCTCTGAGTTCTACTGCAGATCTCTTGTGCTAAATACAGTGGAGTTCCTAAAGCTGATATTGTGCATCCATCTGGCTCTCCTTGGGTTTCAGTTTCCTGGGAGGAATTTACATTCATAATGAGACAATAATGAGTTTGAGAATCCTGGACTACCTAAGAAGGTAGATGAAAAAATATTGTGTTCAACTGAGAATCATCAAAAAGCTTTCTATAAATCCTATTTTTTTTCCCAAAGTGAATTTTATCTTGTGCAACTGCTCTAGAGGCTTGGGGTTTGCTCTTTCTGAGACTTTGGAACAGCGCTTACTTTCAGGCTCTGAAACTGAACTCTAAACAGGATAAGTATTATTAGACTGTTCCTGTTACAAGTCTTTATAGTATCTTCCCTTCTTGAATCCAAATAGGTTCTAGGCAGTGTGTCCTAGGAGCAGATCTCCCTCCAAATGGCATGGGTTTTGTGCGCTTCCTCGTACAGCCAAGGCCCAGAAACTTACACTGAATAACAAGTCCATGTGCCTTTGGGAGTAGGGCTGTCTGAGTGCCATCATCAGTTTGGCTGCACTCAGCTATTAAAATGATGCATACAGCCTTTTGCAGTGTGCAAATATGCCAGGCCCTGGCTCCCAAATCCATGGAACTTGGCACTTCAGGTATTGATCACAGTTCAATTTTGAAAATAACACTACATCTTCAGGTGTTTTTCCTTTCTCATGTTTATATTAAAAGAAAAGCTAATAAACTCTATTTTAATTAAAGTTAAATGTGAAAAGTGTGTTCTGTTCAGGTGTTGGATTCCATTTCCCCTCATGAGTATTTGGTGCTGTGCAGCTTCTCTCAAGTAGGAAAAGAAAGAAAAACCCCAGTTGTGTGTTAAGGCCCTTCTGTTCCCCATATCAGTCCCTCTCCTTCATTTTATCCCAGTGATTTGGGAATGCCTGGGAGCAGGCAGCAGGGGTCATGTGGCAGCTGTGAGCGGCACTGGGGCAGCCTGAGGCCTGGTGGGTGCAGTCCTGCATGGCTGCCCAGCTGTTCCCACATGGCTTTTGGGCTGCTCGAATAACCCCTCACTAACAGTTTCTTTGCACTCAAATGGCCTTTAAGGAGGGCCAGTCTCTCGGGAGGCGACTTGATGTTTTTTAAGTCCTCCCTTGAGGAGCAGTAAATTGGAAGCTACAAGTGACCCCCTCCTGGATTGACTTGTGACCTAATTGCTAACGAGCTTTGCTTCCCTCAGCACCGCCAGGTGCCTTCAGCTGTGTGGGATCGGTCTGGTGCACTTGGCTGGTGTGCTCACTGTGAGGGGCTCAGCACAGACTGGGGGCACTCACTTACCTTTTTGTGCCAAATGATCTTTCTGCTGATCTGATGTCAGGTGAATGACAACTCAAGCTGATGGCTCCTTCTGCAGTACATCCTGCAGAAGGCTGCTGCTCCAGACCTAATTTTGCTTCCAATCTTACCTGGCTTTAGTCTTACTGTAGCCCAGAGCACATTCCCAATGGGATTTTGACCTGTTCAGCAGATGCTAAACAGGCCTGAACTACAACTTGACTTCTTAAGAGAGAAAAAGTCACTATTCCATTTAACACTCTGGTCCCCCTGAAAGAGTTACACTCTGAAAAAAACCACAGCTAGTATATTTCTTAGCTAAACAATAAAAAGTAAACCATACAGCTTCCTTTTGCAGGAATAAGCAGAGAGAGTGTTTCAAAGGAATTACATTTAGGTGGTTCTGCTGGACAATGAACTGTGGGGGGGGTACCCTCCAACTTGAACTATTCTTAATATGTTGGCAGCACTTCTCTCAAAGAGGGAAAAGAAAAATTACCATCATGGTTAGAAGACTGTAATTACAGAGACTGACCTACCTCTGCTGCCAGGGAAGGGCAACCAGCTACAGAATCAATGTACCTTGTTTTTCTTAACCCAACAGCTGAGTAATATTTAATCTATGTTGGGGTGACCGCTGCCTGCTTTCAGTTCCAGGGCAGCACTCCCCATCTGGCCCTAAATGCTGTTTGCAGGGACAATAGCTGTGCTGTGGCCCAGCAGGAGAAACGTGAGCACCAACAAGAATAACAGGAGCAGCACGCTGGCGGTCAGCGGGGGCAGGAAGCCATGGAGGTGTTTGTGGGCTACATGATGCCCTTGGGCTTCAGCAGCCCTTTCCCTTTGTGTACAGGGACTGTGTATTTTGTTTCCAAGGGAATTTTATGAGAACTACTTCACCATGGGTTTGGCAATTAAGAGGACAGGCACTTGAGGGAGGGAATAAATGTCAAGACCATTGCTTCTGGATAAGAGTAGAGGCGTCAAGCATAACCCGAGCAAGCAGAAGAGGACAGAAGAGCAATTGAGGCAAGAGCTTGCACAAGGGGTTGGCAGGCATGCCTGGGGCAGGGTGAACTACTGAGTTCAGAGCTCAGCACTGGACAGGCTGCAGCCCCCATCCTGTGCTGGGATTTCCCACAGCACAGTAATGCAAGAGCATTACACAGGACTGAGATTCCGTATTATAATCTGGGGAAACTACACTTGCACCAAATAAGTTGTTTGACAACGTACAGTGAATTACAGGGTGCTGCCAAAGTGACTGTAATGCCCTCACTCACACCTACCCCTCTCAATTGAATAGCTAGCAAAAGAGCACTTACCTGGCTGAGCATGGGCCTGTTTGTTTTAGAATCAGAAAAGTCAGGCTGCCTTCATGGACAAGGCATTTTCTAGGTGAAATAACTACTTGGGCTTCTGCTTGATGATATTAAAACCTATTTGAAAAGCCATGTGGTCCCCATGCCATCAGACATAGTCATTCCCCACATCACCCCAGCCTGAAATTGTGCCACATTTGCACTGCTGAACCCCAGGGAAGGCAGCGACTACCTCGAGGCTGGCCTAAGTTGCCCAAGTGGAACATGGAGAGCACAGGAGAGACACGGCAGCACAAGCATTAGGCTGGGCTGTGCAGGTGCTCACAGGAACAGAGTCCTGCAGGTGAGTCACACAGCTCCCTGCAGGAAAGGCCCTTCCCGTGCTTGGAAACCATGGCTGGAGGTAGGCGGCGCATGGCAGCGCAGCCAAACGCCTGTTTACTGAGGAGCTGAGGACACAACAGCTCCCTGGGAGGCAGCAAAGACAACAAGGCTGCCAGCAAGGTGATGGAAGCAGGCAGCAAGTGTCCACAGTGTGTTGGGAAGAACCTGATGCTGAAATGGTGCGTGTCACCTCCATACCCCAAAACTGTTGCCCTTCAAGTGATAGGATTAGCCCCAACAGTATGTTTTGCCTGTACTTGAGCACAGGGGAGGCAGATCCCTGAGGAATCAGGTGAGTCAAGCTGTGGGGCTGCTTCCAGTAAGAGATCCTATCTAGTGGGACCTGGTGTGTGCCTACACACCTAACTAGATAGCACAGTCCTGCACCATTAGTCACTGTGGAGCCAGCCTTAACCCCTTGCTGTCCCTCCTAAAGTGTTCCTCTCAACAGGAGGGATTGCACAGCAGATGGCAAGGAGAACACCCAAATCAGCGTGCAGCATCCTGCTTGGCTAAGAGCTGTCATCTGCTTGGCCTCAGGAGTATCAAAGGGCACCTCTTCAGGGCCTGATCTCAGCACAGGGCGAGGGATTGATACTGTGCAAACTGCAGAACGCAAATAAAAGTTGATAGTTAACCCTCTTTTACCAGCGAGGCGTGACCTTGGCCTCTCAGGGAAAGGCGCTGTCAGCGAAGTCACAGGCACAGCCAGCAGCACAGCCACCACGGCCCCCCTGGGGATGAGCTCAGCTCAGAGCAGATCCAGGCTGGGACCTCGGTGCCGTGGTGGGCCACAGCATGCCAGCGGTGAGGGCGCGGGTGTGTGCCATCCTCTGTGCCAAGGACAGCTGTGCGTGGGGTTTGTGCACATGGAACATGCTATTCCTGTGCCACTCAAGTGTAGTTGCCTCACCAGTTCCCCAGGATCCCCAGTAATAAGAGCCCTGCACAGCCCTCCACCACATGGCTCCCAGTCCCCCCCACAGCTAAGTTTTTAAAGTCATTAATATTCTAACAGAAGCAGAAGGAGAGAAAACAACACACACTGATTTTCTTTGTCCTCATAAATAACTAATCTTGATACTTCTCTTCGAATAAAATTTCTTCAGCTTTTCACAAAATATAGTACAGTAATTTAAACATTGAACAGCATCAGTAACAAAAGAGGCAAAACCCAACATGTAAATTGGCTACAAGAGACGGGGTACACAGCAACAACTCCTTCCCCCCTCCTGCCACTTGCTGCTGAGAAGCCAGGCTCGGACACGAGTTGATTGCATTACCCTACCATAGGATCAAAGCTGAAATGCTCTTGCATTTTTCAACAGGCAACAGTTTGTAGCTAATCTTGGATTTCTTTACACAGTCAGTTGCACTTCGGAAAAAAACAAAAACAAGAAAATACCACCTT
This sequence comes from Empidonax traillii, assembly GCF_003031625.1. Classification (NCBI taxonomy): domain Eukaryota; kingdom Metazoa; phylum Chordata; class Aves; order Passeriformes; family Tyrannidae; genus Empidonax; species Empidonax traillii. The sequence continues at coordinate 1,048,455 of NW_020955258.1, read as the reverse complement.
TGACATGGTTTTGTTCATTGTATTGCATGATGTGTGTTTAGCTGTATCTACAAAAGGCACTATAGAAAGAGAGGAGTCCAGCAAGGTGGACTGGAGCAGGTTGGAATCATTTAATGCCCTGGATTACAATACGAGACTACCCACAGCGTCTCTGTACCTGACCTGCCTCACTGCAGAGAACACACCTGTCCCTAACCCGTATCAAAGGTCACTACAGCTTCTGTATGTACAAGCTAGGCTATAATACAACAATTTACAGTCCGTATCACAACATGGTGCAATTCTATCTGCGATAAAGTACAGCAACACACTGGAGGGAGCGAGCCCTGTCACAAGAGTGCAGATTTGTGTGCCTGAACAGTCCCTGCTGAGCCTTCAGTCCCTGCACCACTGGCTCCTCTGGCCTGGATGCCCCAGAGACACTCATGTGGTACCTTGGCAGTACCTTTATCAAGAGATGTGCCACTTGAGTGTCTCCTCACTTCACAGGCTTTGGTTTTAAAGTGAGGTGGAAACCTCTTTGACTGAAATGGTCCAAGGGTGTTGGGAACAGCCTCAGATCCTTGCAGTCCTGCGGGAGCAAAGCCAGCGTTGTTCTCCGGTGCTTGAGCAGCCGGGTCACAGTGCCACGCTCGAAGGAGGGCAAAAAGGATTTGAGTAATGGCTGGACAGTTACACACGTGATCACTAATTAGGGCAGGGAAAAAAGAAATAAATTAAAAACTGGGTGCTCTCATAAGTGGCCTGAAGCCAGAAGCAGCCGCCTTTTGCCAGCTGTGCCTCATCCTGTGCCACAGCTGGAGCCCCTTGCCCTTGCTGTGTTCTGTGACGTTGATAACAGAGCCCCCCTCGCCATAATTCTACTTATCGACACCCAGCTGTCACCACCACTTCATGCTGGGCACTGGTTCTGTCAGTGCTCAGCTGCTGCCTGATCTGGGGAAGGAAAAAAAGCTTGGGAAGTTGGAAGGAAAGAAGCACGAGCTCTTAGCTAAATTTTCCCAAATTAACTGCTCGCTCTCAAACCTGGCATTGTTTCCGGCAGACACACAGCTTTGAAAAAAGCAGCAAGAAGTATTGAAGCCGACTGGCTGGAAAACCCAGCTGCTGCTCAGGAGAGACAGCCTGGTTCAGAAACCCCAACGTGCAGACACTACTCTCTGCGGGGATTCAACCCCCCCTTTTAGGGTTGGTTGTGCCACGCTCAGCTGCTGCGCCACATGCCACAGCTGGCAGGCTGGCAGGCAGGGCACCAGGCCTGCTCACCTAGCCCCAGGTAACCCACACAGCACGAGGCAGACATGAGAAACTCATGCTGCAGAGGCGAGAGGTGCAGAGCAGCACCAGGCCCTTCCCAGAGCACACAGCAGCTCATGAGAATGCTGCTCTTGGAGCCAGAGCCGGCGCTGCCCAGGGCTCCCTGTGAGCCTCATGCTGGGACAGCAGCCTCATCACCGTCACAGCCCCATGTCTCTCCGGGGCTGCTCCATGGGCAGTGGAGCTGCCCATCCCTGGGGATGAGCAGGGAGTCACTTCTGCCGAGCTGCCCAGCACCAGCTCCTGCCAGGCCCTGAGCCCCTTGCACGGAGGGGAGCCGGCATGTGCTTGCCCAGGGCAGAAGGGACCATGAGGGGTCACCTAGTCCCCACCTGTGCTGCAGACAATTGGGACCTTGTCCCTGCCTGCCTTGAGGGCTGGGTGACAGATCCTCTCCATGGCCCTTCCTCCTGCACTGCCACCACCTACGAAGCCCCCAGCCCGCGCAGCTCCTTCACTCCCACCCAGTGTGATCTGCTGCCCGAGCGGGGCCAGGCGGCTGCCTCATGCCAGGGGCCCTCAAGCCCTCTCCTCTGAAGTACACAGCTGTGCATGGGGGCTCCAGGGGCCCTGGGGGCCCAGGGAAGCAGCCCCCCTGCCAGCTCTCCCCAACCCCCTCACACCCTCCAGGCTCTGGTGAGCAGCTCAGTGCCAGTGCCAGCACCACCTGGGGTCAGGGGCCACCATCCACCCTGCCTGCTGCAGCTCTGTCCCTCACCCAGGCACTGGCAAGACCTGTCCAGAGGCTTCCTGTGGGATACAAATCAATGCTCGAGGGATACCTGCCACCTGATTGGCAGCAGCACCCTAGAACTCCAGCCAGGGTGTTGGACCCCCAAATGGCGCATACGTGGCAGTGCCAGGCTCCAGTCCTCCCTGTCCCTCTGCCCCCACATGGCTGGCAGCACCCCTCCCTGCCCTGCCTGGGGCCACGGCTGCTCCGTGCCCCGTGGGCGCACACACTTGGTCCCAGGCAGCACCGCCACGGTGGGGCTGAGGGTGCCAGGGGTGGCCCAGCTCTCACCCCCTCTTCTGTGGCCCCAGGGTCTTTGCAACCCTCTCCTCCCTGTGGCTGGGGTCACTGAGGCTCCCTCCGGTCACACATGGGACAGCGGGACCTGCTTGTGGTAGGAGGCCATGCTGGGCAGCACCGTCCTGCCAGCCAGCGCCGGGCTGGCCTCACCATACACAGAGGCGCCCACAGGCTTCCTGGCCCGGCAGCACCGGGCGGTGAAGCGCCTCCAGGACTCGAGTGTCTTGCCAGACCAGATCCAAACACCAGAGGTGATGCCCACCACAAGGCACATGAAGTACTTGAGCATGAAGACGGCATAGTCAGGCTTGGGGCGGTGAGGGTCCCCCGGGCAGGAGCAGTTCTGCGCCTGCTCCCACGCCTCCCGGTTGTGCTGCTCGTAGATGTAGCAGGCGATGACGATGGTGGCCGGCACGGTGTAGAGCACGGTGAAGATGCCGATGCGGATCATCAGCTTCTCCAGCTTGTCAGTTTTGGTGCCGCCCTGCTTGATCACACTGCGGATGCGGAAGAGTGAGACGAAACCAGCCAGCAGGAAAAGGCTGCCGGTGAAGAGATAAACCACTAGTGGTGCCAACACAAAGCCCCGCAGGTTCTCCAGGCTCTGGTTGCCCACATAGCAAACCCCAGCCACCGGGTCACCATCCACAGAGCTGAGTGCCAGTACAGCAATGGATTTGGCGCTGGGGATGAGCCAGGCAGCCAGGTGGAAGTACTGTGAGTAGCCAGCAATGGCCTCATTGCCCCACTTCATGCCAGCTGCCAGGAACCAGGTGAGGGACAGGATGACCCACCAGATAGAGCTGGCCATGCCAAAAAAGTAGAGGAGAAGGAAAACCACAGTGCAGAGAGCAGGGCCCGTGGTCTCATAATGGATGTGGTGGTGCTCCGGGTTGCAAGCCACGCTGGCATGTCCTGCCACCAGCCGCACGATGTAGCCCACGGAGACGAAGAGGTAGCAAGCAGAGAGGAAGATGATGGGGCGCTCAGGGTACTTGAAGCGCTCCATGTCAATGAGGAAGGTGGCCACGGTGGTAGAGGTGGAGAGGAAGCAGAGGATGGACCAGAGGCCGATCCAGAAGGTGGCAAAGGTCTTCTCATCCTGGGTAAAGTAGGGCTGGTAGCAGGGAATGGCACAGTTGAGTACCTTCCCAGTCCTGATGCGGTTGTACAGCGGATGGGACTCCTTGGAGATGTGGATAAGGGGCGCTTTGCACTTGCAAGTCTGACCACAGTCCAGCCCCGAGGGCCGCTGCCCATCAAGCGGTGTCAGGTTTTTGGCCACGTCCTTGGCAGGGCGCGTGGGCTTCCCAAAGAAAGGCGGCAGGGTGGTTGCTTCCGTGTGGTTATATCCCATGCAGAGCACCTCGGAGTCCCCCAGAACAGGCAGGTTGTCGCAGCTCATCCTCTCGGGCCAGGCGAAGCCGTACTGCTGCATGATGGGCGAGCAGCCGGCCTTGGCCCGCTCGCAGACGGAGCGGCAGGGAGGCAGCGGCTTGGTGTAGTCGGACAGGCAGATGGGGGTGTACATGCTGCAGAGAAAGAAGCGCAGGTCCGGGGAGCACTGGATCTCCACCAGTGGCCAGAACTGGTGCACCTCCAGCCCGGCCTCGTCCTGCGTGTCGTGGTTGAACTGGTTGGGCATGTAGGTGAGGTTGTAGCCGATGCCCTTGCACATCGGCACCGTGATCTCCTGGCACACCAGCGCCTTGGAGGCGGCGCGCCCCGCCGCCGGCAGCCCGAGCAGCAGCGGCAGCCCCAGCAGCAGCGGCACCGGCAGCCGCCGGCCGCCCATCGCCGCCGCGCGTCCTACCGCCGCCGCATGTCCTGGCACCTGCCGCCGCCGCGCCGGGAGCGGGGCCCCGCCGGGAGCGCGACCGGCACCGCCGCCACCACCGCCGCCACCTGCGCTCTGGGGCGGGCGGGCGACTCCGCTCCGCGCCGCGCCCGCGCCCCGCCCTCGGAACGCCCCGGGAACGCCCCCGCCGCTGTCCCCGCCCCGCCGGGGCTCCCCGGGGCCGCCCCCGCCCGGGGCACCGAGTGCGGGGGCGGCGGAACGGGGCGTCCCGCCGGGACACTGCTCGGCCCCGGCCCCCCCGCCTGCTGGGCGCGTCCCTCCGTCCCCGCCCGCCGGTGCTCGGAATCCCGCGGCGGCCCGGGAGCGGGCGGCGAAGGGAGAAGGTGGCGGTGCTGCCAAATCCGTGACCGCTCCGCCCCTGGCTCCGTGTCTGTGCGGGGATCCCAACGCCTTCCCCTCTTGTCCGCCGGGCCCCTGCCGAGGCCCGGGACCCCCGGGTGGGCGCGAAGAGCCCAGCGGGCCGCGGCGGGAGGAGGAGGGCAGGCGGTGCCCGCGCTGCCGCTTCGCCCCCTCCTCGTCGGGCCCTTCAGCCCCTCTCCGCGGGAGGGGGCCGCGGCCGTGGCCCCGCCACAACGGGATGGGGACGAACGGGGGCAAACTCTGGGCAGCGGAAGGGAAGGGTGCAGAGGTCCTGCCTGCGTTTGCTTTGCTTCGGCAATGGTACATCAAGCCGGGTACAAGTGGGGCACGGCAGCATCTACCGCCGCCGCCTCCCGCCGATGCTCGCTCCCAGCTGCTCAGCAAGGCAGCGCTCCCGGCTCCCAGAAAGCTGAGCCGCGGCGGGAAAGGAAACTGTCTCTGCCCAGGTGCAGCAGCTGTGCTGCCACATTCCCCGTCGGGACTCCGGTCGCCCGCCGCTCCGTCTCGGAGCCGCGTTCTCAGCCCCTTCCTTCCCTCCCAGGCGGGGGCAGGTGCTGGGACGCAGCGCGATCGAACGACGAGACCGTGCCAGGGCAGAAGTCCCTGCCCAGCACCCTGGGGACCGCGGGCTCCTGCCAGGACCACCGCGGCGGTCACGCTCAGCTGCCTGACTGCGAGGAATTCCAATCCTCCAATCCATGCATTCGCAAACACCTAAATTACCAGCCTGGTTTTCAGCGGCTTCCCCTGAAAGCCCTGAAGCCCACAGCATGTTCAAGGCACACAGGGGAACAGACCCACTTCAGAAGCCAGATTTGGGAGTCAGAGGCTGCAGCTAATGTGGCAGAGCCCGTTTTCTGGCCGAGGCGGAAGGCTGCTCCCGAGCCCTTGCACAGGAGCTCCTCACTCCTTCTCAGGGGATGTGGATGGAAGGGCAACATGAACCAAAAATACTTCTCATCCAGCACTTGCTGTGCTAGTCAAGACATATCCACAGCACATCACAGACACAGCTCACATTTGGATGCTAAGGAACACCAACACCCAATATCTCATGCATCCAAAATATCCCTAACTGCATCCAGAACCCACAAATAAAAGACTCAAAACATGACTTAGCTCCTGCCTTCCTCCCAGAGGTAAAATCTGGCTTTCCTGTTGCTCTGTGGCCATTGGGTGATGCACCTATGGACAGAGCACTGACAGTAAGGTATGCTGCTACCGTTTACCAGTTGTCAGGGATTTTAAGGCCATCCCTGAAATCCTTTGTGTCCACACATCCACCCGTCCTAGGCATGCATATCATTTGGCACTGTCAACCTTGATGCTTAACAACTTTTAAAAAAAAAAATAAATCTCAAATTTAGAGCTCAACACTGTAAGTTTTACATGTAATAAAGCTATACATAAGAGAATTACAAGTCACATGCACCCTTGGAAGACAGTGGCATATCCATGTAGCAGGAGTCATAACTTTTAATTCTCCCCAACAATGAGTTTCTGTGAACTAGCAGCCCAGCAGAAAGCAATCACAGACAGTTTCATTATGGCTTTCAGTTGATTATCCAAATTATAGCTGAGAGCAGAGGGCAGCCTTTTTATTATCATCATTGCTGTACAATTAGAAAATGCTGATGAAGCCCCACAAGAGCAGAAATTCACTTTTTTGATGGCATTTTTCATTTTTATAAGCATTCCCCCGGGCAATATCTAGGTTTGGTTTGACACACAATGGGGAACAGGTACAGAGGTGGGAAGGGAGAAAATGAGAAGAGGAAAATGGGGCAGTTCCTCATCTCAGTTAATCTATCAGCTCCTGTAGCCTGGTTCAGGTTTTGCCACTCCTCCAGATGTATCTAATTCCTAGAGCCTGGCTGTAAATAATGCTGTGTTTGCTACACTGGGGACACATAAAATCCAATTAAGAGCCAGGTAGACATCTGTTGTCTTGCTCTGTGCTTCTGTTTCCTTTTTGTTTTTTATGAATACGTAGCAGAGCAACCAGAACAGGATTAAATACGGTGTAAGTGCAAGTACAATTGATAGGCTTGTTACTCGTCTCTTTGGTACAGTACAAGAATACAGTGCATTATGTGCATCCAGCTCTATTAGTGACAGAAGCTGTGCCTGCACAAAATTTACTGTGCCAAACCCTGGACACAAGAAAAAAAAAGTGTTTCCTGCCCCTAAGAAAATGCTTTTGTTGTTAAGAAACTCTTAAATTATTAGAAATCACTTTACCTTTAATCCGTGTGCAGAAGTGTCCATGAAGCTCCACCATCCTAGATAGGTTTGCTTGGGAGTTCAGCTAATCCCTGATCCTGGCTCCAGCCCAGAGGATACGGGCCCAGGCTGACAATATGTGTGTCCTTACAGACATACCTTCCACCTGTTGAGGCATTTTCAGCTGGGATTCAATGGTTCCTGGTAGGAGCAGAAAGCAAAAAGGTGATAAATGTTTCTGTATTTGGTTCTTTCACTGCTGATTGTCAGTGTACACTGTTTACCTGGACAAAGTGCCTTTGTGAAGGATACTGTGACTTTTAAAAGACTTTAGAAAAGGACTGAGTTTCCTTTGTAAAGACTGGCTGTTGCCCTTGCCCTTGTTAGAGGACTCGACAGACTTTTGCAAAGAGCTTTTCAGCTCAGGCTCGGGCAGGACAAAGCCAGAGAGCACTGATCTCACTCTTGGCTTTTCTGGTACCAAAGCAGGGCAGGAACCTCCTGCCCCTCTTGTTACAGACCAGCACACCACCCCAGCCCTCGACCCTTCTTGCTTGAAGCAGCAAATCCCAGTTTTGTCTGCACTGCTGACAAGTCTCCAGCTCCCACGAAGGGAGTGGTGGGGGCCCAACACAGGTGACTCTGATCTCCTGATGCTGGTGGGCAGCCTGCCAATTACCCCAGCTGGAGGCTGTGCTACCTCAGGCCCTGCCCGAATTAGCAGTGACCCCTGACAACAAACTGCTTGAGTGAAGGGGTGCAGGGGACCACAAGGTGGTTTGCACAGCACACGACTGTGCCTTAGTACCCGTCACTAGTGCAGGGACAGACAGCCATCACATTTGGCATCACGACTCAGCCCCCAGCCAGCTCCAGCACAGCAGACCCACTGTGTACTGGTACAAAAGGAGATCAATATTTCCCCCACACAGAGGACAGAGCTGCACCAAGACAGGTGTGCTTCTGCTTCCACTTGCCATGCAAGTGTTTGCCTTCCCACCTGAGAGCTGCAAGGCTGCAGGCTGCCCGTGCTGCAAACCCCAGCACCAACACTGGCCTTGTGATACAGGACCTGAAGCGGAGTGGTCCTAAATAAGAGACCAAGGTCCTTGCTCATACACAGGAAGGAGGGGTCCAGCAGGTGGGGAGACAGAGGGGCTCTTAGCCCTTTGTGAGGAGGCAGGGCAAAGTGAGAATCACTGCAGGCATTTGCAGAGGGACCCTGGCACCCAAATCTTACCGAAGTGCAACAGCAGCAGGGGCAAACATTTTCCCTTCTGGCCAGACAATTTAAAGGCTGGACACAGGAATTCGGATTTAAACCACTTGAATGATTTTTTTACCATGTTGAAATTCCCTTCAAAATCCTAGCTTACATCAATACAATTTGGTTTTATATTTACCTGTACAATTACACACCTTAACATACTCCAGGAAAACAAAGCCACGCCAAACTCTAGTCATATCCAAATTGCTACATGGAACTAGACAACTTCTGAGTGAATTAATCCAAAACAGTGACACAGACTTTAGCAACACCTGACACAAATGCTGCAGTTTGTAAAGTGCTACCAGAGGTTCACGTAAGACCAAAGTAAAATCAGGAAGAGTGTCTGCATTTAAAACTATGCTTGCCAGACTCATCAGTTATTACTTAACAATATTTGTACATATAAGTGCACAGAAAATGTACATAATTAGTTTTCTTTGGTGTCCCCAGGCACTGGGACCCCTTTCCATGAGGCATGGTTGGTATATCAAAAGGATGTTCCTGTCCCGAGGTGCCACTACCACAGCATGCAAAGGCAGGATCAGGGCCCTGGCCTAAAGGTGCAGGAGGGTTGTGGGGGGATGAGGGCAGGTTTCTGCCATGCCACAGCCATGACTGATCTTCAAATCTCCTTGCTGTGATTCACAGAATGCTGAGATAATGAGAAAGCAGTGAAATTCCCTACATTTTATTTTCTTGAGGGGTACAGCACAGCCTGAAATGTCTGAAACATTTCAGATATGTAGTTTTTGAAGCATATCATGTTATGCTTTTCTTTTCTCTTTCTTTTTTTTTTTTTCTTTGTCCCACAGGCCCTTGAAAAGAAAACAGTCCCCATAGTGAAGTTGACATGATAAATTAGTATGGCCCTAGCAAAGCCCTCACTCTTCATTGGGCAAATACTTATTTATGGACTTTCAAATTGTGGCTTATGTAACAACAGGGTGAGTGACTTTCAAAAAACCTCCGCCATGTATTGACCTGATAGAGCCTAATGGGTCCTTCAGAGCAATTAGGATTTATTGTGTTAGCGTCTATTGTGTATAGAGACCATTTTAAAAACATGTGTTATTTACCCAGAAAGCAGTAATGACTGTTTAAATACAGTTTAGATTGTTTCTGAAACTCTTGCTGCTCTATACATTGCAAAGAAGTTACTCCAAACATTTTTCAGAGTTAAATACTTTGCTCCGCTGGGATTTCCAAGCAGGGTAACTGTATCACACATATATTTGTATGCTTGTAGCTGTAAGTGAAACAAGCTCTTGGGAAAGCTGCAAAATGAGCAGTCTCAAAGCATGGAATCTGAGATTTTTTCTTGCCGCTCTAGTACTCTGAGCAACTTAGCCCTCTTCCTAGCTGAGAGAGCAGGGCATTTCCCATGAATCCCACAAGTTTTGCTCTGTCTGATCTGAAACTCCAGCAAAAGTGACCTTAACAGCCAGGAAGCCGTGATTTGCCACACAGCACATCTAACCCTCTACATGCACTGAGGTGAGACCGTCACCACTTCCCTGTAACCTCCTGGGAGCCGGCATGCAAAGATAGAAGTGTTGCCTTCTGAAGACTGGTGAAGACTTGAGAAGCCCAACCCCTAGCCAGGCTCCTGACTTCACCAGCTCTGACTCTGACCTCATAACTAAAGCAAAACCCCAACTCATACATGGGAGCTGTCAAGTGTCTCTATGAAATAATAAGAATGTAGACTAATTACTGCTTGATTAATCTTCAGACCAATGCTGTTCTGATCAACACTATCTCTCAGTAGGTATTTCCTTTTTCTGCCCTTTTCCTGCACTCTGCTTTGCTGTGAGAGACCTTCAGGGTGAAACTTCTGAAAGCAGTTCAGCTTTCCCTGACCTGCTTCAGGTCACAACCTCTGGAAGCTTGTTTCTATTTGCTTGTTTTACACCAAAATTAAAATATTATCTGTTACAGTTGCATTACATTATTTCCAGAGACAGAAGTACTATGTAGTTTTCCATTCCAGTAAAAAGAGGGACAGTTTAGAGGAATCTCTGGCTGAAAAGGCTGTGGCAAATATTTCAAAGTTAGGACGCAAATTTGTAATGGCCAATGTGCAAAATCCTCTTAAGAACAGAGTCAAGCAGCCTGGATTGAAGCTGGCTGAAACTTGTAATTTCTGCTTTATGGAAAATTCAAACATTTTAAAACAAAAAATTTAAAAAAAACACACACACAAAAAAAACCCCAAAAACAAACAAACAAAAAACACAAAACCCAAAAACAAACAAACAAAAACAAACAAACAAACAAAAAACCACCACCAGTTTGTTCCAAACAGGCAAGCTGCCCATACTTCTGAGAAATCCTGCACAAAGAGCTAGGAGGTTTCTTGTCACAACATGTGCAAGTCCTAGAAGCCCCTTGCACAGGGAGGCCTTGGGAGCACAGACTGGGGAGGTTCTGGGACATGGAAATCCTGGGATGTCAGGATCTTTCTGGGAAACCGGTCAGAATTCAGCCAGGAATCTGCTGGGTGAGGATTTGTTCCTTAGGTCCTGCCTGGCTTTCAGAGAAAGTTGGTCAGTCAAAACAGAAATGTTTCCAAGAAACTTTCTGTCTCTGCTGAACTGGCACTTTACAAAGAAATTGCTCTCAGTTTGAACATCTGCAGTTATGGGTGGTCTCTCCTGGCCTTAAAATTCTATGAATTGGTGCAAAACATATGATAATAACTGCTGTTGTTAAAAGCAACTTCATTCTGTGTTCAGAATAGTTCAAATTCAGTCTGGCCTTTCCTGAAAATACAGAGTTTCATATAATCAAAACAAGTTTCAAACACACAAGCCCGTTTGACTGCATTTCTTCACTAACCTCTCAAGATGTTGTGATCAAGATTTTTCAGATACGGTGACTCTGGACTCTTCTGAGGCAACCTCAAGGGATCTTTACTTCCAGAAATTGTACTCCTTTACAACATCCACATTGCTCACTCAAGATCAGAATCAATTAAAAATCACACGTTTGAAACTTTATCCTGTATGTGTACTTCTCTATAGTACCCTAGAAGGAGAACACTCATATACAACACACACAACCTGTGTTTTCATGTTTCCATGAACCAGAGAGTAAGTATCAAAGCCAGAGACCTCCCGAAACAATGTCCTCTCCCTGACCTTTCAGGCATTCTTGCTAAGATCAGGCACTTCAGATTTTCCCTATCTGCTTCTGACATCCTTGAAGTGCTTGACACAGGGCTGGAGGAATATTTGGAGCTAAGATTTAGCGACTCATGTCATTCACATGAAATGAACTAAATTATGTTGAAATACACATTAAAATCCCTGCAAAATCAACATTTATTGGACACAAATAAAAAGAGCCAGAAACAGATGGAAAGGCAATTAGCACTAGCTGGAACTACACACATTTTGATTACTTCCTTCTACAAGTCATTCAAGGGATAAGGTAATACACAGGTCAAAGTGATTTTGGAAAGGATGTTGTTAGCAACATTCACATTCAGGTATTAGTTAGATGTGAAGATTTAACACATGCAAGTGACCCTTATGTGCTCTAATGGAATGGAAACAGAGAGCAGCATCTGCAGCAGGACCCAGAATAGTCTTTTTCCAGCTCAAGACTGAGGGGTTGATTTCCCAGCTCTCCGTGACCATAAGGGCAGGGACTAGTGTCAGAGAATTGGAGTGCATCAAGAGATTTGCTGGGAGAAAGAAGGAATCCATCCTCTAAATCCTGTACCACACTGCCATGGGCAGCAACCTCAAGGACACGATGATGTTACCCTGCTTGGGACATGTCCCGGTGATGCAAGAAAGTGCTCCAAAATATCCCACAAGTGAGTTGCCAAAAATATTTGATGACCAAGTTGTGAAGTTCTCTTACAGATCTTTTTATCAAACTGATACAATCAAACTGATCTTGTATAAGCAACAAACTGACAAAAAAGGTGGCGCAACTGCTGCGAAGACGGGGTTCACAGAGGCCAGAATCTTCACTATGGCACAAAAACAGTGGAGTAGCTTGGTTTAGCTTTTTGCTCATAGAAGCCTGTCCAGCTGCAGGAGAATTCATGCTGTATGTATTTCCATTATGCCAGTGAATTTAATTGTGCCACTATTTGGGGCAAAGGAGCAGCTGAACCCTTCTCCAGGCCTCCCACAGACTGGCACTGCCAGACCTCCAGCCATTACACTGTCACAAGGCAGACAGGATTCCACTGAGTGCACTGAAACTACTGTGCCTGCTTCCACCTGTGCCAGGTGCTGAATGTACAAACTGCTCTTGGGCTGAGCAGCCAAGGAATACAAAAAGTGCAAGAAAGGACAGGTAATTCTCCTTGCTTTTGCAGACGGCAGAACTCTGTGGTTTGCCCTTATGGCCACAGAGAGATGGGAAATCAACCACTCAGTCCTGAACTGGAAAAAGACCATTCTGGCTCCTGCTGCAGACGCTGCTCCCTGTTTCTGTTCCACTAGAGCACGAGACTTACAGTCTCTGGCACTATGCTACAGGGATGCAAGGCTGCAGGCGCCTTCAGTCAGGGCCAGACTGACTGTCCTAGAGACAAAACCTCCTTCTGATAGACAGGCAGTCTGGAGGGGAACAAGGCAGATTCCTTACCTGGGCTAGCCAGGCTGCATCCTGACAGGACTAAACATCCCTCTTTGGAGGAGGAAGGGAAAATGCAAGGTGAGAAGACAGCGTAATCCTTTCAGCTGAGACTCTGCCAGGGGTGTTGCTAATTAGCAGAGAGAGGATGTGTTGCGGCTGGTGAGAGACAGACACGTTCTGTGTTGCGAGACAGTGCCTTCAACCAGCTCTGTCTGTGAGACACATACACTGAGAGCTCCCTGATCGTGTTTGTAATGTGGGAGCCATCCCAGCAACACCAGCTGAGTCCTTGATGCCTGCTGCGCTGCCCACAGCCTCGTGTGAAACCCGTGATGGGATTCTGGATAGACAAGAAGTCTTGGTTGTGAATCTTATTTTCACTGTTCTAATACAATCAAACCTATTTTGTATAGACATACAGAGTAGCTGTGGCTTCCAGGTCATGGAAAAAGACTGGTGCTGCAGCAGCATCTGCATTTCCTAAGCTTGCTCAGGTATCTAAGAAATGTGAGACTGTTGTAGCTAACAGAGGAAATGAGGAGGTATTTTCAGTCTCTACCAGAAGTGAGATCGTGGTCCAGAACTCTATGTGTGCATTTGTATGTACCTTATGTGCTGCAGATTGGAAATATTTCCAGCTGAGACTACTAAATTTGGTCAGCTGGTGTCTGATCTAATTTATACTGAGCTGAATCTGCAAGAGCCCAGTTTAAGTTTTTGGGACTGTGTGTGGTTTGCTTGAGATGAGCATCTGTTCCAGCACCCCTCTATTCAAGGATAGCTGAAATGCACAGCCATTATCTGAGAAGAACCAACAAACTAACGATCAGGCCCTCCAGCTTCCTTCCATAGATTTTATTTAGATTCCCTGACAACATAAAAGGAATGATTCTTAATTTTGTGTCTCTGCATACTTTCCATTTGGGCTAAGATGCTCTGAATTTCTCCTCAATATTTAAGGATGTTTATGTGAGGTCAAACCTGACTTATGGTTCTTATAATTTTGTATGTTCCCAAGACAGAGCTGACTCTGTTGGGCACACAGGCTCCTGACTAAACCTAGTATGGGCAGTTCAGGAGATGATCTGAGACTGACAATAGCAACAAGGTGATGATCTCTACGGAAGCGGCGATTAAACATATTCAGCTGCACACTAATGCAGCTACCCAAGACAATCCTAAGGTGTGCTGGGACAAAATGTGCTTTAAGAATTTCTGTATGTATCAGTGAAGGCCTTAGTCTGACTGAGAGCTGGCATAGATATGAGGGGAGAGAGGTGAAGGTAAGTGTTTGCACTGTGCAGACTTTTGTGGAGAAGGGTGGGCAAGGTTTGGTCTTCAGCCTGAGCAGATTCCTCACCCTTCCTAAGCTGACAGAGTTGCAGGTGACTGTTTTATGAGCAAAGAGGGAAATTGAAGCAAAAGAGAACAACAGCAGTGACCTCCAAGTCTCTGCTGGGGGAAGAGGGACAGACCACAGACAAACACAGCCCAGCCTCAAGGTATGTCGTGCCAGGCTGCAAAAAGGGACAGGGCTGCTTTAAAGGTCCTTGACACGGGCGCGGTGCTGACTCCAAAACCATACCCCTGCCCTGGCTGCAAAGTACCTCCTGTAATTGGCTACGAGCTTTGGAGAATGAAATCCAATTTACCTGCCACAAAGAAAAGCTAGATGAGGCCTCCCCAGAGCCGGTGGGTAAAGGAGGGCTGCCAGTTCCCACCCCCGAGCTGCTCCCCTCCCAGCCAGACCGGAGGGAAGGGGGAAGGGGGGGAAGGGGCAGCGATGGCAGTAAGTGCAGGAACAATTCACTGGAGAGCCACGGTGCTCTTTGCAGTTTGCCCACTAATTACTATTAAGCCCTGGTTCCTTTTTGTGTTCCAAGGGGCGGCTTCAATGTGGCACTGCTTCTTGGGCCTTTCATGCGGCTGGGCTAACCCCTGAATAGCAGACTCACCCCCCTCGCTGCCTCTCTCTCCCTCTTTATTCCCCCTTTTGCTTTTCTGATAGTATTTTCTGTCCATGTTGTGTAAGGCCCTAAATGAATCTTGACTGCCCCTACAGCCGACTGGAGACGCACAAAAGCGGCCCATTCCAGTGGCCACAGCGCCATTGTGTGCCCTAACAATGCACTAATTGGCGGTGACAATTGTGCGGCTGGGGAAGAAGAGGGGGCCGAGGGGGCTGGAGGTGGGGGCTGGAGGTGGAACACGGGACATGGGTCCTTTCCAATCACTGAGGCGGGTCAATAAAAAAAAGAGAAGCATGAGGAGCGAGAAACACGCTCTGCTCTGCATTTCTCCTGCCTGCAAGTCCCTGCCAGTCCCAAGCAGTTTGCCCCAAGGGCCCCTGCAAATTCCTACAGAGAAGGGTAAAGCGAATAATTTTAAATGCGTGGGTCTGCAGAGAAAGATGTGAAAACTAGAAGGGTCATCTCAATCTCTCAGGCTGTCTCACCATCCCAGAGGCTGAAGAGCTCATGTGATGAGGACACCACTGAGATATTCATGGGAAAAGATCACACACAAAGCTAAGAAGATGCTGGTGCCACAGCATTCTGCTCTGGGTACACGTGGGAGAGAGACTACTCACCTCTTACTGAATGGGCTCAACATACCTTTGTTTTGCACGAGGTCAGTGGGATGCAAGGACAGGGTGTCCTGCAGCGCTCTGTGGGCATAGGTGGTGGCCCTGAGGCGTAGGAGCCTGTGGTGTTGTTGACAGTAAGGGAATGAACCTGGGCATCTCCAGCAGCAGCGAATCTGAGGACTGAAGGAAAGAAAGGAACAACAGGTGCCATGGGGCTGAGGTGTTTATTGCCACTGTGACACCTCCCAGTAGGGACCAACCCAGTCTCACGCTGAAATCTGGCAGGAGTGAGCCCACAGAGTCTGAGAGCTGCCCCAGTATGAAGTTAACCCTGGAGTTTGGAGGCTGATGTATCTGACAAGTGAGGAACAGATTTCAACTTTATTAATTAGCTTTTAAAATATAATCTGGGACAGAAAATGGCATGGACAATGCTTTTGAGAAGGAAGCATGGAATGCTCATCCAAATGCCTAGGCTCTAAATTAATTCAGACAGTTAACAGACATGGGGTCAGATGCTGAAGTGCTCAACTCCTACCCATGTGTTCTCCAAACAGCTCATATCAGCTCCCTCAGAGAACAGTGAAGACCAGCAGGTGTGGAGCACTCTGGTTCCTGATGTGGAAAGCAAAACAACCCAGACCAGCAGCAACAGACAGGTTTATGAAGGGCTTTGAAATGTCCCTTCTCACAGAGATACTTCCCTTACTTGAAGCTAACTGATTTTTGAGAAGCATTGTCCAGAGCAGAATCAGGAAGCAGGAATTCTCCTACCCCTTGCAGGACAGCTGTGGGATTGCTATGATGGGGAACACTTCTACTAAATACCTTGATTAAAAAGAATTACCTTCTGCATTTGGAATGAAGTGGGAAAACACTTTCCCATACAGTGGTATCTACCCAGGGAACAGCTACGTAGGAACCACCTCTAGTGGAAGACCAATACTTTTCCACAAGACTAACAAGTCCCATGTATTGGCATGGCTTGGAGAAGAAACCTTGCCCTAATCTCATGAAGAGCAGAGACAAAAAGCAGGCAGGACAAACTGGAGACCCCGGGACAGGCAGGCACCACGCCTGGACCTAAACTCCTAGTGCTCTGACTGAGCTTGGCATTTCAGTTTGGTCCACTACATATAAACACTGAGCTCAGCTGAGAAGTCTGGTCCTGCAGCCAGAATGTGGAGGAGCCTACTGTGAGCCCAGTACGAGAAGCAGACCTGCAACAGCCTAGAGCTGGCAGTCTGCAGAGTCCAGGGTATGCTGTGTAGAAACTGGACTATTGACCTTTTTGCCTCCTGGCCACCCCAAACACAGTATTTTTCTCAATGTAATCTCTCAGATTTTATGGGTCCTTGTCAGCATTCCTATGGAACAACAGAGGACACCCCAGCTGCTGGGAAGAACCCCCACCTCTCTCCACTCATTGCAAGGTCGACTTACAGCTGTGTTTGGCTCCTATAACGTGGTGGTGGCAATATCATCCCTGAGACAAAATCACAAGTTACCTGCTTTCAACATAGTAAAAGTGCTTCTGTTTGCCCTCCCCTAGCAGGCCTCCACACCACTCCTGCCGACAGCTATGGAAACATTCCCGTGGATTACCACGGATGCTGGAGGAGGGCCTTATATAGCGAGACTTCTCTACCTCCCCTTTGCCCTAAGCCCTTCACAGAAGTACTTTATTGTTTTATGACACTGCAGTAACACTTGACATAAATCTCTAAGCACAGCTAACAATGTCAATACTATGTAAATATCTACAGTAGAGACCTGTATTTTATTATGTTTCTGCCCTCTTTTACCTGTGATCACCCAGGGTTAACGCTGTGCTAGATGCACATGTATTTCACAAGGAATCTGTCTATTTTGTACACTGCCACAGCTTATGTCTCTGAACACTGAGATCCCAGCTCTGGTTCTTTCACAAACTGCAGCTTTCATTGGAGCGATCAGAGCTTGGATCTGCTTAAAAGATCGATCATGTTATCTGCTAAATCAGAGACAAGTGCTCCTCAGAAGTGCAGAGTCCAACCCAGAGCAGGACACTTTGCAATATGTACACAACAAACAATATTCACCAGCGTCACAGGCAATTGCGTGCCAATGTCTGATGACAGAATGGTGCTGGGGACTGTTTTCCATCCTATCCTTGCTCCCATGAGAGTCTGTACCCCCTGCTCTTAGAAATCAGTGGGATTACTTCGCAGGTGAAGGTACAAGCCAGTAGAGAGACATTCCTCATGTTTCATGACTTAGTTGCTGCACTTCAGGTATTTGCCTGCAGTCAGAAATGAGATTAATTTATAATCTTTACTGCTAGGAAAGAACTTTGGACTGAAATGCTCCATGCATTTATTACTTTCTTACACAGATTCAGTGATTTGCACTTTATTTTAAAGCAATAACTAACTTTACTAACAATTCCTTCTTAGTCACCTCTAAATACATAATATTGCACCTGCATGCTAAATACCTCTGAACTTTCAAGTCAATGGAAGTTCAGCCCTTAACACAAGCTTTTACCTGACTTCTCTTGCTTTTCAGATGAGCCTTACAATTTCTTTTTAGGCATCTAAATGAATGCTAATGCCTCAAACTCAACTATAGAAAATCCAAAGTCACTTACTACAAACAAGGGACTGACTTTTTAGCATGTTTACAGCCTCAATGCCAAGTTTTATATTTGTCTACACTTAAAATGGATGGAATTTACTCCTGCTTGCCTCGTAGACTTTGTCTGGTTTTAATTGTGACACTTGATTATCTGAGATACTTTTCACCACCTTCTCCTACTGGTAATACTCAGACCCCTAAACGGGACCACTATTTTGGAGAGTATTTAGTTAAACAAGACCTCTTTTAATGAGAGAGTCCAGAGCTATGTACACACACTCCCAGAATATTTTCATTTGCTCTCAGTGTGCTTTCACTGAAAAAGTATGGTAAGCCTCAGACCTGGAAGATCCCTCTCAGTCCCTAAAGAAAGGAGGAGGACACTAGCTCCACTTGGGTTATTCTATTACTGTACTGTAATCAGGATTGTATCACACATGGATACAGGTATGATATTATGGAAAAGGGTAAAGAAAAAAGGATTTGTTTCCTTGAGCCTAGAGCAAAGTTCTGGTCACTATTTCATTTATTTTAGACTGTGTCCTCAGGACTTCATAAACTTGCAGGCACTGTGACTTATTCCCAAAAGGAGAGCTGCATTCCAGTTCCACCACCTTTTAGAAAACCAATCAGCTTCACATATTAAACCAAATAATATTAATTTTGGTCAAAGAGCTCGAAGGGTAGTCTTTAAAAAATGAACTGCCCTGACCTTTCAGAGAAGAGCTGGAGCTGCAATTGGCATGCTCTTCCCAGGGCTCCCTTGTCCCCATGGTCTCTGCTCTGGGTGGATGCTTTTTCCCACCACCTCTTACAGGGTGAAGTGAGGAGGGAAGGTGGCAGTGAAAGGGGAAGGAGATGTCATAACAGAATTCGCTCACCTTGTAAAGCAAATAAGGAGGAAGAGAAGGCCTTGCACATGGTTTTCTTGTGCAGCTTGTGTGATCTTCATCAAACATTAACTCCCTGCTTGTAGCTGATTTCATCACAGGGATGAAGTCCAAAGGTTCCTGCAGGACAGACGATTGACATTTCTGATGGACCCCTGGTCTTTCTGATGAGGGGCAGGAGGACAGTGAGGGAGGGGATATATCCTCCTGTGTGAAAGCTGCCAGAGCACAGTGCCGGGAATAGATTTCTCTGGGGGCTCTCAGGCAGGGGGTTTAGGCCTGTGAGCTCCACCACGTCTCAGTGCTGCAATCCTTAGTCACCACATTCACAGCTTCAGGGAGCTGCAGAAGCAACCGAGAAAAGCAGGAATCGTGGCTGCTCCTACACCCTACATTAGTGGGAAAACCCTTACAACATGGGCAAAATCCTACCCTTCCAGGCCCCCAGTGGTCCCTTTACTCCAGCTGGGAGATGCCTCCCTTACTCAGGATTTAAAGCCCTGAGCTTGGACCCTTCTGGCAGAGGTCCATGTGACAGCCATGCAGTGGGCAGCTGCCACTTGCATGACTCCCAGGAACTCTGTATCCAAAGGTGCCTGAAAGCCATAGCTCCCAGTAAGCTCCCCTGGGAGCTTTCGAGGGGGTCAGCACCAGTAAAAATCCAAGAATTTGTGGCTTTCCAAAAACACTTAACAAATTTAACTGGGAATCCAAACCCACAGAGCCCAATACAGACATCGACAGTAATTCCAGAGACCTGGCTGAGACGCAGGAACATTGAGTATCATAATTTTCCTAGATTTGGAAGACTTTCACCAGTAGATTAGCCTTTTTAAGAAAACTATCACTCTTTCAAAGCTTGCTCTACCTCTGGTATGGTGCCCACTGGGAGGCAAATTAAAAAGGACGAGTAACTTTTTTTTAGTGTTTATTGAGAGTTGCCTTTATACACGAGGGACTGGTGCTATGATGCTGTCACAAGTGAACCCAAATAAACCCTGCTCAAGTGTCTACAAGCAATTCAACTCAGTGAATTTATATTATAACATCTTTACACATCAATAATAAATTAAGACTGTTGCCTAGAAGTTGCAGATAATTTAAAAAAATCCTTGTCAAAAGTAAAAAAACCCAAAACAACAATGCAAACACAAGAACAACGGAACGTACACAACGATGTTGCAAATAAGTTAACAGAGTAGCACACACACATAATGGTTTTCAAAAAACTCAGGGTGCACTGCCAGCAATGATACAACTCACTGCAAATGCTGCAGGTGAGCTGGTGCTCTGGCAGGAAGGAAAGCCCAGACTGCCAGGGACCACATCAGCCACTGCGCTCTGCTGCTCGTGCCTGGCTTTCCCTGGCTTTTAACTGCCTCGACTGAAC
This sequence comes from Empidonax traillii, assembly GCF_003031625.1. Taxonomy (NCBI): domain Eukaryota; kingdom Metazoa; phylum Chordata; class Aves; order Passeriformes; family Tyrannidae; genus Empidonax; species Empidonax traillii. The sequence goes on along the minus strand of NW_020955258.1, from coordinate 1,028,312 downwards.
TAAAGTTGATTTGGGAGCTGCCTTTATCACTTAACACCCATCAAACACACATTTTGCTCATGACTTACTTTTGCTTAGCTCAAGTGTAGCAGGGACTGATATAAGCTAAGCTGGTTTCACAGGTATTGATGCCATTAAAAATCAGCCTAAAAGCACACTTCAGTTTAAGCAAAATCAACTTGGTAGACAATTGCTTAAGCAAAACTAAACCAAATCCTTTTTCCACCAAAACAATGCTGTGTATTTGAGGATTTACATTGGTTTAACATGTGGATTAGACAGGAATAAATAAATAATTGAGCCACTGACACTTGTGCACATAGACAAAGTCTACTACACTTTGGTCCTAGACAGCTGATAGCTCTCCAGGCCTGGATACCCCTGATGCTGACCACATGTGGCACCTTTGCAATTTGGATTAATGGCCACCTTAACTGGCATTTTAAGATATGAATCAGGCCAGCATGGGCACACCACGGTTTTCAAGTAAAGAAGGACTTTGCACATTATCATCCAGGCTGTCTCCTCACTGTACTGCTACAATGCAGCAAAAGCACTGCCACTGTCAAACGGGATTTGGGTTATCGGCATCAAATGTGGACTTCTAAGATCACAGTCAGCATGAACCTGTGCCCCAGGCTGAAACATACCACATACTTTAGCAAATAATGCTAAAATTTAAACAGGTTACCCTCTCTCTAAGGCAAGGCTGAGCAAACCCTCACTGGGTTAGCCTTCAGAGAACCAGGGCATTAAAAATGAGCTTTGAGGAAATGCCTTCACTCCCACAGCACTAGATCCAGGTGTGCATTTGAGTAGGGAGTGCCATGTGGGAGTCCCTCACTATGTGGTGTGGACTGGCCAGTGGTTCCAGGAGGAACTGCATGTGACCTGACCCCATTTTAACTCCCAATACTTGCCACTATTATATATGCACCTCTTCTGAAGGTCTCGCAAAAGCACAACTGCATTTCTGGCTGAGAAGCACAAGTAGCCTCAAAAATATAGGTAATAAAACCCAACACCATCTCCATGCTATCCTCTCTCATACTGCCCTCTCAAAGCATAGATAGTAAATAAATTTTATGGTTACCATTCCTAGCAAGGTGGAAACTGTCATGAGCAAGGGTTGAAGCTCCAATGCAAACACACTACATCATGGCAGAGCATTTCTAACAAAATTATTCACTTTTGAAAATTTAAGGCACCAAAAATGAGCAAAAGTGAGGAGTTCTCATGCAGCTTGGTGTCTTCAGAGCTGGTGTATGCAGCCTGTAGAGCTCACTTCATGAGGGCAGAACCACCAAACTGAATTACTCAGCTGCTCCTGCAAAAGAGCAGGCACAGCCATGGGAGAGTTTCAGTTTAAGCCTCCAAGTTAATTGAACAGCAGATGCAATCAGGAAATCCAAACCAGGAAGATAGAGGCTAATATACAGTACTGTAAGGCACTCCTACTGGGAAGGGGAAAATTGAAAGGCAAATTACGAAGGAGAGAATGATTGGACTCAACCGCTTGAAAAACAACACGAGGAGCATTGAAGCTCCAAGTCTGGCTGTAGACTCAGCACTGGGAGTAGAGACAGGGACAGAGACAGTGAGAGAAAGAGAGGAGAGACTGGCTTGCAGCTGAGCAGCAGGAAAAAAAAGAGTGAAAAGATTATTGTGATTATTTCATTTCTTCTATACAGATCAACAGTAAGCTGCAATCCAGGCAGTGACCTTGGGAAGCCTGGGAAACTCAGCTGCTACAGGGAAAAAGCAAAATTCAACTGTGCAGCTTCCCCATTTCATTGTAAACAGACATCCTCTGCTTTTCTTAAAAAAATCTTTGAAGACATTATCATCAATTCCTTATAATACACACACCATCCTGATTATAAGAGAAGCCTTGACAAGAGGAGCTCTACAAGTACCCTGATGATTTGCTCCTAACAGGGCCATTAGAGCTTGTGGAATACTGTGAAAAACTTGAGTTTCTCACCAAAAAGTACCTTCCCTCGCAACTACCAATTCCTATCATCCCAGCAGTGAGCCCATATTGGTATGTGCCAACCAGGATATTTTGTCACATCACAAACCGATCATTTTCCACAGCCTAAGAAAAAAAAAAATGGTAAGAGAAAGATTTCTACACAAGAAATACAAGTTTCTCTTTTTATAGGTTGATAATATAAAAACGCTGCAGTTTGCATACCCTTCTTCCCATTAAAGGAAAGGCAGATGGTCAGGGTAAAGAGGAAAAGAAACTTGAATAAGGATCTCTATAGTGTCCTAGATTAAAATAACCTCAGACTAACAAATATAAGTACCTGTAGAGTGTGAAACTATAGTCCACTGCAGTGAAGCATCCTATTTCTACACTGATTACAAGTTTTGTACAAAGCAAAAGCAGTAACTGGATTACAGATCAATTCCTCCTCAGTCAGCTATGAAAGCATCTTCTCTGTGAAGGAGAAACACGGCATATTTTATTCTTGACTCACAATGAAATGGCATTGTTCAAATTTATTTCATGCATGGGTAGGACAATACTAGAAGTACCAATACATAATTTCACCTGTGTGTGGGGAGGCAAGAGAGAAGTGCAATCTGCAAAGAACCCCAGGAACTTTTCCAGCTGATGCTCATCCAGAAGTCTGGAGAGCAGAGCCACGTGCAGAGCAGCAGTGGGGACCAGCACACAGCACTGTTAGTACAGCAAAGACAACCATGCACAGGTACAGCATCGTCTGAAACCCAAACCACCTACAGAACCCCAGGCTGAATCTCCTGCTTGCAGATGGCTCTGTCAAGAAAATGTCCCTTTTAGAGCCAGGTCTTTTGAGAGTTAATAATGTGAGCAGTAATTTCAATTTATTCTTTTGCATTGCAGTCCTGAAAAATTAATAGGGCTTCTGCCTACTGCATCGGCACCTTCTGAGGGCAGGATCAAGCCTTCCATTATGCTTACAAAAAGCAGTGACAAAAGACTTTGTCTTGCCCATTCATATGGAGTAATATTTTTTGGATAGGAGCTGGGCATCCCTGAGAGGACAGCATTTTCCACATTATGGTCTGCTCCTATAGCTATCATGAAGCCATATTATTTTTCCAAAGTAGAAATGAACGTGTATTTTAGGAACTAGCTGTTTTACAACAACATTGGATTTTAAAGGAATTAATTTGGTCTGTATGGTACAGTATCCTTTTACATAGTGCTCTGGGCACTGACAGCATATTGTAACAACATGCTTTTGCTCTTTGTCATTAGTAATGGCAGTGGTTTCAGATCCATGACTAATTCTAGCAGTTTTGCCAACATCACACTTTTTTTAAAATTCTCTGTTAACTCTCTATTAGCAAAGAAACTGTTCTGTAATACCTGTACAAACCCAGAGCAACTCCAGTGCTGTCTATGTTGTTATTCCAGAATTCAATTCCAATATCTAACCACACACACAACTGGTACTTTGGAGATCAGGACATCTGTCAAAGTAACTAATAGTTTGTAATGTCTGAACCTTGATTCCTTGACTCCATATGGTTTTTGACAGTGTGCACAAGGAGCCTTCTCCAAACTGAGCTGGACATGAACCAGCAATGTAAGGTATCTTAAATACCAGAGCACGATGATATGAAAAACACTATCATTTTTTCTTTAACCACCTAACATTATCTACAGATAATTCAAAATAGTTCCTGCCAGATCCTGACAGTTTCAGAGCTACTGGCTTTGCCACAGGACTAGTTGTAGTGACACATGCTGAAAAACATGGGAGCGTACTGTTTATTCAGCCAGTACCAGTGCAGTTCCTGTTTGCATGACTAATTCCACAATACTTCCCCAGTGTTTGCATTTCTGAACACGCCGGGAATTCGTCTTGTGGGAATGGATTTGCAAGGAACATTATACCTTTAAAGGTGATAGCCAAAAGCAACTCACTTCACATGAGGAACAGTGAGCCTAGACAAGACACCACTGTGTAGGGGAAGTATTAATTTTAGTGACAAAGGTGCATGATTCACCAGGTTTATTAAACATGGGGATCCCTACAGTACTTTGCCAAGAACACAGAAAACCCCTCACTTCCTTCCAAAGAATCCCACAGAGAGAAGGACTTCTGGAAAAGAAAGGCACTGGTTGTCTAATGTATACAAGATATAAACATGCTTCTATATATATAGTAGTTGCACTCAAACTTGAAAAAGCTCAGATTCAGCTACTTTTTCTGTGACTGGAGGCTGGAAAAGGTAACCACTTATACTCCAGTGCAAGGCAACTCACTGTAGCATTTTACTTTTTAACATAAGCATGATGTACCCTGTTATTTAAAATACTTCAGCAATTAGTGAGATGCTTCAATGACCAAGACTGCTTTCAATCTTGAATAAAACAGTCAGAAGATTATATAGGAAGCAAAGATCAGTATTCCACACTTTCACAAACCTGTGTGAGAGGAGAGAAAAAATACATGCAACTGGCTTTTTTTCCCTGAAACTGTATTTGCTTTCTGTACATAGATGTGTGTGTGTGTATATATATATGTGACTGCTTTCATATGTATATAATACACACTTCACTGCAGGGTGTGGAAAAAAGAGTTAAGAACGTGGACTGGAGGGAAGACAATCTCTAACTACTCACTGGAGGTGAACTCACAACGAATTAAACAAACTGCCAGTGATGACACACATCTCCCCAGTTAAATCCATCATGTACTTCCCTTTCGCAATAGGATTCGCTGTGGTTAATACTTCCTGTGTTCCAGGTGTGTGGAGCAGAATCATACCTCGAGGAACTTCGCTCTCCACCACTGAAGTCACTACAGAAGTATAAAATGCCTTGAAGCTCAAAGAGAATGCAGGACACGAGTTGCATATGAAAACAGCAAAGTAGTGTTTCACAATTTGGAGGTTATTTTCTAACCAAAACGGGTAAGACAACTTTCCTGACTATCAGTTTATCAGGTTCAGGTTAGAAAAACATTTAAAATAAACTTTATGAAATAAAAAGAAAACCAATGTGGGCACTTTAAATGCTTTAAAGTGTGAAACTAGAAGGAGGTCAGAGCCAACATCATGTTACTGGAGATGAGGACATGGCCTTCCACAGATCAAGAATAACAAGCATGAAACTCCATAGACTTCAGTGACTGAGCTGAACCAATATACCCAGCCTGAATAAAAAGAGTAGGAAGTCCCCTGCTTATCTGCATATGGAATAGTTCACTGGGGTGGTTATGAATATATAAACATAAATTAAGGAATTCTGAGTCTTATGTTTGTAAGCACCTCCAATAAGTTTGGTGGGAGATCCTTTTCTTTCCTTGGCAAGCAGATCCTTTAAAATGTAAATGCACTGGCTCTTCAAAATAGTTTTCGGAAAACATGAGGAAATGGAACCACGTGTCTGTATCAGAAGGAGACAGTGGAATTAAAATAATTCCTGCTCTACTGGGTTCTGTGAAACACCCCATCAGACCCTCTGCCAAGGCTACTAATAAATAAATAATACACATAAATAAGTTGATGATTCAGCAATTCTAAATGAAAAACATAAAAAATAACCTGGTCATAGCAGCAAATATTTTCTGCCTTGAGAAAAAGTCTTCTCCAGAGGTGGAAAAGAAAGTCAGGTGCTTAATTACCTAGACCTAAAGCATTTCAGGTAAACCACATTTTGTATGAGAGCTAGTGGTTGGACTTCAATGCAGTTTAGCCATTGGTATTTCAAAGCCAACAAGGCTTTATAGCCAATTTGGCAGCTGTTATTCACAGATGAAGAAGGTCAGATAATACTTTTCAAAAAAATTTCTGCCTGGCTAAGCTGAGAATTTGCTTGAGCTGGCAGCTGGGAAAGGGATTCTCTTCAGGTTGGCCCCAGCCTTAAGGAACTCATGTGTTCTGGTATGACAATTCAAACATGTTGCAAGACTCTTCAAAGTTCTCGTCCATATTCAGTTGTCTCCAGAAGGATTTCTGCTTCTTCTGCAACTCTTTGCGCACACACCTGGGGCACGGTACAGCCTTCACTTTGCACTCAGAATGGAAGACAGCACCACAGCTTTCACACCTGCAAACACAAATTAGTGTCAAAATTGAATTACAAAATGATTGCACAGCATGCAATGGGCTTCATGAGGACTACAGGCAGCAGACATTCCTTGAAACCATCCTGGTAGCTCAAAGAGTTTCTAAAGAGTGGCTTTGTAAAAGGCACTTTGCATGCCCACACTTCTGCTGGTGTAAAGCTACTCAGGATCACTAAAATAAGTTGACTTGAATCCATTTGCAGTTGCTGAGAATCTGTTCCAGCACTTCTGCTTCACAGATAGAAATTTTTAGAAGGATTAATACTTTTCTTCTTAGTAACTAGCATTCAGGTGTATCATAGAAGAAACATCAACTTTGTTTTATGAAAGACAAGCTTGTTGCTTTGGTTTGTAAATGAAGAGTTACAATATTATTTTCCAATAAGATATATTTCAGCATTTGCAGAAACAGATTCTGTGATTTGCAACAGCCACAATATGACATTGAAATTCCAGTGGTCAGCTGTCCTGGAAAGAGTAAAAAACAGTCCACTTCAACAGCAGGAGAAGTTGTCATTTAACAAAGTAAAATTTGAAACAGAGTGAGGTGATATTGCCTGTTCTGTGTCCTGTTGAAGATTGGACTAGATCAACATAATTATAGCTTCTGGCATTCAAAGCTGTGTTATTCTGTTCTCAAATGTGACACTGAGACTTCAAACAAATCAGCTGCTCAGACAAGATGACTGGATTACTTTTGGGACACTGTGAGGCAATGGACATAATGTCACAGCAGATCCAGGTTCCAGGTGGCTGTGGAGCAATGAAACATCTGGTGATCACGAATGGGTACAACTAAAGAGTTGGACATTCTCAGCCTTTCAATGCAAGTAACTATCTGTAGTACTGAGTTAAGTCGCTGCAGCTTTGTAGTCGAAATAAAAACTAAAAGGATGACAGCATCAGAGGTAAAAAGTCTTAGATTCCAGTTGGATAATCAAGTCATAAAAGCAACAAAACATCCAACTTTAGAGCAATCCTGAAATACTGGTGCTGGTCACCCTAGCAATTCTGTGGGACATCTTGAAATGCCCTGCACTTTTCCTTCTTGCAGCTATTGTAGTCAAATTACTATATGAGAATCCATTGTTATAACCTTAGGAGGGTTTTTTGTTTGCTTGCTTTGAACTTATTTTGCACAGAAATAAGATTCTTGTCTTCAAGACTGTGAAGAAAAATTGAAAATGTGAAGAAAAATTGAAAACATGAAGAAACAAACCCCAAATACTGAGAAGCCACAAGGCAAACTGCAGTACTTGGTAAGGGGTCTGGCAATACTGAGGTAAGTCTGTGAGCTAAAACAACCCGTATCGGCTGTGTCTGCATCTCACCTGGAACTTTTTAAAACTGTTCCTGATCTGGCTGCACTTGAAGTTTTATGCACAAGTCCAAACATGGCCTAAATTTTAGTAACTGCAGAGCTTTGAGAAGGCTATGCGGAGATTTGGAGAGGCACATTTCTATCTAGCATAAACTGATAAAGCTCAAATAACAAGCAAAAAAAGCAAGGTGAAAAAGGCTAAGTATAATGTAGTACATCTATTCGCTTCCATGCTCTCTGCTCTCGTGCAGTAAAACTTGACTGTCATATTTTTAAGTACAGCTACGGAGTCTAAACCTGGTTCTGAATCAAGAAACCAGCTTACACAGAGATATTTACAATTTTTGTACTCAGAGAGTGTGTGTTATGGCCCTGATCCATTAAAGCACATAAACACATGCTTAGGACTCATATCTCAGTGATTTCCTTGAGATTACTGATCTGCCTCCAACAAAGCATGTGCTTACATGCTTTGCTGGTTTGGGATCTACAGGAACAGACACACTAATAGATGAGGAAGAGACAGAGGACAGCAGTGTCTTTAAAACTTTACACTACTCTGACCTGACACTAATGGTGATTTTATCAAGCTAATTCTCCCTTGTTAGTCAGCAATTTACAATGCCCTGGAAGTTGCTAGAGGGAAATGATTGATGAGGAGCGTAATTTTGTGCTCTTGCATTGCCACTCCCCATGCTAGCCCAATATTTCTCCACAACACACATGGAAGTGACAAAACCTATCAGAAATTGCTGCTGAAATGGATGGAGCAGGATGAGAGAGGAGCCAGCACACCTGCTCTCTCAAGTCAAAGGCCATCAACAGAGCAAACAAAGACTGACAGGGTTTAATATGAATTTGATTTTCAGAAATGAGCTCAGTGGAAAAATTAACAAACTTCTTTCATATCCCTCAGAATCAAAAGAGAGAAAAAAATTTATGAACTGTTATTTATCAGAGCTGGTGCAATAGCTGAGGCTCTGACCAGGACCCCTCCATGGCCAGGCACTCAGCAGAGGCAGCACAAACAGCCAGCCCTGGATCTCACAGTACTGGCAGCCACTGTTGTCATCATCACTCCATTCTGGTGCCTCCACCCCTGACTGCTCCTCTAAAAACCTATTTTCTGCTTTCTCTGGTGAAGATTGATGTACTCCCAGCCCCAACCGAGGCGTGCAGATGACAACAAAGTAGCAGCCTGGAGGAAAAGTGCTCTGAGTTGCAAAACAAAGTTGTCCCACGCTCTCCACAGGGACATGTAGAGAGCATACTTGGACCACATGCTCGTATCCCTCCCTCCCTGCCAAAGGAAGTGAGTTACCAGTGCAGGGGGGCAATGCTGATCTTGCTCTGCCCATGTGCAAATGGCAAGCTACTCCCTTTCAAGTGATGGAGCTATACTACCCCAAGCCATCTACAGCTTTGCTTTTCATCATATCAAATACAGTTGGTCTTAATTGTCCTGGAATGTCAACTGGTTGACCATTTCTAATCTCACTGGAAGAAATTCTCCAGTGATACCAAAACCCCCATCAACTTTATATTCCTTCTTAGAATATTACAAACAGATTTCTTCTTAATCTCCACATAGAGACTCACAGGGGTTTTTTACCGCTATTTTCAAGCCTCAGTATTCCAAAATTACTTTATTTTCTCTGGAGAAACAAAATATTTTTGTAGCCTATAAAAGGTTCACTTAATAGTTCACTATACTTACTTATCTTTCCCTTAACCCTTGTTGTTGTCATAGGTAATTCACAGTTCAGGTATTATTTCTGACTACTGACTTCTTCTTTGTCTAGAGGCCAAAAAGTCCCTCCATCTTTTGTGAGAATTCTATACACCCCTGATAATAAGCTTATGAGTCTGTAGCCATTCAGGCCTTTCATGTTTCCTTCTTTAATGAATGATATTGTGATACAGCACATTAACAGCATCTTGCTATTTTTCAAACAGTATTTGAAGAATTAGTGAACGTTGCACATTGTTTTCATACAGACTTGAGTCTTCCAAGAAGGCAGCTGAAATAGATTCCTCTCTATTTTGGTGTTTTCTTTCCTTTTTTTTCCTCTTTCCTGACCTAACTCAATTTCTGTTGAGACTTATGTTTTGAGGATGTTCTACTTGTTTGAACACCAGAGTAACAAAAATGCAGAGAATTATTCAATCCTCTAAATAATTTCTATTACACTGGAAAGCGTAAGAGAAAGGGCAAAGCTTTCCACAGCCAGACAGGCATTATAATGCTCTTATTATTATCATTACTAGTTACAAAAGAAAAGCCTTTCTACATTAAAAGCATATAATCATTCCTTGTATGCTGAGGAAGTGCCGATGTTAGTATCTCCCATCAAGTCTGGGCATTTGAAATATATACATAACAATATTTTGTAAATTGAATTCTGGCATGTTCTTTTCATGCTTTCCACATATGTTTCTCGGGATTATGGCTCAAGTAATTCTAGATGCTGCACAACCAATCGATTATACTCATATTTCTCCTCTGTACTGTACACCATGAAAGTGCCCATGGGCAGCATCAGGTGCCCAACGAGGGGGGTGCAACACAAAGAAGCCTCGAAGACCTTTCACCTTAAACAGACATAACAAAGCAGGGATGATCAACAGGTGGTCCAGGATGTCATGTGAAAGACAGGCTTTTTGTCTTTTAAGAACCTTACCTGTTGACAGACTGGCCAGCGTGACTGTGTTTGGATGAAGCTACCAGGTTTCTTAGGACACCTTCGGTGCCATGCACATGGGCTGTACCTGTCTGGCTTCCAAACAGCAATTAGGGAATCAAAGCAGCTCATAGTTATGCTGTTCATTCCTGAAATGAACAAACAGTGAAGGGCAAATACAGCACCATTCCTGCCTCACAAATGGGAAGCGAGAGGTGAACTGGCTTGCTCAAGGTCAGGCAGGAGCTCTTAGCAGAGCTGAGAAGGGCAAAGAGCTCCTCTGTCTCACTGCAGTGCCATATTCACCCACCACCCTTTCTCTTGTAATTTTATATATTAAATTCCACTTTTTCATTTAAAAAAAACACTTGCCCTATGCCAGACTTTGCACACACTTGGTCAAGCGAGTAAGCCCTTGAAATTAATTTCAGTAATCAAATCCCTTCACTTACTAGAACCCTTCACTTCTTTCTTTCCCTCCATGAAGAGTAAAAGCAACATAAAATGGGGTTGTTCATTACATTTTCCTTAGAGGCTGCTAAACATTCATCAAGCATCCAAAATACTGAAATACCTGGAACCCCAAAAGAGCAAACCACAGCAGTTGAAGTAAGCCTTGCCTAGGGATTCCAGCTTGATCACCATCCCACACTAGGCACATGTGCCTGTCTGCAAGTATTTCTGAATTGCTCAGCTGTGAATATCACAGACGTGCCCTTCAAAACTCTCAGAGACTTTAGCAGAACACAAAGAAAAGGAAAATGGACTAGCCTGTGTTCACTTACAACACAAAAAAAGCCCCAAAGGCAATCAATGCCTGACACACACGTGCAGCAATATTATTCCAGTTGCCTAGGAACCAATGCAAAGAGCCTGCCTAGGGAGGGACGCACACGTAGTAAATGAATGGAAGCAAGTTGGCACTAATATGACATTGATTTGTCCCTATAAGGAGCTTGTTAAGATAACGCCTTGTATGACACATGGTCTTTCCCAGACACAGCTGTGGGGGTTTTTTTGTACATTATACTTAAAAACTATTAATACTTCAGACTTGCTTTTGAAAACTTTGCCTCTGAAGATGAAACAAAAAAGGGCCCACTACCTAGTCCTTCAAATTATTATATATCTGAAATTCATTCTAAATTATCAATTCAGTGTTCAAGGAACCAGCAGTGATTCAAAGCACAACCACAGTTTTCCTTTCCATACACCTCTTCATCTGAAGGGGTTACCCTTGATAAGCCAGCAGAGCCTCAAGACACTCCTCATTTATAATGGCAGGGCTGGGTCCTGGGCTGGCCCCGGAGGACACAGAAACAATGGAAAGAGCTGTAATTGCCAAGCATTGGCTCAGCTCATGTGGTGGGGGAAGCACCGCAGAGGGGTGAGCTGGTTACAGACGTCAACCAGCAAGGGGTGTACAGTGACCACCAGCTGGCACTGATGGGGCTCCCCACCTACAGCAGCCATGGCTTGCACTCTAGAACAGCTGCAGGGACCAGCCTAAACACAGCCTGACATGACATCTATTAACACCACCACCACTGCTGCTTTAATAAATGCCACCTTAGAGTGGCTGAACGACACACTACCCAGCGTCCCTGCAGGGAAAACTTCTGGACCAGGGTCTGCTCCCTTTTACGCAGCACAGGATAGACCGAGGTGCTGGAGAAGCACTCCAGGCAGCAGGGAGGACGAGTAAATAAGCCCCTATCTTGGCTCACCCATCTATGCTGACTCTTGCCCCTCATCCTGTCATGCCAGCACCCACTGCTAAGGTCAATTGCATCCAGCGGATGTGCAAAGTGGACAGAGATATATTAAAGACCCACAAATGCGGAGAAAAGTGGGTAGCTCACTGGAGGGGAGGGAAAACCACCAGTGCTGCACCAGTGGAGGGGACCTTCAAGTCAACTTCCGCATTGCTACCTCCAGAGAAACCACAGAGCAGGCCTTCATTTTGCTACGGGCCAGGGCTGAACAATTTGCTACAGGCCAGGGCTGAACAAGAACAGCTTGATTTAACCACGTGTTATCCTCCCATGACAGTTGTGTACACAGGCTGAGGTACTGCACTGCAGCATGGCAGCAGGGTCAAGCAGGAACAATGGGAACTGCAGCCCCCAGACCCCTCTTCGCAGAGCTGCGTCACTCCTGATCAAGGAGGGAAGCGTGTCCCCAGCTTCTCCTCAGCTGTGGCTTCTGGAATTTATGCCATAATTATCTACATACACTTCCATATTTTTATCCAAGTAGGAGAACTAAGGACTGTCTGTTGACTTCACCACTGTGCTTTGCGAGTTGTTTAAGCTCAGAGATCACAAGCCAAGTAATGTGGCCTGTAAAGAGCAGTTCCCAAGAGATCAGTAAAGGGACATAAAAATCAGTATTAAAACTCTCAATCTGAAACTCATGCAATTACACTTCAGTCAGTGAAGCTAACTTACTTTGGAAAGGGGAAAAGCCCAACATATGATAGATCCATTACCTGTAAACCACTGGAGAGGCTGAAAAGCCACAGAGATTCACATGTTTGCATTACTCAGGCATATATTCTCCGCCTCTGCTAGCTGCCACATCAAGAACTGGACTTTGCCCCTGTATCTCTCCTGTTATTAATGAATTCACATTCATAAAGTGGGGGCTTAGGACCACAATACTATTAACAATAATATTAGTATACTGTTCTCAACTATTATAATTTCTTTGCGTGATTCTATTATTTTGCATTTTTCTGTCAGTCTCAAGTCTAAAAATCCTGTGACTAAGCCAGGATTTTGCATTCAATAAAAGAGAAAGGCAAAGACAACCAGACTTCATAACTCTGCATTAATGCTGAAGACATGTCTACCTGGACCCAAGATGGAAAAAAGAAATTTAACATTTAAAAAAATAAATACATAAACAACAAATTCCCAAGGTAATCATAGAATTTCTGAGCACTTAAGAATTGACAGTGTTTGCTTTCATGAGCTAAAAAGCAACTGGAAAGCTGTCACTTGGTCTACAAGGAACCGTATTTGGGAGATAGAGAAGTCTATCTTAAAAGGGGAATTTGCATGAGAAAGGAGGAGAAAGAATTAAAAGGTCTTGACTGGCAAGATGGAAATATCTAGAGTGAGGAAGAAGGCACAGCAGGGAAGCTGCAAAATAGAAACTGTAAACAAGATGGTTGCCATGTCCAGCCAGGGGAGGAGAACACAAGGCAGCCCTGCAGAGACCTTTGTACTTGAAATAAGTATCAGCCTTTAGACTGAACGTTCTACTTAAAAACACTCTGACACGAGGCAGGGAAAACTAACCTCTAAAGCTAGTTCAGCTGCAAAACACAAGGTCTGATGAAAAAGCCAGTATATTTTATCACTTTCTTTTTACATATTCCAGGTAACATTACTATGCTATGCTGAAAAAACAGAAATAAGATTACGTGGGCCAGAAAATTTTGACCAGTTTTGACATATTCAGCTGAAATTAAATTATCAAGAGAACTTAACATCTGCTTAGGTGCCTATGTTTCTTTAAAGAGAGTGCTGAGCAGATCACTTCAGAGTGCTTCGAACCAACTATCAACATCCAATAAGCTAAAAAATTAGGTACTAAAACCTCTAGCACAACTCAAGTGAACTGGGCCTGAGGAAAGGCTTTCTAGCATAAGACAAACTAATCAAAGCAAGAGGGAAAATTATGTACTTTGAGTGATGCCTTTGGCCTGTGCCAAGGTACTTCCTGGAAATGCTCTATTTCAGTCTCTCCACCTAATATCTATCTTTAACGTTCTCCCAATTGCTCAGAGTTGCTTCTGTCCAGTGACAAAGCATCCATAACACAGTGAGCTGTAACCTTGCAAAGACTTGGGCATGCACAACCTCAGAGCCTTTAGTAAGACTTGTCACTATGTGCAAAGTTAAGTACATTCACAGGTCTTATCAGGATGGTGGCCAAAGATTATAGAGGCATCCAAGCTGGTTGATACAGTCAAGCCTGTTCTGTGGCATGTCTATTTTAAACTTGGGTCTTCTGGTTTGTATCTTAAAAGGTCTACACATCTTAACTGATCTGCAGAACAAATTAACTTAGCGAAGTGAAAACAGTTTAGCCTTGATAAATGAATATGAACACAAAAGAGCAACTCTCCATGGTTCACGTACATCGACAGTCAGCACATAAAAGGCAAGGAATGGACTAAATTGTTCTTAACCAAGCAAGTAGTTTTACCAGCAAAACACAACAAATTGCCTGTGAAAGTAGTCACTAGGATGACAACACTCAGAGAAGACCAAAACTTTATTAACTGGGTAACACATAATAATCTTAATCAGAACTATAATTCCTTAATTATCTAATGGGACAGAAAATGCTTTTTAATGAGCTTTTATTCTCATTCCAAAGATAATTTTCTTAGTATTCTTTAAGATTTAAAACTTGTTTAAAATTGTTCTAAGTTATAAACCAGCCATCTATTATAAACAACAATGCCACTACACAGATATTGTCTTTTTACTTCTGTTGTTTCATTTGTTTGTTTTAGTTTTAGGATGAAGAAACAAAAACTTTTCACCACATTAATGACGAATAAGTAATATGAGAACAATTTGAGGGGAAGCGCCTGGTTGCTAACTAATGGGTAAGGATAGTTTTAACAAGTCCATTTATAGCCAAGGACATTTAAAGTCATTTCACAACACTTGTAAATATAAAATAAGTGATATAATAGGATAATTTTATATGTTTATTCGCTAAATTTAAGCCCGGGGCAAATTTAGTGTAAGAAATAAATAGGAGGTAGATGCTCAGTTCATTTAAGTTGCCAGAGCTGCAGCAAAAGTAGAGCTGCGGGAGTTTACATTAGCTGGCAATTTGCTCCGTGAAATGTGCAATTAACTCAGGAGGTTTTAAATACAGATCTCATGTTTTAAACGCTTTCCAAAAGATGGTGAAATTGTGAAGTTTAGAAAGAACCCTGATTAAGATTTACATAGATAACGATGGAAAACAGGGAAATGGGGAACCAAAGATTCAACCTGACTGGAAGAGGCATCAAAAACATGGTACAGTTTTTAGGAAACTGTTTAACTACCGAGTCACAGCTTTCATTATGATCTCTGCAGAATGGCCACCTCCCAAGAAAAGCCACAGAAAGGAAATATCATTAGAAAGCTTATGACTTTGTGAGCCCACCCTTACATTCAAGGCAGCAAACTGTTGCGCTGTATTGTTGAGCAGGATGTAAAGAGCCTGCCAAGCACAGCCCACAGACCCGCTAATTAAGTGAACTGATTGTGTTTGTTTTGGAACCGTTTGCCAACAAAGGAATGTGTCACACTGATTAGTGAGAGAAGGGTATGTAATATATGTGTATTCAAACCCTGAGGAGTGCATAACCCAGGTATTCACTCTGTTTGCCCAAGGACTGACAAAAATGACTCAAGCAAATAACCAGACCAAAGAGAAACTCCAGCCCTCAAGAGGGGCCCTCTTTTTCTCTCAGCTGCATCTATCTAAAGAAGACCCATCCCTCATAAATTCCTACTGAAAACTGACCCAGAAACTTCTGAGAATATTTTGGAGAGAAACAACCTCTTCACGGCAAAGCTGACCTAAGAGACCATGAAGATGAAAAGTTAACAGGCAGCTGAGAACCACCTTAGAATTGTACTGACCACTCTGACAGCTGTCACTCTTCTCTCCCAAGGGCAGGAAAGGTCAGGGAGGTAGCCAGAAAAACAAATGCCAGCTCAATGCACACATACACACACACACTCTCCACACAAGCAGGCTTCACTTTTCAAACATTCAGCAAAGAGCTGAAGTCTGCAAAAGCTGTCACGCACCCACTTTTGAATATTTCTAAACCTACAGCCCAGTTTGTTGGTAGAGTTAACAGTCTGCTCAAAGTGAATGAGCATCATTTAAAAGCAAGGAAACACTGTCTTCAGAGCTCAACTGCTCTTACCTCCTTAACTCAGCAACTTCAGCCGGGGTACTTGGCAGTCTAGTATTGAGCACAAAATGTGAATACCGTGCTGTAGACAGCAATTCCAGAAAACCAGGACGGAGGAAGGGAATTGTAGTCAATTCTCACTCGAGACTCAGAGTACTACAACTAAATCACAAATCTGAGCTCTTTACTCAGAGCTCGGTTCGACACTTAATTGACAAGGAAAGCTGAACATGTCACCAGAATTTTCAGGTGTAATTGCAAGTCTTCACATTAATCTTAGTCTTCACATTAACACAAGCCTAACCGCTTGCCATTCCATCTGCCGCAGGTTACTCTGTACATTACCTACTTCTAATTAGCCTCCTCACCCTACACCTGTCGTAGGTCAGCACACCTACCTCAGAAACCTCCCTCATCGTCAAGAGGCAGAAATAAACACAAAGCCCCTCTACCCGGCATTCTCCCTCACTGCTGTGCAGCTGATGGAGCTGCACAGCAAAACATACAAGCTCCTCTGTTGGCATAACTTGTCTCCAGAGCAAAAGTATGGAACAGAAATAATCTGCTTAGTTTCACACAGGTGCACGTGCACACACGAGTAGTAATGAGATAAGAAAACTAACTAGGAAGGCGAATGGAAAATGCTGGAGAAAAAAAACTTATCTAGTGATAAGGAGTACAAAAGGAGTAAAGCAGGATGATCTCTGACAAAATCAGAAAGAGAAATATTGGAAAACCTGTCATGCTGATTGTGTTTTAATTAAAATCATTAACAAAGACTGCCGTCTTTGGCAAGACATGAACCACAACTTCACATTTCTGAAACATGAACAAAAGTCCTTTCTGGCTTCTAATTCACGTAAAAACAGGAGCTAGAGCAGCTTCCGTTGGCTTGAGCTGCTGACAAATATTATTTGATTCCAGAAGGTTTTAAACTCCGTAATTGCAAGGTATGTCTGATCTCAGCTGAAGGGCGGGACCCAACAATGTTTTTGGGAACAAAAATCCCCCAGACAAATCAAATTTTAAAGTAAACCTGTCTTCCCAAATGTTCTTAACACATTCTCATCAATCTTTTGGGAATATCTTCAATCGCCTTTTATACAGTCTCAACAGACATCTTATGTTTTATGCCATCTTAGTCTCTTTTCTTTTTAACTCAGCCTATCTTGCCATGCACCCTAGATACATTCTTTCTTAAAACTGTTTATAGAGCTCAGCTGCACACCTTGTCTAGCTTGTGTCCACTGCTTTGTCAATGCATTCTTTAGAATAAGACACTGGAAATAAAATGAGCAAACAGTCTTTGAAACTCAGATCAGACTGAAAAATCCCTGAAGAGTAGATCTTGGTTACTTGTATTTTAACATCTTTGCACACACAGGGGAATCAGATTCTTAATAAACCCTTTTAACAGGTTGGACCTGATTGTTTCCAATTTCCAATTGGAAAAAAAATTTCCCTTTTTTTTTTCCCTTCTCTTTGGAGAAAATTACTGTATTTGAAATAGCCAAAAAGTACTTATCTGTGGAGGAATGCTGTGCTGTCAGATACACTGCCTTTCTGTTAAGGGTGAAAAAATCCATCTCTTTTATTCAAAATCCAATACAGTATTGAAAAAGGGTAGTAACATTGCTGTTTCTTTCCAAGTCTACTTTGGTTTCCTGCATCTTGCTTCTAGGTTTTTCATGTGACTCCTGTCCCTGACCTGGCATCCAGCACTCTACATAATGTGAAATAAAGGTTCTTTTGTACAGTTTAGGACTGGCATACAGTTATACTTACTTTGTAGCCACCTGAGAATAGCAATGTCATTAAAAAAAAAAATCAATCTCGCATACACAGACACAGAGGAGTAAGCACACAGAGAGAGCAGAGCATTAGCCATAACATTTCACAGGGGAAACACTTCAGAATAGATGATTATTGTTTTATAATGGACAATCCCAGAACATTATGGGCCCAGTGATACCAGAGACCAGAAAGATGTCTGTGATCACTCCAGAGCAGCCATTTAGCTTTTCAGGACACTCTGCAAACTCAGAAGAGCTTTGGACTCTTCCCTTTTTGAAGAGCTGTTCTGAGACCTACCGGGCTTTGGGAAGCAGCTCTTCTCATCTATTTCCAGGTCTGCTCAAGGTGACCTCCCTGGCCCAGTGATCTGCACCTGCCTAGAAATGTGCACCAAGGGAATCCAGTCCCTAGTTATCTAAGCGTGAGGTCAGAAGGCCGAGAATCCACAAGGGTATGATCCATAAGATAAATAAAGGGTATGATTGACATCACTGCAGTAGAGTACCTGCTTGTAGAAATGTCCTCAAAGGGGTAAAGGATTTCTCCATTGTTGCAAATCTCACAGATGAAACCCTTTTGGCTACAAAGGCTGCAGCTGTACACATGAGAGGTGGCAAACTTGATCACCTTCCCCAAGAAAGGAGCCAGCTTTCCTTCAATAACCTGGAATGAGAAGACAGTATTGAATGAACCCCCCCAAAATTACTACAATGCCCTGAAGGACTAAAACAATATTTATTATTATAGAAATGCAGCTAAGTGATGCTGGCAAAAACAATAGGAAAGTTACTTCCCAACAATTATAGCTCCATGAAATCACAAGTGATAATAGTAGCCAATGAACCAGCAATGGTCTGAACATGAAAACTAATTTACAATCTCTTTGCAAGTCTCTACATGGCAATAACATAAAATATTAGCAGTCGTTTTAAGTTCAACAACAGGCACAAAGAAGTAAATAGGAAAAGAGTTTTAGGCTTCCCAATTATCTCTAACTGACAGCTATGAGAATACTGCCTTACATTTACCATTTGCATTTTTACTTTTTATGCAGTTTTGTCTTTGTTTCTTTTCCTCCAAAGCACGAGTTTTTTGCACATATTTTGTGAACAGAACCCTGGCCTTCCTCCTTTAGTAAGACTGTGTTTCCCATTGAAAACCATTCAAATACAATATTCTGCTCCTTGCTAAAAGGAATAAATTCTCAGTAAAGGTCTTGAAGAGGAAGTGGTTTTTTTTTCCCTTCAGTGTCCAGCTCTTAAATCGAGAAGTCCCTCACTGCCAGACAATCCTGGCTAGACCATTACAAGTGATTAGCACTCCCCGTGTTGGTGTGAAAAAACAGCCAAGCCATATAGATTAAACTGCTAGCCACAACACTCATCTAAATTTGTGACTTGGTGACAATGCCTCAATAAGGGGTGCTATTCAGGCAAAATACTTTCCATTCAGATCAAACTTCTAGAGACTTTAGGGATTCTGCAGCTATAAGGAATAATGAAGATGGAATAAGGCCCTCAGTGTATATTCTTCTCTCCTGGGCTTCCTGTGGTCTGAATGGCAGCTTGCCAGATTAGTGATAGAAATGTGTCACTGGATTTGATAGCAAACTCCTGTAAAAAGGAAAAAGAATGCAATAATTGCTGACTGAAGACTTGCACAAGGCTGTGCCTTGAAACCTAAGAGTGGGGAGATTAACACTTAAATGTGTGCCAGATTCAGTTCAGGCACCCCTTCCCTAAATATGGTCACACACTACTTGCAATTTGGATTTAGTGTAAACATATCTAGAGAAAGCACAGAGGTCAAGGCAGAGAAGAACAACAACAGAGTTTGGAAGCAAATGTAAGATAGCAAGGAAATATATTTGTGTTCCAGGGAAACTCTCTGCCCGCTACATAAGATAGTCACTGCTAAAGAGTACACCTGGAAAAGGAGGGGCACAGGTAGCACTGGTGTTGATGGCACTGAATGGTACTGGCTGAAATGTGCCCCCTCTTTGCCTTCAGCTCCAGCCTGCTAACAACATCTGCAACAACAGGAAGCAGCAATGTTATTGCTAGTACTGCAGATAGGACATCTGCTCATGTCAGAGGAAAAATGACGTTCCTATTGCATCCTGGTATAGGAAGATCCCCTTTAACCACAGTATAAACAATGCAGAGAAGCTGCTGCATGAAATACGAAAGTGAAGCCATAGTTCAAGGCAGTGGTATTACTAACCTTCTAACAGATGGTCACAAGCTAATTTAGCTCCCCTACGCTGGGTTTTGTTTTTCATTTTGAAGGAAGAAATTGTTTCCTTGCAGACTCCTGAATTACAGAGGGTCTGAAAGCCAAACAAGCTGGGAGCAGGGGAAAGACACAAAAGCTGCCAGTATTCAATAAACAGGAAGAAAGAAACAGTGAAGCCACACAGCTAGTGCCACGGCTACAGTCAGCCTCCAAAAATCCATTTAGCACTAACAGATGAAATACTCATCCAAAGATAATAAATAAACCACAATACATACATATTTTCCAAAGAATTTTCATGCTACAGACAGCCACCTCAGGCCACAAGTGCTCAGCTTAAAATGCCAGACTGAAGACACAGCTGCAGACAAATTTTCTAAGTCTGTACTAATGTCACTGTCAGCAAGGATTTAAAAGTTAAATCGCTAAACTGAAATAACATTTTGCATAATGTAATAAACAAAATGAACATGATCTATTCCTTCCTAAGCACTGTGGGTGAATTTAAGACTGTGTGAGGCACAAAAGGTTTCCTATGCTGAAGAGTTCACAACCTAAGCAAGACAGATTGAGTGGGCAGCTGCCCTTGAGGAGCTGGTGTTATTTGCCCCTGGTTATTTATTTATATGGCTTGTCATAGCACTCTAGTGGGTGGGCTTGTAACTCTGGCCACTGCAGACTGATACCTTCAAAGAGCCATGCATGCCAATTTTGCAATGTGAATTACAGGCCATTTTACTGTATTATAGAAGGAAGACAAAACACAGCATCAAACCAATGTTATCACTGTTTTTACAATCTGTAAATTTTGTGCTATTTTGTTTCATCAGAGACCTCAAGGCTGTGCACAGGATATGACTTTTCCTTGCAGCCTTCTCTCATTCGTGTTTTCAGCTAATAAGGATAAAATCCTCATCTCCATTGACCCTGGGCAAGCAGAAAGGAAGATAACTACTTGCTGTTCTGTGGCTTGGGAAAAGGAGCATAGGACATTTAATCAAAGCTGTCAAAACTTCTCCTGTGACAGCCAGGGGCCCAGGGTCAGTCAGTTCAGACACCCCAGAATCACAGTGGAAGAACCCCAGGATGTTCTCCCAGCTGATGCTAGAATTTGAGTTTCAAGGAAACACAAGTGATTAAAAGAATAGAAGTGTGTTAATCAAATGTAATGCATTGTCCAGATATCATGGAAATTATCAGAAGGAAAAAAAAGACCTCAAGAGGCCATCTTGACAGAGCCAGTAATATTTATGTCATTCTTTACAGCTGTACCTGTTACTAAAGCCTTGCAGTGACCGAGATTCCACAGCCCCCATGCAGTCTAATCCAGCACACGTCTGTTCTCACTGCTGGAGTCACTCCTAAGCTCTGACCTGACCCTTTCCTAAGGACATTTCAGTTTACAAAATAAGCTTACAAAACAAGTTTACAAAATAGAGAAACTGTGAAATCACACACTATGAGCTGCAGAAGAGTACATCACATTTCAGAAGAAATGTGGTAATTTAGGACAAAACTAAGTTAAGAATATGCCAGAGGAAAAGAAACCAAAAATTTCACCATTGACTTATTCCTGTAATATAATAAAGCCTCAGCATGCACCTAACAAAGGCTTAAAAATATATTTCTGTCTCTCAAAAAAAAAAGCATGAACCTTAAAACAAATTAAAATTTTGCTGAGTTCAGATTCTCTTCTCCTACAGCACACATGAAGAGCAAGGTCTGTTTTCTAATCCAAAGTCTTTGTAGTGCAAGCAATTGTTTTGTTGTCAAAAATTAAGGATGAGAGGTAATTAATGTGGCATCCTGGTCATCAATTGACGGAGGGTACAACGCAGTTTTCTCTTCCTAAACCGGTCAAGGAACACATACCAATATAATTTTGGACACAGAGCCATGTTCCTATAGTTACCTTATCACTGCTGCACCTGGAATATATTGGGGTGCACTACTTGGTAACAAAAAAAGGAAAACAGTTGTGCCCAGAAGAAGGTCTAAAGCAAGCTGTGTCTCTGAACAGCCCCAGTGTTCAGGTCAGAATCATTGTCCATCTCTCTGTACCTGGAAAAACACTTCTCTAAGCTAGCACAGGACAGAAAGCCATGGCTTTGCACACTGCAGCTCCTAACTGCGTGTCTCACATTAAGAATTGTATAAAAATACACACCCACATGTACATACATAAAAGCCAGGCCCTGCCCTCAGAGCACTTACAATTTAAACCAACAAAACAAACACTGCTTTTTACAGTAACTGCCACATATCCCCCACCTTAAATGGGACAAATTGTGTTTTGGAGGAGCCTTCCATGCAGGCTCCCTGCCCACACTGCAGAGAGCATCCATGCCCTGGGCTGCCAGGGAAAGGAGAGGAGAAACCAGGATAACCAGCAGCAACCCCCTGCCCCACTGCCCAGCCTCCTGCATCTGGCTTGGGGAAGATGAGGTTGTACTGAAGAGCAAGAGGGGAAGGCAGACCAGTCTGCAGAAGTGAGAGAAACTAAAGGGGTATCTGAAGTAAAGTATCTGAACACACACCAAAGGGGTGTTGGGACAATTATTTTACATGATTTCTAGAACAGAGGCTTTTCATACAGGTCAAAGTTATGAATAAAGGTAAATCAAACTTTCTTCTCTGTACATCTTTGTGCTACTGTTGAATTGGAGAGTGATATAATTCCAAAGAAACAATTATGCTCTGAATGAGCAAGGTGGGGGGGAAATACAGAGACTGCTGAACACCACTGGACAAGCCAATGTTAGCAAAGGCTGCAAAAGGCTTGTGCAGTGGGAAGACAGGACACACGTGCATGGGGTTATGATTTTCCTGATCCAGCAGGAAGACGGAGAAGCTAAAAGGAAGCCGCAGGGGCTACGGTACAGGTTGAAAAACCTTTGGATACATCATATTAATATGATTATGAGGGCGTGTGATCAAAGTTTAACTACTTGTCAGGAGGGCTGCTGGTCCCCAGAGGTTTTGTGATCCTTCTGTTCAAAGTTACTCATAGTTCCCTTGCTCTGTGAAGGTGATGTTTTCAGAAACAAGCAGGCAGCCAGCTGTCCCCAGACAATAAGAATTGGAAAGGTCACAGACCACAGCATCCTCCAAGCCAGAGAAATCCTCCTCGGTGGCTCACTATGCACACAACAGGGCCATTACTCACAGACCAGCAGGTGTTGCCCAGGGGACTCTCACACAGTATCTCTGTGTCCTACCTTCGCAACACATTTCTGAGCCCATGACACTGCCCAGCACTGGAGCAGAGGCAGACCCCTCATCTCCAGCACATACTGAGGTACAGCTCTGTCCTGACTCCATCCCTCAGCCCAGCTCTCCAGGCCAAGTACAGTGCTGATAAAGTCCACCTCTGAAGGTCTCCACTTCCCAGCCCTTGCCTTGCCACTGTGCAGCACAAACCCCCAGCCCAGTACACACAGCAGAGAAGTCACTTGGTCTTTTCTTTACAGTCAACAAGGACTCCTTGTATGAGAACCTACTCACCTGCATGAAGGAGGGTTGCACAAACTAGACCCATGGGAGACCAGTGTAGTGAACATGGTGTTGCAACATAAGTTTTCATATTAAAAACCAGACTAGAAAAGTGGCCAAGGGAAGAGTGGCAGAACTTCTCAAGCCTGTTGAGAGTTTTAACCCAGAAAGACGGTAACCTAAACTAAAGGCTTGTAATAGCTTTCTGTTTGGAAAACAGAGCAAGATCAAAAACCAGGCAAGAAAAAACCTTACTACAGAATTAGTCAGAGTTTGTTCCAGTCCCCAACAGTTTTTCAAACTAGAAAGACATTAATAGAAGCCTCTGACCATGTCTAACTGAAAAGCAATCACATATTGGTTAGACCAGGTAAGCACAGAAGTCCCCTCCAAACTCACACTGTGTCATTTCCAAAGAGATAATATCACATCTTTAGGGGGAACTAGAGGAGAGATGTGTAGAAAAAGAAGGACAAATTAGTTAGCTGCAACCCACTATTACTTCAATTAACACCTCCATAGCCTTCTGCCCACCTGTTAGATCAGGTCCACAGAAATACCCAACCTCTGCATCATGGCCACATGAATCAATACTGAAATCTATCAGATGTAATGAACTTTCTGGGCAGGAGAGAAAAAACAGTACAGTTTTCGACATTTCTCAGGGCAGTGAGTGTTTGTTTTGAGGGCAGGGCTCCTGCCAGTAATGCTAGCTAAGAAGCACAAGGTAATGAGTAAGATCTCCATCCCTGCAGGAGTCTATGTTGTGAATTTGAGTGAGAATCATCAAATCTCCTACGCTGTCTTTGCATTTTTACCAACTTCTAAAAGTGCAGTAGATGTTTACATAGCATGAAGATCATAAATACCTTTGATTACCTACATCAGGACTATCGAAACAGACGGTAAAGGGAATATGGCGTGCTGAGCTTTTGGATACACTGTTCTGCTCCGTGTGAGAAACTGCCAAGGTTAAGAAGTCTAAATTCTGAACAGTGTCACAGTATGTTAAAACCACATAAAGGTTTCCAGGATTAAAATAAGTTTTGGATTAAATTTGTTAGTCTGAGTAATTTGTACCATATAATGAATGTAAAATCTGACACAGTTTTAAAAAAACGCTTATATTAAGATCCAAGAATCAACAGATGAAGGATATTTTAACAGAAGCTATACAAAATCTAAGAGAAGAAAGATAAATCTACACACATCTGTGGGTAGATGTTCTGCCAGCTATAGCACAAGGGCCAGTCAACAACCATAAGCATCATGTAACAATGTGTCTAGGAACAGTCATTTCACCGTGGCTACATGATCAGGGAATAAACACTGAGATGGCAACTAGAAATGCCCCTGATGCTTCTGAATCCTTAGACTGGGACCTCTACTTTCCTCATGTATCAGCAGCACTGGAGGAAAGTCCAGTTATTATCCTCAAAAAGGAGCACCTGCTCCTACTGCTCTGCTTAAGAGCCTGGCCACCAGGATTAAGTATCCAGGTAAAGTGGTGAAAATACTGTAAAACTCAGGTTTTGTATCACTGCCACTGTGAGACAAGCTAAATTTGCCAAATGGCTTTGTGACCCCACCCTTGTAAATCAGCTTGTTAATCGTTATCGTCATAGAGGCGATAAAGTTGTTTTATGAGCCAACACCAAAGCAGTAACATTAACTACTTATGCAGGGGCTGGTGTATTTCTCTGCAGATAACATTTATGAGAAGGCACTCTCTTTAAAGACACAGGTTTGCCTCATAACCTTCTTTTGGAGCACTAAGCAACCTGTTCCTCTTATTCCTCCAGTGTGATTTCCATGTCAGACACAAGTGACGCCCGGAGGCGATGGGTTAACTGATATGAAATCCCTAAAACACCTTGAACTACAGGTTCAAATCTCAACTAGATTGGCCCGGCCTCTCCTCCTGACAGAACAAAATTTATGATTATTTCTCAAGGCCAGACGCACACTTGGCTCTATCTGAGAGACAGACACAGACAGAATTTGCCAGGAGGCACTGACGCAATGCAGAAGAGACATGAAAAGGCCAAGAGGCACTGAGAAAATAGAAGGGGTGGTAGACACGAAACTCATTCACCATCCCCAATTATGTACAAGGAAGAGATAGAAAGTACTTTAATTATCAGGAATAATGTCACAAGCACGTCTGGCAGAAGGAAGCTATCTGAAGGAGCAGTCAACAATCATGCACAGCTTTCTGCCATCCTCTAAAGACAAGGTTTCTGCTTCCTCTCAGTTGTTTTCTTTCTACCTGTCCAGAAACAGCTAGCCTGAATCAGGCCTTTTGCTAACAAGTTCAGAAGTAAGCTCCAGTGCACCTAGACTTCAGAGCACCACAGAAAATACGCTTCCTGGATTGAATGAAAGGGTAAACAAAATATCCTGAACAGACTGTCTTGGATTCACCACTTGGATGCTCACTACCCTCCAAATTCCACTGGTGAAAGCTCTGTGGAGGACGACTAAAGGCTCCATAATCTTTCTTCACCTCCAGGACAGATGAGAAATACGCTTTTGAAGAAACTACCAATGATCTAAGAAAATAGAGCTAGAAAAAACACCTTTAGAAACCTCCAGTTTGTTCCTCATCCTGCAGCATAAGCAACTGAGAAACTGTCTGACTTAAAAACTTCTCACCACAGAGATCCTACAACATTCCAGTGCTTGGAACAATTGGAAAGTTCTTCCTAATGTCTTTCTCAGATCTTTTTTGCTGCAGTCAGCTATCGTTATTTTACATTCAACTTCCTATCCTTACATTGTACCACCTGTTTCAGAAACCATTTTCTGACAAATTCTTCTCTCTGTCACACATGATCTGTGCCACAAGCCAGAAAGAGCAAAACTAGGTTGGGGTACAGGAACGATACAATGGTTGCCTTCACCTATTTGTTCACTGGAGAACAAGCAGGTGTTTTTTACATTCATTAAATGTGGAATTTGGGCATTAAAGTGCAAAGAGTAAATGGACACTCTGCCCCACGACAGATTTCAGCGGAGTCAGGATTTCTGTGATGAAGAAGTCTTGGAGGCGAGCATGCCACAATATGCTTAGCTAAGGATAACGCAAGTCGCAGAGAAAATAAAGGGAAAACGTTCCCTGGCTGGGAAGTCCCTAGTCATTTATATATAGGGAACACACAATGCTTATGGACTGCTAATTTCCTTGAGGATTTTTTCTCTTCCGTTGGCCAGATTCTTAACATCATGAATTCTTGTTATGATTTCAATGCACAATTAATCTTCAGTTCAGAGGAAAGGGAAATGGAAGGAGGAAGGATGATCATGAGGTAAAAGTCCCAGGGAGGCAGATATCAGATCTCAGGTCTGCCCCATCTTTTGTGCAATATACTGGTTTCATCAGCTTTCCTTGCTCCATTTTGACTCCCAGTCATCCCTTTCAGATTGTCTGTCTTATTTGTTTAAATTGCAAGTGACTTAATGGAAGAATGTTCTCTTATTACTTCTGTGCACAAACACTAGAATCAGTCACTGCATTGCTGTAAAACAAGTTAAAAAGAACAAAGCAGTTAACTTCATAAGAGCTCCACCTTTTGTTGTGATAGGAATGCTATGGGCCACAATCCCAGCTCCCAACAAAAAGGGTGATACCACCCCACCCTCTCTCTCCTCTTCCCTTTCCACCCTTTGCAGGTCCCTTGCTGTCCCAAAGCCTGTTCAGCCTGTGCTGCAGGTGACAGCGGGGTGGGCAGGAGCAGGCGAGGCCAGGGATTCTGCTCACCCTCTGCTGACACCAGCACAGGGTGCTGGCTCTGACACCACTTGGCCATCGCTGCCCTTGGCACAGACAAAGCAACACCACACAGCCTCACATTGTCCTGTGCTAACTCATCATCCACACAGGGCAGAGAACAACCCGAAAGGAAACGCTGTGGATAAACACTGCAAAGAACGAAAAACACCCACAAAACCAACCACCAAATAAATCAAACTAAAGCAGAAATGAGTGAGAGTTTGAATAAACAGAAATCAGAAGCTCCCTTTGACTTGTTTGCACCAGGCAGTCTGCACGGATGGCAGAGCCATTTGTTGTTCATGGTCCTTCCAAACTAAACCCTTCAATAAGCTGCACTTTAATTTAGTATTAAACAGATATTCCACAAATTAGCCACTAACTACAACAGGCAATGGGAAGAGGAGGAAAAATAAGGTCAAGAGCAAATGCTGCTAATCTTTGACAAGCACACAGAGACAGGGGGCAAGGTGAACATGCAGTTTTACATTGGCTGGGGGAGAGGAAAAACAAAGCGGTGACAGTTCAAGTGAATTTATAGCAGGAGACAGAGAGGATGACAAGGTCCCTCCAAGCCCTCCCCCACTCTTTTCACTGAAATGAAAAAATGCCAGAAATTTCAGCAGGTCTCTGGATGCAAGCTGCCACAAGTGAGAAAGAGATGGAATTGTCTCAGTATAAACAACACACCTGGAAATCACCTGTGCCAGCTCCACAGCCCAGCTCTGCAACAAGACTCACACTCACTGTGTTTCAATCATCTTTCCTCCTTCTCCTTCCCCCAAGGTTTCCAGGCAGCTACATGTCAATTTTGTCACACCCCAAGTTCTCCTAATCTTGTTGCAGGGATGAATTATAGGTTGTTTCAAGAAAAAGGTATTCAAGCAAAGGTTAAAGGCTGTTTTAATCAAACAAGGTTGAAAGAGTACCAGGAATTCGGCTGGTAGAGAACAGAAAGCACTTTACTCAGCTTAAGAACATACGTGATTCTAAATACACACACAAGCAAATATGCATTCAGGCAGAGAATATATATATGCTCTTTTTTTTAAGATTAGGCAGGCAATTGCATGCAGAGATATTAACTGACTCTACATGCCCATTGAGCAAGACGTTATTTCATGAGAGATATCACAAAATTAGAAACTTTCCTGCTTTGCATAGGACTGGATCAGAGCACTTTGAGGAGTCCTCTGAAGGAATTTAGAACAAGAAAGTAACGTACCAAGAAAATGGCTATGGTTACTCTGAAATAAACTTCTGTGAGTACTTAGTACATTCTAAAAAATTCTAAAAAAAATTTTCTTCTCTTATCCAAGCAGGTAGCCCTGAGACAGTATTTTGTTTCTTGGGATGTTATTCCTTAAGATATATGCAGCTGCCTCTCCTGAATCATCATTTTATGTGAAGTACAGCAACAAGTTTAGAACCCAATCTTTCACACTGCTAACCCTCATCTCCAGTACTGGACCTTCACTCTGCACAGCAAAAATAATAACAAAAGAAACCCGTTTAGAACTCTGGAGATCTCAGCTCATAAGCTCCTACGAACCACTGGCACTACTGGGTTGTTTTAAACAGAGTTTCATTCTAAAAAACCACACTTACCCCAAGTGGCCCAGATTACATATGCACATGGAAAGGCACCTCATATATTTAATTTGAAAATTCTGGTATCAAGAAGTGCAAAAACCACTCCTGCTATTAAAAATACCTACTAACAATCTCGTTAGATCTCTAGATTTTGCCTGCAATACTTTAACACACCTAACTCAGATGAACTTCTCTTCCTGGCTGCCACTTGCCAAAATACCCGTGGCCAGCTCTTCAACCTCGAGCCTGGTCGGCTCTGCACGCTCTCTGCCTGACCATGAGCCAATTCTGAATGACAGCAACTCCCTTCCCCAGCAGAGCTGAGGTAAAAAGGAAACACCAGAAAGATCATTGCCACTGCCACTAATTGTAACCAGAGCCATCAGCACTTTGGGGAATTACACACACTTGTAATATCAGCGAACCTGAGGCTTCCTGTTCTGTTGAAAGGTAGCTCAGTGTTAGCAAACTCCAGGAAGTGACAGAAATAATTGAAGTGTAATGCGCTCCGGGATGACCCTGTTTGACAGGGAGGTTGGACCAGATGACCCTCTGTGCTCCCTTCCAACCTCACCCATCCTGTGATAAAGAAGCCATAGCCACGGGAAAGTAGACAAGCTGTTTAACTGCTGCTTTGCTATCAGATTTTTTAATATCTACGAAGATGTATATTGCGTGGTTTTCCTACACTAGAACTATTTTCATATTCTTCTGCTAATATAGCTACCACCAATAATCAGGCACAGGTGATAAAGCTGGGACATACGAATGCCTTTTAGCATTATGTCATGGTCCAAGATGCATCTTTACATAGTTCATGTAGAGGATTGTCTGGTATTATTATGCTGGCAGTAACACACCACAGGACTTGCATCTCTGTCACACATGCTGTGTCAACACTTGCCTGGGAGGCTGGGGATGTAAATCAATGTTCTCACAACGGTGCTGAACTCTGAACTGCGGGAGCTATGGCACAGATGTGCCTGGCATTTTGCTGCCCTCGTTGAGCACAGTGAATTCCCACAGTGAACTGCGACAGACAAACCTTCGGTCATCTCAGCACGGTCAGGCCTAATAAGAACCTAATTCTTCTTCTCATTTGTCACCTCCTACCCCTCAAGCAAAAAAAGGGCTTGCCTAAAATTAAAGGGATCTGCTGGTGCAGCTATATGGGTAAACCTCTTCAGTAAATACAAGTTTAAGCTCCTACAGCTTATATCGGATCACCAAATGAAACAAATGACAGCAACAGACTTTCCCATTGATATAACTGAATTTGCACTAATGTTTTTACAGGCACAGCTATATACACTAAGAGCAGGGGAGTATTTGTCATGTACCTAACCCAGTAACACTTCTAAAACTAGAAAGTATGTAATAAGTATGTTAGCCAAACCCCATTTTCTACAATCAATACAGCCACATGCACTCTACTGGCTTTCACCAGCACAAGCATATGGGTTAGATGCTACATCCCATCCTTTCCATCAGTGGATAAAAAGGAACTGCTGAGCAAGGCAACCACCACTGATGGGCTCAGTATTCATGAGGATGTATATTATAAATCTAAACTGAGCACTTCTCAGTACTTGTATAAGGACTGAGTACCAGAAAAGAAGTTTTACTTCTGCAAAAAAACAGCAAGTGAAAAGCAAAAAAAGCCCACATCTTCTTGCATTTTTTGCTATTACTGGAACAGATAACCAACTTGCGTAAATCAGCCTAAAGCTTTGCATATACAGAAATACTAGAAACAGCATTTCTTTGTTCTTGTAAGGCATTCTAATCCTGATCTCAGAATATACTAAGCTCAAATTAGGCAGAACTTTTGTTTCATTGAAGTTCATTTTTATTCTCCACATTTTTGTTAGAGAGCCTTATAGGTGCAAGAACAGAAACACTGAGATTCTCCTACGAGGAATATTTCTGTTAGACCGACAGCCCATTAGCCCAAAATGCTAGGAGGTGCTGTAATCAGTGCTATCTGTAGTCAGTGCTACATACGTCAGAGCAAGATGAAATCATTGATCCGTCTGTCAATAGGGGAGAGATCTTCCTAATCCCCTCAGTATAATATGTCTATTCTGAAATCTTATAATCTCTTGATTTTATGTAGTGTAACTGTGGACATTCTTATTATGGATTCTTAATCCTCTCAAAGATTATAAACTTCTGCCCTCGGTGACATTACTGTGGCATTGAGCTCCTCATGCTCGCTGTGTTCTGCAAAGAAGCATTTCCATTGAGGTTTTTTATGTGCATCTCATATTCACTACAGGACCTGTGCCACATTATTGTGAGAACAGGGCTCTCCTGTTTATCCTTTCTCTGCGCTGTTCTTCACATTATTTTTAGGCTCATCTACAGGAGGGCAGTCAGGAAAGTTGATCTGAAGTAAATAAATGTTTTAACTAAATTTTAATGGATTAATTTATCTACAATGTTAAAATGGATAAATTATACCACATTAAGTCCCTGTATGGGATTCACATTCAGAATGAAAATTATCTTAATACAATTTACCTCACTTTGCTTCCAAAGTAAATGGAGATAAAGCAAATGAAAGCCACTTATATTTTGAATAAAAGTATTTACACAGTGATTCAGTGTAATTCAACTCAGCCTTTTAAATTCCCATATTTTGTCACTTCATTATTTTTCCCTGAGTGTTCCTATGTAAACAAGTGTTCAAATCTTTTTAAATCTCCTATCTCGCTAACAATTTCCATCCTTAACATCCACTCATTTTGCTCTTACGTGGATCCTTTTTATTTTACTGTATCTTTTGGGGTTGGTATAATCAGGATGAAATAACTGCCATGATTAAGAATGTTTCTACATTAAAGACCATCACAGAATCACAGAACAGGTGAGGTTGGAAGGGACCACAGTGGGTTATCTGGTCCAACCTCTCTGCTCACACAGGATCGTCCATGAGCACATTGCACAGGATTAAGTCCAGACAGTTCTGGAATATCTCCAATGATGGAACTCCACAACCTCTCTGAGCAATCTGTTACAGTGCATGGTCACTGCACAGTAAAGAAGTTATTTCTCATGTTCAGGTGAAACTTGCTGGTCATCACTGCAATAATTTTTGTACACTCATGTATCTTGCTATTTAACATAAAAATCAGGCAAGACATTAATCAACTCTGTGTGGATGAAACATCTCAATTTTGAAATTGTCACAATAGCCACTTCGAGTCTTTTACTTCAAAAGCTCCCATTAACATGTTACCTGGTAGAAGTAGCAAGAATTACTTATCCTAAGAAATACAAGAGTAATCCATTTTTCCACTGTACTATGTCTGCTAAAACCAGCAAATTCAGGAGTGAATACTTACTTCCTAACAAGCTGCTTAACAGAGCAGTGGCATTCTGATGGACACAGAGCAGATGACTCTCTGGGCAGATGACACCAGTGAGTGTTGGAAAGAAAAGCAAGAGCAGCCAGCGAGGCAGAATAGGCAAGTTGTCACACTCGATGTTTCTGCCTGTTAAATCTGAATGCACCTAATTAGTTACCTCCTCTGCTAACACCTCCAACACCATCAGGATTCTAAGAACACGTACCCTACAGGAATGCCCGTAGATAGACTTGTAAACTTTTTTGTAGTGTCTAGGGCCCTGGTCTGCAGGGAAACCTTCTGGGGTACATGTATGCATTTGTGTGCACATAAAGATCATCACTTGCTGCCTCTGGTTAAAGGTCAGGCCCACTCACATCTGTATTACAAGCATTTGTTAATGACCTAAGTACTGGCAACCACTACCTCACCAGGATTTGGTACCTTTCCAAAATTAAGGCCATTTTGTTTCAATTTTAAATTTACTCTCCTTTTAACCTCACAGTTGAAGTCTTCTCTACCAGAACCCTACCCAAAGGGATCCAAGTGACAACCATTCTCAGACCAGCAGATAGCTCAAGATAATACTCTGCTGCATTCACAATATCTAGGCTCTGTTAAGCTTGGAAAGAGATTTAAATTGGATTTTATTTCAGAATAGTATTATAAGACACTTCATCTACTGGCAAACAGGCATATCAACCTTTTTTCCCCTAAGAACAGATACTCACACCACATTTTTGAAACTCAGCTGCTTG
The DNA here is from genome assembly GCF_003031625.1 of Empidonax traillii. Classification (NCBI taxonomy): domain Eukaryota; kingdom Metazoa; phylum Chordata; class Aves; order Passeriformes; family Tyrannidae; genus Empidonax; species Empidonax traillii. The sequence continues at coordinate 995,298 of NW_020955258.1, read as the reverse complement.
GTAGGAAACAACCCATGTTTTCTAGAATCTTTAAAGGGAACTTGGCTAGGAAACAAATTAGAATTGAGCTAGGACTAACCAGGGTAAGGGTTGCTTATATCTGCAGATTACCCCTCTCTGCTTTTCTAATTCACTCACCATGCCTTATCTTTCCATTAATCTTTAATAAACCTTTTAGTTAATTCCCCAAACACACACAATCTACATGACAGCAGGATACAGTGCAAAAGCAGTCCATGGATATGAGGAAATAGGCAGCAGAGGAATCAAAACTCTGCTGAGTTTTGATCAAAACAAAAGAGGGGAAACTTTTAGGATTAAAAATACCCAAACTGCAAGTCAGTGGAAAATGATGAGCAATCAGGAGAAAGAAGCAGTAAGGAGAAAGCAAGGAGGAGGAAGGGAGCTGTTTAGTGTACTAGTATTTATCTGGCTGTTGGATTCGTTTTCTCAATGGGGCCCTCCTCTCTTTTCCACTCTGGTTCCACTTTGACATAAACAGACAATCTGATTTCAAATGTGGGGCCTCTGAAATGTGGAAAACCCTCTCCATGCTGACAACAAGATATAGCTAGATTAAAAGGTAAATGTAATTTAACCCACTCCAGCAGAAACGGTAATCAAATTATATTGCCTCTAAATATGATAAGTTTGGGACTGGGGCCCTCAGGGGAAGAGAAGGTGTCTTGCAAACACAAACACAAAGAAACATGTCAAAGGGAACTGCTAAATCAATGTATGAGTTGTGACTTCAACCCTCCCTCCCTCCCCCAGGGTGCTTGATAAGCTGCTGATTGCTTCTGAAATATCTACTACCAATGTTAGGAACTGATTAAGCAGCTTACAAAGCACTGGGGGCTAATAGACAGGCCCACCAGGGAGACTGCAGCTCTGGAGTTAAGTAGCTTTTTTTTCATGGCTTGATTATTAAAGATGAGATAGCAGAACATGCTGAAAAGATGTGGAAACAGTTTTAGACCTCAGGCGACCGCCTTTTTATTTTATATATGGCATCATTTCTACTCTGTGACTTCACCAGCCAACAAAAGCCATGTTTCCTGTTGTTCTGTAGTCTCCACCTCCGAGGGGCATGTGAACTACTTTGAATTAATGTGTCAGCTGAATGTCCAGAACTATGCTACCCTTATCCTGCAGAAAAGGCACCACTAGAGAAGGGGAAAGAAGGTGAAATAAGCTTAAAATACTGTGTTCTACATGTCACTGGCAATAGCAATAGGGTGTGAACACAGATGTCCCCAGGTCAGCTAGCACATCTCACTTCATTGCTTCCTCCACCGTGCATCTGAGCAGGGCAGCATATTCACCTTAAGATTCCCTATCCTCTGCTTTCAGCTCTTTTTTCCAAATTCGTCTTGTTTAATCTGTTACATAATAAAATTCTGCCATTCAGATGTACTGCAAGGTCCTTGCTTAGTTCAATCAATATCAGTGCAAAGATACATTTTGCTGGCACATTACCTCTTCCTTGGTCACATCTGTCATGGTAATGCTGCATGGCTCAACTTTGTGTAGGAGGCTTGCTGAGGTTTTTGAGGTTCTTGAGGGGGATGTTGGTTCCCCCCCCTCTTGTGGCAACGTCCAGCACACTTCGTAAATAATCATGCTGCACTTGGGACTGTACTAATTCATAAATTCCTGAATAAATACTCTTTCAAGAAAGAAATAAATAGCACTTGTCACCTGCAGGCTGAGACTTAGATGAGAATTCATTGATCAGATGAAAATTTCTCAGAGCAAAGCTCTCTTTGCAGAATACAGTTTTCTTTCAGAGTCTCTTCCCATTCCCATTTGAACACCGATGCTCTAGACTTTCTTTCTTTCATCCCTAACCAATGCCCTTGTTAACCCATTTTTACACTAAATTATAAACCACAGAGACGACTTGGAAGTACAGCTATTTATGCTCTGATTATCTAGAAGAGGAATGTACAATTAGCACTGAAGACACTTACCTGCTGAAGGTCTGCAAGAGAGTAAAGATGGATTTGCTGGAGAAGATACTCTCTGGGAAAGATCCTGGAAAACAGAAAAATGGATATGTGTCACACCTTTTTGTCTGGGAAACTTGAAAAGTTTCCTCTCCCCACCAAATAGCTGCAGAACAATGATGCTTGCAGAACAGAGAGCTTGTCAGAAACTGGAATTATGTCACCCTTTAAGCACCAGCTACCATTACAGCATTCCACACGGGCACAACAGTTCCACAATAAGAATGAATGCTGTACCAGTGCCATTCTCCAACTCTCAGGTTGTGTACAGTGACCTTTAGAGCCACTGAAAGCTCTTCCTCAGCACAGATGGTGTTTCTTTAAACAATTAACCCAGTAATAAAAACAAATAACTCATTTAAGGTACTGAAAGTATTAATTAAAACTATTTCTTATGTGTTTTAGTACAAGATTCCTGGTCTGATACAAAGCTGTAACAGATAGTTTCATACATGATTTATGGCTTTGTAACTGAAATAACTATATTGGGAAAAAGGTTATGCAGATACTGTTCTTGCAATGTGAAGATGATTGATATCGATTACCTTTCGCATACAGAAATATATGTATTGGTATAATCTTTGCAATGACTGTTTTGAGACAGCACTATTTACCTTAAAATAAGCCAAGGTTTTAGGCAAGACCATTGCTTATGCACTGACAGACCTGTTCAGTAAAGCTAAATTACAGAAACCTGAACAGGGAAGAGATGCCCTAATGAGAGTGACTGGCACTAAAATGAAAAACTGGGTTAAAGTAACACCACAGAATAAAAAAAGGACATTGTAAAGGCAAGTGGATATCAGCTAAAAAAGTTTATGAAAACCTACGTATCTGCCATAAAGATGTCAGGAAGAGAAGAAGTACATCTAATTAAAACATCTATCTTTGTATGCACACACAGAGAAACAACCACCTGACCAGCTTTTATTTTTCCATCCACACAGAGCAAATAGACCTCACTAAGGTATCTTGGGGAGTGGAGAGTCACACCACTCTTGCAAAAAAAGCAACCAAGTATCTCAAGAGGTGAAACTATGTCACACTACATATGTCTCTCTCTTAGGGCAGAAATTGTAACTCTGTTCCTACATAACAATCAGGTAGTTGTAAGACAATACAGAAATGAAACTCTTGATATTATTAAATGCATGAATAAAGCTCTGGAAAAGACTGGTTTGTAATGGTAGAACTGAACGGCAGAGAACAGAGACCACTGGACATGTTAAAAAAAAACCCCAAAAAATATTGAAAGGCCAATATGAACTTACATGATCACGACATGAGACCAATGAGAAAGCACACAGCAAACTCACAGAAGATATTTTAGAAGCTGCAACAACATAATCTGCTGAAACATTGATCAACTGGGCTAAGACTATCAGCTGCAATGTTTCCACAGAACACTGAATCTAAGAAATACTGAAAACACCTCAGTTCCTTGTACTCCACTAGAGTTGTCTTAAGCAACTACCTTACACTGACGCTTTCAAAGCTGTCTTGAAGGGCCTAGGACTTCTCATTGCTGTTAAGGTGAGCGGTACAAAGTCTCCTAAGTCCTTTTGTACTTTTGAAAAAAAAAATAAATTAAGCTTTATTGGAGCGTAAGGAGAAAAGTTCTGCAAGCAAGGCACTGACAACAGAGCACTGCCCATCTTAGGCACTCTTCTGGAGCTGGATTGTGCCCTTGCTCCTTCTCCAAGCGAATTCACTCTGCCCACCTAACTCTCAGCTGCAGTCTCCCTGGGATACTGCCATTTTCCCCTTTCAGCTCTGTAGGTGATCCCCATTGCTCCTTTTAGAGATGAATGTGTTTCAGTGGCTCTGCTGCATCACACCTTCGTAATACATTTGGCACAATGTCAAAGACCACTCAAAACCAGTCAAAATCCAGACACAGACAACATACGACATTGGGATTCCTCATTTGCACATAGCAGATTTTTTAAAACTGATTGCTAATGAGTCAACTCTGAACAGCATTTAGAAGCATAAATATTTTTTCAGCTCAGATAGAATTTCTTTCATTAAAATTTCCCCATCATTCTCCCCTGATCACACAGACAGGCACTAAGCAGTGCAGTAGCTTTGCCAGGAACTGCATTATTTGCTGGTGCCCTTACAGCACTGCTAAGGAAAACAATTAGCTAATGAAAGATTTCCTTTTTCAGGAAATTGCCTGAATAGCCCATAAACCAGAAACTGTCAGCGACTTAGTATCGATGACTAACATCACATTCCCCTGCCTTCAAGGACAGCATTTTATTTCCTGCAAGTTCTAGCTCCTAATAAAAAGTGTGCAGATGAAAAGCAAACTCATGAATTCCTTTGTGAGTCTCAGCCGGCACAGGTCCTGGTGACAAACATCCTATCCCTGTACCTGTCCCCCTCCCTAAGACATGTTAGTTTGCAGCAATAGCTCTGCCGAGCAGGAATCCAACACACCTCCTCCTTTCCAAATCTATTTCCAGGAAAAGAAGTAGGTACTGCCCTCCCAGTCTTATGCAAGACACATTATGTACACACACATACTCAGCACTCAAGTGAGAAGAGTGATTATTTCAATTGCTATGGAAACTGAGGCATAAAAAAACCCTCAGTGAGTAAGACTGGTCCAGCTTCAAATTCGCAGTTCTTCTATTGGTTCGAAAAATTAAAACTGGTTGTGGTGGGCCACAGAGAAACAGCTGAGCAGCCAAAGCTCACAAATGCAACAGTATTTACAAAACTTCTTATGAAGCAACCAGACCAGTTCCTGTACAATTCCCAATACATGTAGCAGTGCAAACCACACCTTCAACACTTGCCCACATCACCAGAGGTGGAAACAAACAGCCCCATGACTGTGAAATTGCCTAGATGGAGGAAGCTCAGCCCCCAACCATATAAATTGTCTTCACCACACCTATCGTGAGCTGAGCAACTGCTTAAAAAACACATCTTCCTATGCTGCATGTCTGCAACTAAGATCTCATCCAGAAAGTTTCCATTAGTCCCATTTGGAAGGAAAAACCAAAACTCAAGAGCTACCTGAACATAACTGGTGAAGCCACCTCCCAAAACCTCATCTATTCATTGCCAGTTTTTGTCAGCCTCTAGTGAGTGGGTAACAAGAATATAACAGACACCAAAATATCCAACTTGAACACATTTTCAAAAAAAATGCATCATAAAATGCAAGCAAATCAGTTGGAGTAGGACATCCGCACAGACCAAGTAGTCCAGTGAGCAAGAAAATGCCTGATGGCCCATTTCCAACGTCTTGCTTGCCTGCACAGGTTCTTTGAGCCTAATGAGGTCATGGCTTATATAAAGCCTTTTCCAGTAGCAGGCACGCAGGACTAATTCAGAGACTCTTGCTTCTCAACCCACACACCTCCTCTCATGTAGAAAAGTAGTGTCTCTGCCCTCTCCAACCCTCTGTCAGCTGCAACTGAAATAGGCCAGAGAAAACCAAAGTTGGAAACAGCAGGTGAGATGAGGCTCACATAAACACCATGCCATTGCATTACTGTCCAGGCAAAGTACTACAAGGCATCCAGATCAACCTAAAATCACACTCATTTCAAAAATGAAAAGACTACAGAGCAAGCTAAGATAACTACACTTAGAAACACTTCACCAGAAAATACTTATTTACTTTCTGCATGAGGTTTGCATCAGGAGCTTTGAGCATGCTTAGGTTAATATAAGACCTCAATCCAAAAAGACCAAAACATATGCCTGCATTTTATTTTTTCCTTGATATAAAGGTCCTTTATAAACACCAAATGGGAAATCTCTGATTAGTTATTTGAAAGCAAAATAATAGATGTCAGTTTTGTGATGTGCTACAACTAACTAGATTTTTTTTTTTAAGTTGGTCAATAAAAAGCATTCAATAAACAGTGTCCTTTCAGTCAAATCTTAACACAGAAAAAAACTGGAGTGAGCTAAACAGAGGTCAAACGCAAGATGGTAAGACTTATCACAATAAAAACTCAAAACCTCTGCTGCTTCAGAGTGTGACCTGTGACCTCGGAGAGGAAAATGGTATCAAGAGCACATCCCACTAAAAGCACCTTCTAAGCTTTCACAGTTTGGAAACTCCTGGACCAGTTTCACCATCGATGAGTCACAGGACTGCTGTGCTGTAAGCCCTGGCTACTAGTCAGGGTTTAGCTGAAACGAACAAACCAAGATCAATGTTAAACAGCCCTCTGGCTTTGCCAGTTCCCGTGAACAATGAAATCCAAAGTCCTATTGGTTAAAGGTCTCTAAATTGCTTTATTTTTATGTCCTAGATATAAACCCAATCAATGCAAGCAGGAAAGAAACTCACCATGACAGACTTCTGGTGCAACTAAAAGAGAGAACTGAGCATTCTCAATCTGTGATTACTACTCCCTTTTTGTTTGATACTTTGTAATCTGAAATATAACTTTCAGTCAAGACAGAACCAGAAATTTCATCTGTTCTCTTTTGGATGATCTTATCGGGTAAGTATTTGCACAAACAAAGGTTATCTTTTAGTGTCCTCCTGCAAACAGAACCACTGATAAGACTTTGCTTTTTGCATTTGGACAAAGTATGTAGTCATGGTGCTTTGTTAGCACTAAGTAATTGCTCTGCATTTAAAGCCTGTTTATCATCAGCTTAGGTAATTTTTCTTCAATGGGTTAAATACCCTGACAGCTCTGCTAAAGCTACAGCCAATTAATCTGCCCATGCCTGACACTATAACCAAAGTACAAACGTGATAAGCAGGAGGAACTCTTCTTTCTACAATGCAATCAAAAGCAATCAAGTTTGCTGGCAGGTGGGCACAACCAAATCTCCTTTGTCCCAAAAGGCCTGTTGAAACCTAGGATGGGAGGGGAAGCTGGCACTGTGATTTCATGTGCCAGCCAGGAGTGTCTTGTTTGACCAGGTTGAGGACTGTATGACTGAGCTCTGACTCATGGGGGACGCAGATGCACCAGTCTAGCACACTGCCACCTCTCCACCCCTTTGCAGGAAGCTGCTACACCCACAGCTGGCAGAGCACCACGGGTACCAAGTCCATTTCCTCAAACAGCACAGCTCACTCCCTGGCACTGCAACTTACACCACCAACAGCTCACTTTGGAGCTACTGCCCCACACTGCAAACCAGAGCAGGTGACAGGCCAGCACATGCTGATTACTACTGTTCCTGTATATTTTGCCCCTAGAAAAGGGGTGAGAGGCCCTCTGAGGTCTCTCCCTGTGCACCTCCACCAGCTGCGGCCATGTGCGGAGCAGATGGGCAGGACCTGCCTGTGCCCTGATCTCACTGACAGCTCCAGCTTCTCAGGGTTACACTTTGGTTTTAAAAGCATAGAGGGGTATCAGTGAATTGCCAGTTATCCCAAGTATATGTAGCTGGGTAAATAATATTCTTGCAATACATTTGATATGGGTGCTGTTCATTTAAGTAGAGAACGGCACCAGAGGTGAGGGGAAAAGGTAGGATTTTCTGGCAGTGTTTCTAATTCTCTTACTTTCAGGCTTTTGATTTTGTATTTCTTTGGAAATCTTAGCTCCTGGAAGTTTGCTGGGACAGGAGATGCCAAACTTTTGAACCAACAAAAGTTAATGAAGAAAGCAGGGCCCTGGGAAACTTTGTGATTTTTTAAAGTCATAAGATATTAATAAATGGATGAATTTAAAGCAAACTCCCCTACTATTGATTTATTTAATTCTTGTGGTATTATAATAGATTAATACTTTTTTCTAATTCTATGGATTTGTCTAAAAAAGTGTTTGTGAATCATTTCTCATTTGAGAGGTATGAACGCTCTTCTGGTTATGCTCTGGGAACAGTCATTCCTACATATCTTCAGCCCACACTAAGTGCTAGATTTATTACCTAGCACATCCTGGTAAGGTGTTATTTTGTGCTGTCAGGAAATTCCCCATGAGCATCCCAATATTAAAACATACTCTCATCATCCATCAGTAATCCTGAACCAGTATATAAACTTTCAACTAAAATGCAGTACATCAACCCTCCTTCCTCTGTAGTTCCTTGAACAAGGTTATAGGAACATTGTGAAAGACAAGAATTAATACAGATCAAACTTAGGAATCAAATAACTGTTACTAAAAGCAGAATGCAGAGAATTAGACACACACGGTTTCATTTTGAAATCAAAATACCTTACATACACCAATTAACTTGAATTTAAGAATAAGAATGTGTTCTTTGATTTTGTCAGGCACTTTTGAAACCTCGCAGTTTGCTGCTGGAAGCTCTGGTTAAAAAACATAGGGATAAAAATGGCACAAGTCATACTTAACACAGTATCCACATCTAATAGGAACTTATTTTTAAATCATTACCATTTTTTTAAAGCATCCTAATCTCAAAAAGTGAATGGAAACTACCATTGTAAAATGGATGTAATATTACTCATCTCTTTGACAAGGAGATGCAGGTCTGTCCTTTGACTGGAAAATGCTACTGTGAACTGAAAGACCCACCTGTGCTCCAGAAGACTTATCATGGAAAACTCCGGCGTGCTCCTCAGCTCTGTGCTTACCATGGCAGAGCACTGGCTTGTGCTTCCCTTGATGTGAACAGACAGCAGTACTGCCTCCACCCTGGCTGCTCTGGCACACATCTCATGGCTCCAGCTCTGTTTGCTACCTCCAGTTGAAATGAAAGCTCAAATTCCACCTGAACACCACCCCCTCAGTTTTAGCCAAGGACATTTTAAGATGCTGACTTGCAAGAACTCTGCATACATAGTTACTTCATCCAAAAGGGAAAAGAGTTGAAGAGATGGAGGTGTCTGTAAAAACTCCATCAAGAGGCATGCTTTATTTCAGGCACTGTAATGACTACACACATGCAGGATCCACACAAAACAAATAGTTTGTGCATACTTCTCTGCATTTATTTTCTCACCTTTCCTCACTTTCACAGAACACTCTACGTTGAAAGGGACCCACAAGGATCATTCAGTCCAACTCTTAAGTGAATGGACTTTGGAGTGATGTTTTGTCTTAACATTGGCTCCTCTCAGGATATCCAGATATCCTCTTTGAATTGAGCTTCCCTCTTGTCCTCTTTCCAATCACCTGTGCAATAAATTTTCTTCTTCTGTTGGTCTTGCCATTATCTCAGAGCCCCAAGTGCTATGAAACCACATCCTTCTGTTCCTTTCCTGCTCAAACTTTCTTTTTGCAGTTTACTGCTTTCACAAACTGTGTCTTTGTTCTCCTGTTTTGGAATTTTCCACTCTCCAAATGGCCTAACCATTGCAAAGAAAACGAAGAAAACAGTCCCCTTTGACAGTCTGGACATGACTTAGTGACCTTCTGTGGTCCTTGGTCCGAAAGATGACATAGCCCCAGCTTCACATACATGAGGTATTTGGTGGTATAGTGATTGCATAAGATCAATCAGGATTCCTGCAATGTGTTTAGACAGGTTCCCCAATTGCCACACAAATATTTTGAAAGTAATCTACTCCTGTGTCAGAAGTGATATGTCTAAGGCCTCACTGTAGGAAGTGACAGGACTCTATTGTTCAGCATTACTGAATTTGGGCTTGTTTCACTTCATGCTGACAGACCAGCAGGCTCAGCCAGGACCACAGGTCTGCAGCACTGGAGGTGCACCTTTAACACCCTGCAGCAACAGCAAGCTCTAATTTGGTCTTCCTGTAAGATGCTAAGTAATGTATCCAGCACTGATGTATTGCTGTCCTGGAGCTGACAGACAAATCAGGTATCAGGCAGAGATGAGTAACAAGAGGGAAATTTTTCCATTTAGTTTCTCATCACCATTCAGATTCACTCACAAAACGAGGGCACTGCAACAAGCACTAACGCATAAGGGAATGTGCTACAGAACATTTACCTTGTGTCACTGCCATTGGCCTAAAGTCTCTGGGCTAGCAGCACCTGAACTGCAAGATAAGATGTATAGCTGAGAGAGCAGAGAGCCCAGAGGGCTCCCCAGAGTCAAGGCTGACCTGGAATACCCTGCAGGAGACATGGAGGTAGCCAGAGCCATCCAAAAAAATCATTGTGACAGCTCCTTGACCCGAAGAACTTGCAATCATGACAAGAACAACGCAAATCCAGAACAGAACTTGCATCATTCAGCACGGTTTCACAGAATACCCTCGTTATTTAATGGACTTGGAGATTCTCGCTGTTTCCCAGCCATCAATTTTATTGAATCCATCTTGTTTGTCTGTGCCATTCATTTAACATCTTACAATCTGCAGGTGGTGGTGGGATCTGTACAGTTCCACTTGTACTAATTCTGTGTTGGCTCTAGGTTTGGCTCTAGGTTTAAGTCTTGTATGGTTTTGCCTGAACAGCATCCACACAAGCAAAGCTACCAAAACAAGCGAGAACTTGTTGAGTAAAGACGTTAAGGCAAATGACGTGTGTTGCAATGCTGAGGTGACAGTTACAGCAAACCAGGCATAACAAGATCCCTTGTAAAACAGGGAGCTCAGCAACAGGGCCAGAGTCTCATCTGGCTAATATCAGAGGAACACTGTGGATACACACCGGTGGAGGGCCTTATTTCACCTCCCAGCCAAGTCCAGGTTCCTTATTTTTTCCCTTGAAATATAAAAAGAGTTTAGTATCCAGTGGAACAATAGGTGAGAATAAATTACTGTAACTGATGAAGACCATTTTTATTGTGAGCCTTCTAGCTACTTTCAGGATTTCTTCTGTGTCTTTTCCTTTCTTCCTTCCTTCTTTTCTACTTAGTCACTTGCTTCTTCAAAGTTCACAATGAGGTACCAGCCCTGAGTTCTCTGCTAGATGCCAAGTTTCAAAGTTCTTAAAGTACCTATGTACCCCAAACAATATAAATAACATTTCCACATTTAAACCAACTGGATCCTGAGCTAACCTGGTTTATAGCCATCTGGAAGTCTTCAGAAAAAGTGACTGTAAGCACTGTAAACAGTTTTGTCTTCACAGAGGACACCAAGAGTTTCCAACTTCATTGCCGTCTTCATTTTGTGATCTGGGCTGAAGAGCAGGGTATAGATTTAAAGTAGATGATAATGCAAATAGTATTAATAAAAGAAACCTCAGAGTGATCTGCTTTTCCCTAATAAGGCAGGCTCTATCAGTGTCCCAGAGGCAGCAAGGTGCCAATACAATTAATCAGTCTGTTTTTAGTTCTCTGTAGACAGCAATATTAACAGTTTGTTTCAGTCTGTTTATATGGGTCTGACAGGTCTTCAAGATGCTGTGTTCACTTTCTTGTGATTAATAGTTATTCATATACTAAGGTGGAGACCAAGGAGAGAAAGAATGTTTTCAGAGCAGGACAGATAACTGGATTCTCTCTCCCAGTCTTTCATTTCTAATTAGCAAAGAGTACTAAATTTAGGAATGCTGTCTCACCATATTGTTTTAACACCTCCTTTTCTTGCAACTTGCCCATGTGATGAACCAAAGGAAAATTTAAATCACATATTTTCTTTGTTTACTTTTCAGCTGCGCTCTATAAAATCATCACATTGATAGTGTCTGCACAGTGGGATACTAGATGAAGAAAGCAAAACCACTGAGAGCACTTTGAGCAAGGAATAACTCCTTCTGGGAAAAAGAACTTTTCTTTCTTTTCGTATCTTCAAACCTCTTAAGGGAGATCTGAGGGACCAATTGACCACCAAATCCACTTCACAGACCAAGAAGGGGCTGGACTCTAAGGTCTTTTTTATACATTCCTTCAGTGGCTTTTACACTTCTAACAAGTCCTACCAAACTGGAGATGCTTCCCTAGCACAAAACCAAACCCCTCTTGGGCTGGGGGTCCTTCCCTCCACCACAGAGAGCTTTAGTTGGAGACAGTGTGAAGGAACCCTCAGATAAGAAAAGGGAGCATTTGGAGTATTTTTTCCCAGTTTCCCCATCTGCCGTTCTGGGTGTTTCATTTTGATATAGGGACATTTCTCTTTCCTCCATGCTCCAAGAAAAGACCATGCTCACATTTCTGTGATAATTTTTGTCCATTCTCTCTTCCATCCATTTCCTCAGAACTTGTCACGTCTCATTTTTGGAGGAAGGTTTTGGGGTTCCCTCTTTGTCCTGGTTTCTCCATTAACTCCTAATTTCGTGAGATCCCTTCCCTCTTTGAATCTCCTTTTCGTGGGTTTCCCTCATCCCTTTTTTTTTTATTTTTTTTTCTCTAGTTTATTGATTTCTCTGCTTAGGCCTCATTTGAACTCTCTTCTTTTACTCTCTTAACCAAGTCCATTCAGTGTCCTGCCTCATTCTGTCTATTTTAATCAGAAAATTATTTTCTTCAACATTAATCAGAACGCATCACTTCCTTTCTGCCACTTCTGAACAGCAGCCTTCACAAATCTTATTTTCCTTTTAGTCTTTTTGCTGTTGCAGAGGATGGCATAGAAAAGTTATTATAGCTGAACAGGAAAACAGCTGTGCAAGATAACACCATCCTCTAGAATAAAAGAAGAACCATCCTAAATTTTAAAATGCTGTAAGCTGCCCTAATAAATAATAGCAATTGAGTAGTAAAACATAAGCACATATTAAGTGGGTCTGACACAAGAACTCTCCAGAAACCTGTTGCTGTATCCTTCTCTTAGTTCTTCTAGGTAGTTCACCAAAGCAATGACTTAGGTTATGCACCAAATGGCAGACCAGCTCTCCTTACCTGGGATAAAGGCACTAGTGCAGCCTCCTCTTCCTTCCAGAGAATTCAGGTCCCTAAAATACCATGCTCAAAATACAGTCACTGATGTCACCTGCTTTCTTGCCCTTCAGCAGCTCACAATTTCAAAGCAGTGGCTTTCTTACTTGCAGTCTTGTCTTAAAAACCGGGGTGTACAAATGCTTACAGATGCATAAGGTCAGCTGCATGTGCCTAGAGCTGCTCACCTCACAGCATGGCACGACAGACACATCTCCCCATCTCTTTTGGAGATCCACAACAAAAGTTACTTGGCTTTTTAAGGTCACAACTGTGGCCTGATGATTTTAAAAAGATTGATAATTTTTAGCTTGTTAGAAAAATACAGAAGTAGCTGAATTGATTAAGATACAGCACTTCTAAAATGAAGTTCATGTTTTATAGAATCACTATTTCCACTACAGCAAACACAATATGAAACACCTTTTGCTGGGCTATGACCATGTGTTTTCCAATAAACAAAACATTCAGCACAGCCATGTCACGGATACCAACTGAGAAAGAGCCCAACTGCTCTGGTGTCACATAAATCACATGCTGGGTCATGTGCTGAGGGACTACATCTGGCCTCTGCCTCTGGGTGAGGTCATCTCATGAAGAAGGCAGAAGCACTGGACAGGTGATTGACTCGGGCCCCTCTCATGCTTTGCCACAGTGTGAGGTGTTTCAAAGGTCCCAGCGGTGGCGACTACACTGTGATGCCATGGTAGGGAACATGAGATATCTCACCTGACTGAAAATAATCACACACAGTCAGGAAACCTGAGGAGGAATAAAAGATGTTCACCACAATGTGTGACCTCCTAGACTGATAGCTGTCAAGAACAGCTCCAGATATTCAGACCCTATAAAATAATCTTCTTTGCCAGAGGATAACCCAGCTGCTTAGGGAAGTCAGATACAAACACAACGCCTTTCTAAATGAGTAACACCTTCAGAACTAGACTGTGAGAAAAAACAAAAAGTGCGTGGGGGAAGCAACAAGGAAACTACATCCCTGTGCTGTGTGCTGTCTGTTGTTCTTACCTTCTACGCAGATCTTCAGCCACTGCAGCTCTGCAGCTGAACAAGTAGGCTCGCAGAGATTTTAGCTGCTGTCTCAGGCGGACAACAGTTGCCAGAGGTTCAGCATGCTTGTACAGCATGGGATTTTCCTGCTGGATATCAATCAATGGCTCCTCATAAACATATTCCAGGAACTCTTTGGCTTGCTTTGATACCTGAAAAATAAAGCAGTTTAGTGAGGCTTTCCTCTCAGCTCTTTTAAAGCAGATCTTCCCCTCTGTGATCGGAGTTACTCTATGCATCTGAAAACTTACTCTGTTATCACTTACAAATGACAGTGGTCCAGCTCTCTCTGCTTATAGCCAAGTCAAACTTCATCAAATGCCTCCAAATTGAGTGTATAAGTGCTTACTTTCCCAATGTACAGTGATATCTGCAGCCTTTTGCTGCAGAGTTACACAGCTTACCAGGTGTTTTGCAAGTCTAAAATTCGATTACCAAGCTTCTTCCCTGCTACTATTTTTCTGTTTGTTTGCTGTTTTCTTTTTGACAAGAAGCAAGTTGTTGTGGTTTTTAAAATGCAGATAAATAAAACTGAATTTCGTTGGTATTACTCATTCCCAATATTTCATCTGCAAGAAGTTTTTCTTATGCTTTTTCATTATAGTGCCCTGTTCTATCTCCACCTGCAAAGAGCTACTGTAATCTTGATAAATTCATGGGATTTTTGTTCCACTAGAAAAAATACTCCTGTTTCTGAGGTGAGAAGACCAAATTCTCCCTCATTCATTATTTCTGCATTTTGTCACGACTGGAAAAGAGAAGAAGGGATTACCTTAAATGAGCTGCAAATCACTTGAAACTGTGCTACACAAATACTACTGGTTCCACGATTCAATTAGTCCTCCTGGGCCTTTAAATCAGTGTTTACACCGAGTCGAGGGAGGGATGAATTAAGCTAACAAAAGTAGAAAGGTCACAGCCCTGCCTGACCACAGTCCCTTGAGATTTAGGAAGTTATTTCCCTTCTGGTGCAGCAAGGTAAGAAGTAAGCAAAAAAGCAATATGCACCCTTACAAACAGCATGACTTAACAAACTAATTACTAACCAACACTAGTTACTAGCCACTGACATGGAAAGCCAGTCCCAAATGTAACCTTTTCACAACGCGTAATAAAAATATAAGAAATAATGCCAAGGCCAGCCTTCCCACCAATAACTACACAGATAACACAATGTGTAATTATACATACAGCAGACCATAACTCCACAGGTTTCCCAGGCACTGAAGCTGTATTAAATATCTCATCTACACATCTCACTAATTTCTTTTTTTTTTACTTTTCAAGTATCATGCACGTACAAGGAACTGTGCTGAGTGGAATCAGAAGTAACATGGAGCAACACAGGTAACTTGGATTTTGTAGAACAAAACTCTACAAACTCCAAGTACATCAAGTTTTCTAACACTAGCAATGTTGATACTTTATTATGTTTACTGAAGTGCATAAAAGAGACTGCAGTTAAACAACCTGCTTTTACAATCATTAAACCATTTGAGTGCAATATCTCAGCAATCCCCTGACAAATGCTGTTTCTATAGCAAATATAGTCCTCTTCCACCAACTAGCAAATTAAGCTATGTATTCAGGGATTCCCTGGAAGGCATGTGAATGCTTGGTACAGTGACTAGCACCTCCCACCAGGAGGACCTGGTGCTCAGCGATGTCTTTGTCTATCTCCTTGCTTTAAACCTCTGCTGAAGTGATGGGCTCCTCATCCACCTGCCCTGCTCCTCATCCACCAGTCTTGGGAACTGAAGAGCTGTTACTGTCCAATTACTACACCCACGCTTGTGCACACCTGTACTCTGTGTGGGGCATCCCTCCTGAGTACAGCAACAAAAAGATGCCACAATTGAGGTCCCTGAGTGACTGCCATACATGTGCACTATGATGACAAAGCATTACTGTGCAGCTCTGGTGCTGCATGGTCTGAACTCAGCCCTTGAGGAGAGAGGAGAAAAGCAAAGCTTTCTCTCTCCTTGCCAATACAATGTACCCCTGGAGTTCGGACTGCAGGAAAAGTAGCTTTGCCCAGCATCACTGGCTGACAGATGGGTGTCAGTTCACTCTGCACGCTTGACACAGGCACACAGGTCTTGTAAAACATTAACTCACATTGCCAACCATAGCGAAGTTAAAAGAAGATGAAATACAGTTTTAAAGTGGGAAGGGTCAGCAGTGACAGTAATTCAGCTTGCTACCAGCCAATATTCTAGCATATGTCCTAGCCTATTCACAGTCCCCCAGTTTTACTGGGCAGACAAGACAATCCTATTAAATCAGCCAGAAGGATCGAGAAGATGCAAAGGGCAACAGGGTTTTAGCTTTAAATGTCATACAAGGATGGATGCTAACATTTTCCAGACCTTTCCTTTCTAGAGTCTGCAAACTTAGAGTTCGGAATTCAATTTACCAGAAGTCAGCCTCCCTTGGAGCCTTCTGGCACAGGGAGTTCATTTCCTGCTGTGTTTGTCTGGCATTTTGCGCAGGCTGAAAACCACCTGAACCAAACTGCAATACTTAGAGAGTTTTGCATGCAAACAGGGAAAACATTTGGCCTAAGTAAAAGGAAGAAAGGGTGTTTGCAAAATCACCTCTTTTCCCTTCTACCAAACACACGAAAAACACAAATATGAAAACAGTAGGGAGACGGGGGGAAAAAAGTGAACCTGGGGACTGAGCTGCTGGTTTGGTTATGACAGGAGAAATGTACCTAACTGCCAAGTCCTTTCAAAGAGCTTCTATTGCAGCCAAGAGGATTTTTCTTTTCCTACACATGTGCTTCCAGGTGTTCAGTGTATTTGTTGTTTTTCAAGATCCTGGGTTATGGGAAGAGACAACTCCACAGATTTTTACTGCTTCTGCTCTTTCACGACATGTCTTGCCAAAAGCAGACAAGAACCTCTCAATTTCAAAACTTATTTAATTGATGTAACAGTTTACAGCTGCTGCTCAGATACTGAGACCATGAAACTTGAAAGACAAACATGCCCAATTACACTGTAAAAGCTCATGTCCTACAGTACCTACAGGTGCTTGCTTTGCCAGAAACAGATAGGATAGACCCCAGAAACCACTATGGTTCCCAGCTTCTACTTGTGCTTGGGATTGCACATTTGATCATTACACTACTAAGGAATTATGCAGCCTCATTACAACTATTAAGCACAGCAGCCAGAACTAAGCTGAAATAAACACCAAACTTTTATCTCTGAATGGAGAAAGGAGATACAGATGTGAAAGTGCAGGAAAATATATACTCTATCTCAGAAAAGCAACGCTTAGTTCCCAGAGAGGTATAGATAGCATGGATGGAAATAAAAGCACATGTATGCAGAACTGAAGAGAACGGGGAAAACCGAAGAGAAACTGCTTATTATTTTAAATCTATACGTGGATGGGATGGAGTTGAGGAGATCCAACCAGTGACGTGAACTTAGTTCTCACACTGCCACCATGGCAGATTATGTCCTCTTAACTTTCCCACCCTGTCTTAATTTCTGTACTAATAGTTGGGGATGCTGTAGCATTTTGGCACAAAGACTCGTGAAGTATCTGCACAGAATTTGTGTGTTCCCAAGCCACCTTGTATCTGTTCTGTCTACAAAAAGTATTATAGTGAGATGACAGCAGATTAAGTTTTTAATGAATGCTTAAGCTTGAAAGTTCCATTTTCTTTATGCTTCAGTTGCCCATATGAAGACTACAGGAAACAGAGCACAGTTTTTACCCTGCAGGTTTAGAAAAAAACCAGTTAATTTTTTTGGCAGTATTAATGACAGCTTGATGCGAGGTCTGTGCCTTACCAACTACTAGTCCCTTATCAGGGCTACCTATACTACTGTGGGCCAGCAAGTTTAGTCCTTGGTAAAAGCATCCAAAGAAAGAACTTTTCAATATTTATTCCTAACTTCTAGGCATGGGAGGGTTTTTTGTCTTTACACAGAGGAGCTTTGTAACTCTGAAGAATCTTGCATTTCACAGCGCAAAACTGTCATTTTCCTGATGGCAGGCTCTGGTTATCTTTTAATAATATCCCCGTCTGACAGATTTTCTTCAAGAGAGACCTGCTTTTCCTCTAATAGGGCATTTACTGGTTATTTTTTCCTTTTCAAATAGCACATAATAATAATATTTGCAGACACAAAACATCAAACAACCTCTCCTAACAGTGGCTGCTAGGTCTGAAGCTCTAGCATGGTCTGGATTCCTTATGAGTTTGTTATTCTTTCAGCATATACTGCCTAAGATGGCAAAACAACACTGCTACTGTCTTTGCTGGCACAGTGCTTTGAGGTATGTAATCAGTTGCCCCTAGCTAGCAACCAGCCACCGAGGCAGCAGCAAATAGCATATTACAAAAGTTTTAGAAAAGCTCTTGTGTGGCAAGTGAACAACTGTGGAATTTTCTCCTTATGTTACTTTTGTCTGTCTGGTCCAATGTCCTTCTAATGTCCTCGAAACGTTCATGCCAAGAGACAGGACACACTGTGCCTCACAAACACTGCGTTTGGGTAAGCCAGTTTCCTGTGGGCATTTCCACAGTTTAGCATCCACCACTGAGCAGTGCCAATCCTTAGACCCTGGTGCTCATGAAACAGGTACTCCTCAAGGGTCCAAACAACTGCAAAGATTAGGAGTAAAAGAGAGGTTGCAGTGTGCTACCTCTCCCTGTCTCTTGAACAACCAGATATGATGAAAAAGGTGCCACCAAGAAAGAGGAGCATGGCTACTCCTGTGGAGGAACACCTTGGGTCTGGCTTAGGAAACTGTGATGATATTGAGAGAGCCTGGCTCATTCTGACAAGAGGGACAAAAAAGACTATGAACAGTCAATACCTGTAACCTCCAGGCTGCTGACAAGTCTGTGTTTCTATCTAAAAAGCAATTCAGTTCACTTGCTAGCAAACCAACCTGCAGGGAGATTACCTTGTATTTGGAAGTGTCCCAGTTATGAACCAGCCGTGCAGGGATGAGGAAGCTGTCATCCACGTGGCAAGTGCTGCAGTAATACCAACCACTGTAGCTGCACACCTTGGCTTTTCCATTGGACAAACCTATGGAGCGCTGACAGCCTAGAGGAGAGAGGAGAAAAGTCTGGGTTTGTACATCATGCCAGAGGTACACACTCGAGATGGAGTCAGAAAAGTAATTATTGCTTCATCTGAGACCCTTTTAAAGTTTTATTTATTTTACCAATGAGATATTTCTCATTCCCTAAAAAATAAAGGAATAAATATAGGTATTCTTAAACTAGTGCTGAAAAAGCACACACTAACTAGCTTGGGCATCTTGACAAAGAGTTGGGACAGCAGTCAAAGGATACTTACCACTTCTCAAGAAAAAAAGGCACAACACTTACTTTGAGACACTGGGCATTTAAAAGCCATGGCCATCTGAAAGCCATGCCCTGAAGGTTAGACAGAAAACAGCAGACCACAGAAGTATTATGAGCTTGCTCCAGAGAGCTCCCATTTTCCCCACAACAGAATGGGCCGGCACTGCCTGCCTGAAGGAGCGCAAGCCAGCTCCTGCTGACAGCCAGGGGGGATGCTGACTTGGCAGGTAGGATTCAGCCACACAATTAGCACAGCCAAGGCAAACCACAGTCAGACCATGAATAATAACTGTGAGCAGCAGTCACACTGAGAATGAGTAGTCCTTGACTAGCAGCAGCGACACAGCTCAGTTTCCAGCAGGGTTTTTTTTTTCCGTACGATTGGATTACCCTGTGTCTTACAAGGTCTGAGGTCTGCCTGTACTTTTTTCACAGCTGGATCCCTTGCCTCTTCCCATGCCCTCTTGTGTGGAGTCCCTGGGGTAAAACAATGTATTCAAAAGCTGCAGCTTTAGTTGGAAAGAACTAATGCAGAGCTCTCCTTCACCTGACCACCTGTTTTCACAAAACACATAAAACCTCAATGTGCTTGACACCTCTGTCTTTCAGTAGTGACTAAAATGAGCCAACAGGTTCAATTAATATTAGAGTGGATGATTAAAGACAGATAGCACAGTCACATTAAACAATCTGCTCAGGAAGTGAGGCTAAAAATGTAAGATACAAGATGTCTGCGGTTGTTAACACCACCTCTTTGACACAGCACAAACAGTGATGGTATTTCTGCTTTTCCTTCAAATGCCAGTCCCTATATTACATTTACAGCTACATCCACAGCTCTAGAGCTCTGCTGCAGCAAGTGATGTATGCTCAGGTGGTCTCTGCTGTAGCTAGTTAGAAATGCCAATTAGCAAAATCCTTGTACATCACTTTTCTAGCAAAAATATTACTTAAACAGAACTTTTCAGGTAGAAGTCAATTGACTGACTACTTTTGTCAATATAACTGATTTCATTTAGTGTAATTATGTAACTTGTCCCACTGAAGGCATCTTTTCTCCCCAGTAGAGCTGACCCTGATTTGAGGAGAGATTGCAGCTCAGATACTCTAAGCATACACTGAACTCCTCCTTCCTCACATCAACTGATGTTACCATGCCCCCTCTGATCTAATCAAAATAATTACAATAATCTGACCAATACAATTAGATCACTTCCTCCTCTTCCACACTCCAGAGCCATTTGGCCACTGATTCTCTGCAATATGCACTGTCAAGTGAATCAGTGTGGGACATGTCCTGTGCTCATCTCTCTCTTCCCCTCCCCTTTTTTTTTGAAGCGAGGATATGCAGTTTCTTGAAAAAGGCAAATATATAAACAGGTCAGTTGATGAAAGAGATAATTATGTTAAATGTCTCCTCCTTTACCCTTTATAAGACCAGAACGTAAGTATAAACATGTATTTTAAGCGGTATAACTCAACATACATAATGCAAACATGTGATCTCAGCTAATAATCAAACAGACAACCCAAACATTATTACAGTAAACTATTATCATCGTAAAAATAATTTTTGGTATGGTAAATATTAGCAGCATTTTTTGCAAAGCAGTATTTTAGGGCAGAAAGAATGCAGGTATCACTTTTATAAGGGTAGAGTAAATTCAAGTAATTCAGCAGCATGATACTAAAAAAAAAGATGACCTAAGATTGTGACTTGGGATCAGAACTTAAAAACCAACAACTTCCTATTTCCCTCAGTGCAAAACATGCATTTTCCTGTCTTTTCTGTCAAGTTCTTATCCTTTCTTTAAAAAAAAAGCAGTTTCCTCAGTGGTCAGTTAAAAAATTTCCAGGCAGTCCCTCTCCACTATGCTGTTCCGAAGTCAGCTGGCACACCTGGTAGCCCAGTATCAGTACTATGCAGTACACATAGATTTTTTTTTTTCACGTTTTTAAATGCATTTATACATAGAGGTGAAGGTTTTGAAGAGCTGATGAGACATGAAATACCAGCCCTGTTTGTCTGACACGACACTCACCTGACTAGTAGCCCTGGAAGATGCTTGCAGAAGGTACTCAAACTGTTGCTAAGGAGCCCACGTTTTTTAAAGCACAACAGAGGTAAATCTTGCCCCTCTGTAAAGGAAACATTCTCCTTTCCCAAACTAAATGGGAACTAGCCCTCAGAGAGGGTGTTTGTTAGCAGCATCTCAGTACAGCACATTCTTCTGCCTCAGCCTTGCTGAAAGAAGTGAAGGGTTTGAATCTTTCTCCTTACTAGCTGCCTCTGAATTTCCTGTCACCAAAAAACACTGAAGTATCTGCCTGTACACATCAAGTACCTCCAATCTGAGCTTTCCTTACATACAGCCATTACCTCACCTTGGATGAAACAGAGACTACTAAATGACATGTATTTTCTAGCTCAGTGTGTTTGGAGCAGCTAGGAAGTACTAGTGGTAAAGCTGTGTCTGAATGCAAATGAAGTCTCCCAACTCAGTGTCACTGAAACCTTTATAAACAGTCCCCACTAGCCAATACTTACTTGTCTGGGTATGAGGATGGAAAAGGACACACTGATTTTACCTAACTATCACTGTGCATCCTCTGAGACTCCACAAGCTGATAGTTTGTCTCAATGCCCAAGCTCCTATGTGTTCGACTGAAGGCAAGAATAAACTGAAGTTCAATTTGAATTGTCAACATCCTAAACGAAAGTATTTGCAGTTGAGAAGTCACCATTTTAAGGCCTAATTTCTTGCAGCCTCTTAGAGGCAGCAACTCATTCCAGTTCATGGACAGAGTTTTCCCAGGAGAGCAATGACAAAGCACAGAAGTGCTGGGGGTGAGGGGGAGTTTTTTCTCCTCCTCCCTATGTCCAACCCATAAGAACTGCAAGAAGATCTCTGGGGTAGGAGGGTCTCAGCAAGCAATCTGGGATGCCCTTCATCTTCAGGAAGGGTAGTTCTATGAAGAGGAGAAAGTGGAAGAAATTCTTACCCAAGCAGCACACATTGCTTTCTCCCTCGTTACAGCCCTTTCCTGAGCCCACATTTGTGTCCTTGCTCCTCAGAAACACATATTTTACACAGAGTGTTTCTCATTCCTCTTCCCACCCTCAAGAAATCATATTCTGCAAAGCTACATAACAGTTATACGGTTGGGTTTTTTCAGATGAGAATGTGGCACTGGAACCCACCTTACATTTTCCCCTACTTTACAAGCTTTGCTATTTGAAAATCACCATCTTTTCCATTCCTATCTGTTGTGATTCATAATGATGGCTATTTCTACAACCCTTTCAAATCAAGTTATCAAAGCACTGATTTTGTTTGAAGTTATGCAGTTCAAAGTGATGCAGTGTGACAAACATATTTCTGTGGCATAGACCACTTACAGTACTTTGGTTTTTTAAGATGGAAAAAAACAGAGCAAGAATGAGAGAGAAGGAAGAGCAAGAAGGAAGATCTATTGGCTTATTCCCCTTGGGAATCCTGCACCTGGACATTCAGGTACAGAAACTGCCATCATATTTACCAGAAGTAAAGCTAGTACTGATTCCTGGCTTTAAACTCTTGAGCACTTCTCTCAGCAGGATAATCAGAAGTAGCTGATCATCTCAGAGATTGATAACACAATTCAACAAATAGTTCAGGTTCGGGAAGGGACCATGTTTACAGAAAAAACACTTATTTGCCCATATAACTAAAGAAAGCACCTTCTACAGGATGAGGAGAAGAAAACAGCAAACCTTTCACCAAGCATCTCTCCCCTACTCCTAATGTTCACACAGAATATTATCTACATAACATCTGTACAAAGGTCTGGCAAACCCTGAGCCTAATGCAAAGAGGATACCACAATATTTACTGGAACCCAAAATCATCCCTACATAAAGGATGTTATAGAACAAGCTACAGAGGGAAGAAGTGTAGTTTTTGGTATATTGTTAGCAAAGTGAGGGAAGAAGTAATCCCAAACCTTTCATCACAGTAAATATAACAAAACAGCCTTGGAATCAAGGAAAGAAAATAGGGGGTAGGAAAAATAACAGCAAGAAAGTGTTGTTGGACATAGACGACCCTCTCTCAACAACATGTCTGTGAGCAGAGCAGGAGTATTAATATTAAGAGGCTCATGTCCACGTGAGAAGACTTCAGGAAGAAAGTAGTACAGAAGATGAGGTTAAAAAGTTATAATAAGACTCTCTCCTTGACTTAAGGTGGTGGCCTAGTACGGAGGAGGAATCCAAGACACTTGATATAAGTCCTCTTCTGTGAAGCGCAGGAAAGAATTTCTGCCATTTTCACGGTGTCGCATACTCTTGTGGTCAGAAGACATACACACAACCACTCTTTTTATACAGATACCTTTTACTTTAATCTTCTAGCAAGTAAAGACTGAGGAGCTCCACAATGAAACAGAGAAACCGGAAGATCAAACTAGAATCAAGTACACAACTGTTTTCCTTACACAATAAAGTTCCTTGCTTGGTATCAGGAAAAAGCAAGTCCCTTGTGATGGTGTGCTATAATTAAATCTGTGACAGATTAGCTTAGAAGCTAATTCATTTAGAAACAACATACAATATGAAGAAAAGAAAATGACCCACAGACTTCAAAAGGCTTTCAGCTTGATAAAGGCATAAAGCAGACTAAGCAGAAGGAGCACAGCAACAAATTTTCAGCGTTAGATCAGCCATACAACATTGCTCTATCTGCTCAGCACAAACAGAAAGTGAGAATTATTTCTGTGGGTTGCCCTGTGTTTCTGTGCATCTATTCTAATTCACTCCACTATGGGAAAACTCAGATTCCCAAGGGAGACACACTAACAATCCAGCTTAGCTCTCCCTCATGCCCACCCAGGTTTGAATTTTCACTATCCTTTGTCCTTTTTCCACCATTACTTTCTTTCTAAAGCAATTTTATTTCTAAAGAAATAACTAAAAACTTATTAACCTCCAAGCAACCGTCTGACACTTTACTCAACTTGCCTCTATTTTTTTTGTGAGCTTCTTACAAACTTTAAAAGACAACAAAACCTGAACTGAGAAAAGTCAGAAACTTTTCCATGTTGAAATCATGTGGGTTTGACCCTATCAAGCTCTAACTACATAAGCAACATATAAACCCCATATTATTAGTAATGTACAAATCCCACTTTAACTGTAAACCAGATCAGCTTCTCCGGAAATAAGAAAGGGTTCACTAGTCCCCAACTCCCAGACTCGTTTATTTTTAAAAACTGACTCCAAAGGATGGACCAACCACTCCAAGTCAGTGAAACCCTGACTATGAGCTATAGCTCAGGACTAAGCGCTAAAATAACAGACCTCTGACTTCGTTAGTGCCATTTGAAGATACAATGCATAGCCCTGTCTTTCCTGGTTTACACATTCCAGCTCAGCTGACTTCATATGCCCAGCATTGACTTGGTGGCTACAGGCTCTAGTCTGCACTGGGGAGACTGAGCACTCCAGAGTGACCCATCCCACCCTGCTTGAGATGCCTCACAGGCACACTGCCTCAGAGCACCTCTCCAAGGCAGATGAGATTAATCATTCCCCAGGCTTTCTTCCAATCAGTAAAGATTGGATTAGTGTAGATGTCCAATATTTAGATGGCTGGGGGCAGGTGAAGTAAACAACACCCTCTGCATCAGTCACGCTGAACACACAGAGCTGTGACTTTTGCTAAGAAGATGAACAATCAAGAAAAAAAAAATCACTGCTGGAAACAAAGTGATAGCACATCTGTGTGCATACACAACATTCTGCATGTCTGTGCTATCATTTGTAGAAGACAGCACACAAGCATGCTGCAGGTTACACAGCTAAATTCTGCCTTCCCAATAAAACTAACAGTATTTAAGCCTGCAAATGTAACAAAAAAGAAAAAAAAACCTAAAAGTCAAAGTGTAAACTTGCACTTCACATATAAGTTAAGAACAACATTTCATCAATAAATTAAGAGTAAAAATCCTAGCTGTGTGTCACATGGCAGCAACACAATTACACATTTGGACACTGACTTCTTATTTAGCTGGATTTCCCCAGATGAATTTCACCAGGATTTTACTTTTACCATTAGTGTCAAATTCTGAGAAGGGCCAAAATTACATTCTTCCCAGAGAACTTGCTGTGAGGAAACTACAAACAGCTATGAAGACACGCCTCACACATAAATTTGTGACTATTTTAACACATGGCCAGTTTACATTCTCCTGCTGCATGCTTCCAAGTCACTTCTCTGCATTCCCAGGACAACAGCAGAGGAAGAATACCATACACCTCAAGCTAATTTGGTATTCTTTCCCTCCTGCCCTTATAGGATCATTCTCTGCAGAATCTGGCACTTTGCTGAGATTCTGAAGTGCTGCCTGACAGAAGTGAATGGGAGCTACCATGGAACGACCTATTGGCAGGATTCAGTAATTCACCAGCTCTTTAGTCAGGAATGGGAACTGAACATACTCTCTGGGCCAGCTCTTGAAGTCTGCTTGCCAGCTAGGAGTAAGAAGATAATGTGAGCATAATTAATAATGGTATTCCCATTCCTACAGTTGGTTACACTCATACTTGAGTCTACATACTGTGAGAAGGTAAACCAGAGACCAGAGCAAAGTGCAGGCCAGCCTTTTGTGTGATCAGATCCTCAGCTGTGGCCAGGTCATTTAGCAAAAAGTCTCTACCTAACTCAATATTCATTTCTGCTCCACAGTTTGAAGACCACTTACCCCTGCACCGCTCACTCATTTACTTATACTGAAAGCTACCTGGTTTGCCAAGTTTCATTTATTTGAGACAGCATTAACATACCTAGAAATAGCTCTGGTTCTGTTTGAATACACAACTGGTTTTGTATCTCCCTTTAACACAAGGAACAACTACACAGCAAGTGTGGTTACACACTTTTGCCGATGCTATTTTGGCTGAATTTCTTCTTGGCCGCACGTCACTACCACAGCACTACCTTGGGCATATGAACTATTCAGATTTACACAGCACACGTGTGTGCCAGAGACTACAGACACTGCAGAAGGCCAGACACAGAACCTAAACCCTTCCCACCAGTCAGGCTCCAGGTGGTTCTGCAATTTCTTTTACGTTGCCCCTGATTCAATCCACAGGTAATAGTTTTGCCAATATTACACTGCTTTGGTACGTGACAGAAGAGGGGAAGCCCTGCCAACACACAAACAAATGTCCTAGTTTTGCAACAGGCGACTGTCAAGCAGACATCTTCCTTCTGTACGTGTCCCTCAAGGCTGCACATCTGCATGGATGCTCTGATGACAAGCAAATGCGCAGTGCACATTCCAGGTTTTTTCCCAGAGCACCATGGTTTTTTCTGCTCAGTTGATTCCGGCTACCAAAGAAAGAGTTTAGAAATACCACTGTTAGCAATGGAAGTTGTACTTTTGAATTAATTGAAACAGGGTCTGAAAGTCATACAAGACTGGAAGACTGTGGCCTAAAGTGAAGATACTTAAACAATAAAATTTTTACAGTGCAAAACACATTCTTAAGGGATTTTACAGGGTCTCAAATACAGGGAAGGCAAAAAGCTGCTAAAGCGTTGGAACAAAGAGATCAATTGAAATGAAACCAAGCACAAAACAAATACAGCACTTGGAAAAAACACCATCCTAAAAGCCCTGGACAGGTGAGAACAATTGTTATTTGGGACTGAAAACATGACAACAGTGCTGACAGCCTTCCAAAGGACTTTATGGTATTTCATTATCATGATACATTCTCTAAGATTTGTCCCCTACTATTTTTATTTCAGTGACATGTTACAAATAAGTGGGTGTGATGACAGTTCACAAAGTATTTGCTAGATTCAAGCATGTTTCTCAACTATCTGTATTTGAGAAGTTTCAACTATATGGCTTTCTGAGAAGTTGAACAAAGTCAATATTGTACCTGGCTATTTTGGCTATTTTTTTTTTTTTTTAAATCACACTTGCTGGCTTCACAAGCTAGGAAAATACTTTCTTTTCATTGAGGGGAAAAAGTAAATTTACTTTTACTGCAGTAGGGGCTGGTTTCAAACTAATGGCGTGAGCTAGAGCAGAACATGCATGAGCTGCATGTTGCACTGGGCTGTCACTTCACATCCATTTGAAGATGAGGGGTAGGTCCCTTCGAAATCTCACCTGAGCAGATTAATGCTCTCAGCTGCTACTCTCGCTCAGAGCCCCAAACACTTCCCACAGGAACACTGCAAGATCAAGCCTGAAGTTATATGAACGTGCAAAGGACAAAGGATGCTGCCATCAAAGTCCCAAAAGTTTATGGCACATTTCAAAATGTCCTCCAGCGTTCCACGCCAAAAATATAAGTAATGGCTGCAAAGGTAAAAGTATTTATAAAAAATGGCCTCTCCACTGTTAATCAGTGGCCTATTCGTTCATTTTTTGAGATATAATGCCCTGCCCTCTGCAGTAAGACAAAGAGTTAGAAACGTGGGGAAAAGCTTTTGTATCTGCTGATCGAGCAAAAGAAAACTTTTTTCAAGCTGCCCTTCTGACTCCAGTTTATCAACAGTTTGTCCCCCCTGCCCCATGACTACATCTGACACCACCGCCCTGGCTTATATCACAAGTTGAAAAGTGCTAGTCAGGCTCCAAGATAAACTTGTCAATAGCGAGGCACAGACATTCACATTCTTCTCTACCTGCTTGTCAGCTGTTTGTCTGGGAGCAATTCCCTGAAAAGCTTTTACTGAGGGAGAAAAGGAAAGGGGGATGCAGAGAGCATTTCAAACAGAAAAAAAAATCCAGGAGGGGAACCCCACAAAGACTGCAAAGAAAAAATAAATTAAAAAAAGCCTGTCCCCATCAGGTCCTTCTAGCAACCTTCTTTATCAGAGGTTCATTGTCAATCAATTAGCCAAGGCAGCAGGGGTCTGTAGGAAGGGGGGTAGCTCGAGAGACAATGGTCTGCCCTGTTGTATTACTATTTAATCACTTTTCCTAAATAAATAAAGCAGCCCTGAGGTGCTGTCATGTCAAGGGAATTTATAACAAAAAACCCCTTCATTTTTCATTGGTCATTACTTTTCCTTCCCTCCCACCCCTGCAGGACTAGAGAGGGTTATTACTGTAGCCTTAAGTTCCATCTTTGTGTTGCTTGCCTTTGATTCCCACTCGGACCTTGCCACTTTCTGGCACTAATTTGTCAGGCTGAACAAAGGAGGGATTTGTACCTCCTGTAAGGTCTCAATTAGGAAAGGCTTCTGCTGTATTATGTGCTATTGGGACAGGACACAAAGACGGTAATTACAGGAATTTGCACTAAATGGCTGAAGAATTCACAGCAAAACTTTTCTTCCTCCCCCCTCCTCATCTTTATCCAAGCTTACCCCTCCCAGCAGCCCTGGGGAAAACTGCTCTCAGTGCCTGCAAGCTGTAATTACCAACAGCAGGCCCCTCGGGTTAAACAGCAGCCCATGCCGGAACGGTGCAAAAATGTTCACTTGAAACTCTCCTGGACCTCAGTCAGAGAACGAAGCAAAATTTAAAAAGTTTTCCTCTACTGAGCTTTGAATTAAAAGAAACTAAGAGAAAGGAATACAGGTTTATTGTCACCTGGGAAACTATCTTAAAATAAGGCTGTTTATTCTTCTGTCTTTTTGGGTTTCACAAGGCTATCTTTTGGGTAACACACTGGGTGGACCTATCTCGGGGATACTTATTCGAGTCATTCCCTGAGTCTCCCTGCAGTTTTCACTCTCTCAACTACCCTTAAAGTTAAGACATGACCATTGCCCAGTAATGTTCAGATAATCAAGGGTAACCACAGGACCCAGGCACCTTCAGTTTCAGCAGTAGTTTGGCACATAAATACTCCTAGAAAAAACTGACACGAAGTCATGCAAATGTGGTCAAGAACAGACCCGAATTCAGGCAGAAGCCCAAATACTGTGACCAAATCAATAACTGCAATGAAGCCAACCTTCACGATGCTCTGGCTGCCAGGTGGGTGCCATGCACTGTGGAGAGATGAACAGGAACATGACCTGCAGGGGACTACCAGAGGGACGAACCCAGCTGCACCCACAGCCAGTTCTGAGGGCAGTCCAGTACATCTGGGACACAGCCAGCAGGTCCTGGGCCCACATAGACATCCCCAGAATCATGTGTGGTTCCAGAACAACAGGAGACCTCCACCCCAGAGAAGAGTGGGGAGGAGGCAGGACCCTCACAGCTCTCATACCACAAGAGAAAAACCCTGCAAAAGAGCTGTTCCTGATAGAGGTGACAATTTTGGAGTGAGTGTAACTAAAGCAAGTCAAAAACTATAGTTTAGGTATAAGGTGCCCAAATGTCCTCCACACAGGTGCCCTTGCTAAAGTAAAATGACAATGAACTGCATTCTCACAGGCCCTCTCTATTTTCACTTCATCCCAAACTGGATAAAATCATGATTTTGCCTAGGACAAATTTACAGTGATTCTGGACCACCTTTACAGTGTCCTGAATCAAGAAAACAGCTCAGCCACCCTGTAAACCAACCCTGGTCCATGTAGTGCTTTATGTGCAGCATCTAATTTTTCAGCATTAGTCATCAAAAGCAGATGAACCTCTGAATATCCCATAGGTTTTTATCCACATTTTACAGAGAGCAAAGAAAGGCTAACTGGCCACAATGAGAGGCAGGGAAGACCTGTGTGTTGCTAGAACTTATAAATGCTCTTCCAAGTGATTTTCTTTTCCTGCAGAAGGGGCGTAGGTGGAGATGCTGCAGCCTGGTTGCTTACCTGCACACTTGAAGCTCTGCACTGTGAGCCCTCTCTCTAGAGACAGTGTGGTCAGGATGCTGAGGAAGCTGGTGGTCACAGACTGGCGCTTGCTCTTCCTGAGGTCACTTCCAAAGGGCCGATCTCCAGGTTTGTTCCTAAGTGTGACCTGTGGGTTCTGAGTTAAACTTCTAGTAGCATTGGCTGCTGCTTTCAATGCCTCCATCCACTCCTGGGCCCTCTGACGCGTCTCTGCACGCAGGCGCAGGACGTCTTGGGGGAAAATGACCTGAAAGCAAGAGTCACAGTCATCCTGAGTATCTGTCTGCACCGACAGGCACACATCGACATTGTAGCTCAGCAGAGGATCTTCATCAAGCCTACCGGGTTGGAATGCCATGAGATAAGACCTGTTCAAGACAAAAGTAAATGCCTTCCAGTTATTCTGGACAGTTAACCTGTAAAGAGTCCCTGATTTGAGAATATTTTGATACTCTTTATTGTTTTCAGTCAAGTTCATGGACAGGAAGAGCTCCATAGGCTTCTCTAGTAATCCATTGGTTTGAGAAAGGTCACTGTTATTTTCAGGCTTTGGCACATTCTCCAGTTTCTCCTGCTGTCTCGTGAAAGCAGGTACAGAAGCACGCACTGCTTCCCAGAGTTTCTGTCCCCAGTCCAGTGTCTCCCACGAGGACTCTGCCTTCAGCTGGAGCTGTGAGCTGTCTGACAGGACAGTGTCTACCACCTTGGTTTCAATGCCACCAGTAACAGTGACCCTTTGAAAACGCATGAGTGGGTACACGGTGGGAAGAGTCTGGTTGCCACTGCTGTCCAAGCAATACAGGTACAGTTTGTACGGGGAGAGCTCAGCGTAACAGGTTTGCCAGTAGCTGTCATTGTCTCTTCTAACTTCTAAGTATCCCTTCTTCAGAAGATTTGGGAACACTGGCTTGTGTTCTGGAGGAAACAAAATGAGAACATTATCATTAATTATTTTTTTAATTGTCTCAAATTGTGACATCATTCTGGCTTATACACCTTTCCTACCCATATAGGGCATATCTGAGGATAGGATCACAGATTCAGCCTTCATTTAATAGGTTATAATCATCAAACACAAGCACTAACTCTACATTTGAGCCAGTGACAATACAGCACACTGTTTTCCCCGAGGTACCAAAACACTCTACAAAAAGGGAATAGAGAAACACAAGGACAGAGAAACAAAGCCATTTTCCTGAGATTATCCAGGAGAATAGTAACACAGCAGCAAACCACTGCAAGTCTCCCAGAACCTAATCCAGAAGTGGACAAGACTATCAAGTAATCTATTGCCAGCTAAAATAGATTTTGATGGTGAGAAACACACATAAACTAAAAAACTCTACCCTCTCTTCCCGCTACTTCCCAGGCTCAACCTCATATTTTCACGCATACCTCCTCTGCCTCCCCACCTGTTTCAGCCAGCATAGGGAGAAGGGGAATAGCAGTATCTGGTCAGCTCCTCTCTGCTGCTCCCTGACACCTTTCCCCTGCCCTAGCATGGGTTCTCTCCAGGTGTGGTAGCTGCAGTCCTTCATGTTAAACCTGCTCCTGCACAAGCTCTCCATCTCCATGGCCACAGCTCCTTCAGGATATCTTCACATTCTCCAGCATGGGGTCCCACATGAGGCCGCAGGGAGATCCTGCTCCACAATGGTCTCCCCAGGGGCTGCAGCACCTTCTCCTCTGACCCTCAACTGCTCCTCACCCCGCTGTGCAGTGCTTTGCTCTTTCTGAGATGCACACAGCCAGAGAGGCCCCACCTGTGGCTGACGGGCACAGCCGTGCCCTGTGGTGGGGCTGCTGGAACCACCTGGAACAACCCCACTGCCAGCACCTGGGTACAACACCTGGCACCAGGACTGACCCAGGTCACAGGGAATGGAGAACTGTGCCCAACACAGCAGTTTGTTACCACATTTCAGCATGACCCGGGACCAGAACATTTCACACAGCTCTGTTTACTCCTGAGAAGCTTTGCTGATTTATGAGAATCAGGTTCAGAAGCAGCAGGAAGGACCAAAAATGAAAAATAAGAGGCTGCCCAGACAGACCCAAACACATACACCTGAGCATCTCAACATTTCAGGTGCTTTGGAGCAGATCCTTTCACAAACCCAGCCCAAGGCAAAGTCAAAGGAAATTTTCTTCGTTCCCAGTAAACCAGCGATACCCAAAGTCACTCCAGGCGACTCGTAAAGTGATACAAATTTAAAAGGACTTATTTAAAGCATGTCTGAGTTTTAAAAAAAGGTTTCCATGAAAAATTTGTTCCAATCTGATTTGCACCATCAACCACCACAGATACAAACATCATATTCACCTTGGGCTGGACATGGTCCTATACAATTTTTTACTGTCCCTGTGTAAATTCAGTGGCATTCATTGTTACGCTGTCATATGAACTATAACACTTGGCACCCCAAAACAACCCAGGCTTGAGGAACACATTCTTGCTCCTATCTGAGTTCTACTTCACCTTTCCAGTAAGTGTACTGTGTGTACTATGATGGGTCCTGACTTACAAACAGTGGCAGAATTAGAGATACAAGTAGAGGTTTCTGCTTCCTGTTGTCCATCTCCCTTGGAGACTGCTATTCCAGACACAAGAGAAAGGTAGCAACCTGGAAACAGCTCCTCATCCACTGCCCAGCATAATTAGGTCACAACAAAATCAGCATCAATTGACCTTAACACACAAAATTACAAACCATGGGATACAGGAGCTGTTTCACTCGGGGTTTTTGCCCTGGGGCTGACAGCTTCTGCAAGAGGGACAGGGCAGACAGCTGGAGGCATAAGTTTTCAGCATCTCAGCTTAACCAGTTACACTATTGTTAACAGGCTACTCTCTAACAAGCTTTAGACACAATAACCTCAGAGTACACCAAGGATGTCCTCAATACAGCTAAGAGAAGAGAAGCATCTAGACCTGATGAAGCTTGGAAACAAAGAGCCAAACCCAAGACTACGTAGAAACTACCACACCCCCATCTATATTGGGCTTCCCAACTACTATGGCCAAGATTGCTGGCCAAGCTGCTCTCACCACCGCGGGCTAATGGATATATCTGTTTACTCTCCAGGGCACAGGCAGAGTCAGGGACTATGAGCATTTGAAGGACCTAGTTACTGTCCATTGGTTTCTGACACCAACTGGTGAGAAAGCAGAACTTGCACTGCAATTTTCATTCTAAGGAGATACTCCCACCCTTGCCGGAATGTATTGCTATAGTTTATCGTGAGTTTTGTCCATGGGCAGGCGGAGGATTCAGAACAGCAGCAGTGTAAAAGCTTTTGGTAGTTCTTCATTGAAAACCAGCTTTAAGCATTTATAAGGATTAAGTACACAAGTTTCAATTAAACTTACTGAACATACATTAAAGTATATAAAGTATATAAACATTAATTGTTTGATATACTTGATGTGAGCAAACCTCATGTGGGTTAAAAAATGGGGGAAGGATGCTACCTCCCATCCACACAAACTAGTAGGATGCATTTAGGTTTTGCCTTGCCAGCTCAGCCTCAGCTTCCCCTCTCACCCATATACTCAGAAGGGAGCCTGCTTTTAGCACCATGCTCAAAGCACTCCATCTACAAAGATTTCCCGCAGATGTGGCTAAAACCACAACAACAATTTGAAAAATTGCTACTTTGGCACTAGGTCTAAAAAGGTGAGTATAACTATACCTTGCAAACCAATAAACTACTCGAGAGTATTTCAGCTAAATATGAAAACTGAAAGCCTAATCTATAACTCAGAATGGTAGAGAAAAAGCACACTTTGATAGCCCAAATGGATAGATACACATGCACATGCACACACTAAAGGAGAACCAATTTTGTTCACCGTACATCTCTGGCCCTGACATTCATTAGTATTTCTGCGCTAACTCAAAAGCCATTAATTTCTCTGAAACCCACACTAATCCCTTTGTAGTGCAGATAATGGGCAGCCATTCTAGAGTCATCTTCCCTTTCTATTAATCCAATCAGGGAGGCAGCGCTTCTGCAGCTCCAACTGCAATCTCTCTCGCTTCCATCAAGTACAGATGACAGTTCAAGCTTCTCCATAATAAGACAACTCGTAACCTTCCCCCAGCCACCCCTCCTTCATCTGCACACAGGTTTGCTTGTCTTTTGTTGAGTTAGAGAAAGGCTATCTCTCCCTGCCTTTCACAGAAGCACTCCCCTCTCCATCCTTCGCCCCACTCCTTCCCTTCAAGCTCCCATGAACTGGCTCCAATGGCTCTTGCTCTAACTGGGACAGAACCAGCAGCCAACTTGATTAACATTCAAATGCCTCATATTGTTTAGGCCAGGGCAATAGATGCTGGCAGAGACAGGTTGAATCCATATGCTACACATATCCACACACCTTTACCTCCTCGACTTGCTGTGTGCCAGATAATACCTTTCCGCTCAGAGAGCAAATGGTACCATTTCTCCAGCCACCTTCCAACTACATCTCTTTTCCTCCTTACAGAGACAAGGAGAGTAAATTGAGGAAGAGTAAAAAAAGGCAAATAATCACAGAAAATGGCCCATGCCTGAGCCATTTGGAGTTATCATTTCAAGGGAAGAGGGGGAAGAAGGCAGAGGAAAACAGAGAGACTCAGCAGCTGGGGACAGAGCAGTAATTTCCTCAGCACGTCTCCTCCCCCCTGGGAACTGCGCACTACTCCCGGCTAGGAACCCCACACTACAACACACCTACCCCTCTCCACACTCAGGGCAGCTGGTGCAACCTGCACCATTGGAGAGGGAGCCCAAATGTTGTCTCAGCAAGTCCAGAAGATATTTGCTCCTGAACAACTGACTGTACTTGCATCTCTGTTGGCAAGGCAGGAAAACTTGTCCTGTTTTCCACCACCAAAGCATTTCTGATGACAGCTAGACAAAGTAACTTGGCAAAGAGCAGCAGTAGAGATGGCTAGTTTCTGGGGAGTTTGTCTCTTGAGGTGGCACTCCTCTCTGAATTCTCTAATGCTTAGTGAGTGATGGGCATAAGTTACAGAGTCTTCATCAGTAGTCTCCCCCTCTGATTTTCACAAAACTTAGCAGACACCTGGGGACCCAGAATGCTCTCCAATTGGGTTGGCCTAGTCACCTCTTTGGTGGGGTTTGCTAGATCAGGAACAAACTGTGCCTCAGCCAGTATGACTCAGATCTATGCTGTCCACTATCTTCCTACTTGAAAAACAGTCTTTTCTTCCCACCTATTTTCCCACTTGGCTCTGCAGATATGTATCTTTCAGGCATGTTTATACGATTCCACTTGGTCCTGAAATAATGACACTGACATTTAGCCACAGATTTCCAGCAGATGGCTGTTCTGGAGCCAAATCTGGCATCTTCTCTCAATGCCACCTCTTTTCAAGAGACTACTACAGCAGTGGGATTTATAACCAGGTAGTGATTTGCATCAATCTATATAAAGTAATGGCATCGTTCCCCACCTTTTTCATCTTCCCTAGGCTTAAAGAAAGCAAAACCTGCTCTGAAAATGTTGAACTTGCAAAAACTCTTAATTTTATATTTATGTATTGCCAGAGAGGTTGGTTTAGCTGTTCACCGAAAATAAGCTTCTTACTGACTAAATTCCCTTAACAGGTGGATAAAGAACCCAAACAAAATACTCTTTATGTCTTGCCCTTCACGTGTGGCATTTTATGAAAAACATAAGAGGAGCTCTGATGCAGTCTATAGGATACCTGCTGCCCCACCATTTCATCCAATCCTTTTTGCTCCTGGGCAGTAAGTTGAACACTTGTGTAGTGCTTGCTGAGCAGAGCACTAGCACCCTGTGCATACTGACACAGTGCCTGTGCCAGGGGGGCAGTGGAGAAGGAGGCTGCATTCAAAGTGCAAGACCAACCCAGAAGAACTGAACTCTGGCAGAGACAGAAGTATAATGAGTTGAAAGAGGTGGTTACCTACTATCAGGTAGGAGATACATGAAACAGCAGCACTTGCAAAAGAAGTGAGAACATAAAATGAAGATGGGTTTGCTGATTTTTTTATAAATCACTCAATTCAGCTTTAAAAAGAAGGAAGATAGTATAAAGTGACTGTCAAAGCTACAAAAACAGGGTCAGTTCACATTAGGGAAGTCAGCTGACACCACTAAGGGAATTATAGCAACTAACCTGAAAATTCAGTTATGAAAGTCATCACAACATCACTGGAAGCAATCAGCA
The DNA here is from genome assembly GCF_003031625.1 of Empidonax traillii. Classification (NCBI taxonomy): domain Eukaryota; kingdom Metazoa; phylum Chordata; class Aves; order Passeriformes; family Tyrannidae; genus Empidonax; species Empidonax traillii. The sequence goes on along the minus strand of NW_020955258.1, from coordinate 959,183 downwards.
CTGCCCCAGGAGATGAAAACTCTGTTCATTAGCTTTATGGAGTGTCGTAACTCCCGAGCAAAAATCTCCGTAAAGAATAAACCCTCTAACCAGAACAGCTTGACAACCTAACTCATCAGTGCTGTTTACTGTAATCCTCCTGCATTGTGAATTTATCCACTGTATAGGAACCTCTCCCATTGCCTCCCACCACACTCCCTCTCCATCACTCTGCACACTCCCACAGCCTCCTAGGCAAGCGAGTGGAGTAGGTCACATTTCCCTGCACTTGAGGCTGCTGTCCAGCCCAGCTGCTGCTGCTCTCTGCCAGCCCCCATGGCCCTTCCAGCTTGGAGGGTGCCCAAGCCCAAGGAGCAATCAGGAGTGAGCCTGCAGTTAAGCTCTCAGAAAGTGTCCAAAGGAAGGCAATGAAGATGGTGCAGGGCCTTGAGGGGAAGCTGCATGAGGAGTGGCTGAGGGCACTTGGTCTGCTCAGCCTGGAGGAGACTGAGGGGAGACCTCATTGCAGTTACAACTGCAGGGGGGGCAGCTGTCACAAGACAAGGGGCAGGCACTGATCTCTTCCCTGTGGTGATCAGTGACAGGACCTTGAGGGAATGGCCTGAAGTTGTGCCAGGAGAGGCTTAGATCAGATATTAGAAAAAGGTTCTTCCCCCAGAGGTGGTTGGGCACTGGAACAGGCTCCCCAGGGCAGTGGTCACAGCATCAAGCCTGACAGAGTTCAAGAAGTGTTTGGACAATGCTCTCAGGCACATGGTGTGACTCTTGGGGACAGTCCTGAGCGGACCTAAGTGCTGGACTAGAAGATCCTTGTGGGTCCCTTCCAATTTAGCATACTCTGTGATTCTGTGAAGTGATGCCCACCCCAATTTATCCAGGGGGGTTAGTGGGGAAGTACCATCCAGCAGATGAGCTGAACTACACTCCCATTCGATCTTGGGCAAAGCACTCACCTATCTTTGTCCCTGCTCACCCCTTATCCTTACTGTGTGGTGTATTTAAGCTGCAATCTCCTGGGAGAAGGGACTGTCTCTTGCTGGATGCACAGACAGTCACTGGCACTTATGGACCCCTGTAGTGAAGGGCGTCCAACTCGCACTCTATTTTAAACAACATTTTTGCCTCTTTGAATCTTGAAAGGTCCCAAATCTCTGCAGTACAGCCACCCTTTCTTGACTACTTTTTAATGTTGAAAATAAATTGGCCACAGGGGGGGGGAACACCACTTCTCCAACAGGCTCGGTACCTCTGGGATTATTTCCAAGTGGTTTGAGGCTTACAGCTCTCCAGAGGGGAAGGTGCAGAAGTGTTCTTTCTGCACATCTGCCTCTCAGATGGCAGCACCATTATCTTCTGCATAACACCACAGTCCTATAATGTTCTGCCATCCCAGTGACAATTAATGGCCTATTTTTCTGCCCTGGCTGTGTATCTTCTTACCTACTGCAGACAAAGGACAGTGCTACAGGGGTGTTTTGCAAAATGACCAAAACAATTAGGCTTCAGAAACTTCCCTGGTAGATGGATTAGGAGCTAGGCTTTACCCAGTCATCATGACAGGGGATGCATTTAAGGTTGCATGTCACACCTCTGGTATGTCACATCAGTCAGGATCTCTGGCTGCCTCCACCTGTGCAGCAGATCCTGTACCTGCCACATCGCCCCTTTCCAGTCAGATGTCTTTGCAGCTCCTCCCTGAGCTGGACAACAACAGTGGCAACTGTCTGCTGCTCTGTGACCCAGCACCACAAACCTGCTCATCACACTCATTTGTGTCACTAAATACTACGTGAACCAATGTCACAGGCACAGAGTGAGCACCAGCCACCACTTCTGCTTGAAGGTGAGGATATCTGGTAAACAAACAAAGCCTCATAAAGTCTTGTGTGGTTGCCAGAGAAGGAGAAAGCAGCACTGTAAAATGACTCCTCAGAACTCAAGGATCACCCCCAGTTCCCTGTGAATCAGTGATGCACTGCTCACAAATACAGATTTAGACGTCTTACCTCTACACAAACACACTAGGAAAGTATGTAATATGTAAAAGATCTGTATGAAGAGGGGCCCAAGCCTCTCATAATATCCCCTGCACAAACTCTGAGTACAAGATGATATCCTGGACTTGATGATCTTAGAGGTCTCTTCCACTCTAAATGACTCTATGATTCTATAAAAAAGCAAGGGAAAAAAAAGTGAAGAGTAAATGTATGCGGCAACTAGGACAGCCTTGGAGGACTGGGAGACCTCTGCAGGCTCCAGAGGGAAGTCCTTTACTGCAGTGAGGACTGACAGGACTGGCTGAAGCCGCTCTCAGTTTCTCACAGCATTATTTAATTCAGATTAAAGCCCTGGAAAGGGATATGTCCACAGACTGCAGTGACTATGATCCCTTCAATAAATGCAGCAGATTTTAGCCTACTTCAAAATACATTTTTTGATCTATTCTGGAGAATAATTACCAGTTGCAGACACACATATCTGCAAAACCTACCTTCTTTTGTGTTTCTCTTTTCAACTCAGCTCACAGTAGCAGCAAACTTTATGGCAGCCTCTCTTGTAAACACAGAGAGAAGAAATAGCGTGGTTACCTTGTAAAACCTGCACAGGAGCTGAACAGGTAAAGGAAACAGGTTAAAACAGTGTATCCTCAGAGCACAGAAGCTCTCCTTCCTCAAAGGAGGTATCCCTGCCTTCAACCATCCCATGCAGAAAGGCCACACAGCAAGCAGTGACAAACCTGAGAAGTGGGCCCATAGGATTCTCATGTGGTTTAACAAGACCAAGTGCAAGGTGCCACACCTGGGTTGGGATACAGGCCGGGGGATGAACAGATCCAGAGTCCTGCAGAGAAGCACTTGGGGGTTCTGATGGATCAGAGGTTGGACATGAGCCGGCAACATGCACTTGAAGCCCAGAAAGCAAATTGTGTCCTGGGCTGCATCAAAAGCAGAGTGGGCAGCAGGTCACGGGAGGGGATTCTGCCCCTCTGTGTCCAGCTCTGGGGTCCTCAGCAAGGAAGGACATCGACCTGTTGCAGCGAGTCCAGAGGAGGACACCAAGATGATTAGAGGGATAGAGCACCTCTCCTATGAGGAAAAGCTAAGAGAATTGGGATTGTTCAGACTGGAAAACAAAAGGCTTCGGGGTGACCTAAATGCAACCTTTCAGTACCTGAAGGGAGACAAGCTAAGTCGGAGAAGGACTATGTACAAGAGCCTGGAGTGACAGGACAAGAGGGAATGGATTCAAACTGAAAGAGAGTTGGTTTAGAATAGATATTAGAATGAAATTCTTCTCTGCTCAGCACCAGATGGATTGGTGAGTTGCTTCTTGCAGGCTGGGGATCCAATGGCAGTTTGAAACATCTCTCACTGATTAAGTACATGAACAGGTCTTTAAATACAGAATGACCCAGGTACTTCTTACTACAACCAGTATAAGTAACAGAACCCCCCTCTTTTTCTGAGGGCCGCATGGGGAAATTGGGCCAAAAATATTAAGCTTAAAACACTCTCAGGGGCATGTATGACCTTTAATAGCTAGATTTTAATGGAGTTTCTATGAGCATATAAAGGTGTTACATGTTAAGTTAAACCCATGAGATGCCCAAGATACAGCTGATGAAAACTAAGAGCTCTGTCTCCAGACTTCTGGGTGCTTTTCTGTTCTCCAATGGAAAGGACACAGAACAGAGACCCCACTGTACAAGAAGGAGTATATCTCTCTAAACAAAAATAACAGCAGGTTTACTTGCCTTTGTCAAATAAGAGCACCCTTCTTTGGGATACAGCAACTATGTCAAAATACAACACAATAACCTACATGTTTGTGTATGTATGTACACTTATATACGCACACATCTCCCCAAACACAAACATTTAAGGCACCTGCTGTTCATGCTCCAAAACAGCTGATTTATCTGCAAAACCTAACAAAAAAAGCTTGTTTTAACCCTAAACAGGTCACCTATTCATAACTGCAGTCATTCCACCATACGCATACACGTACAATTTCACAGCCCTTTGAGTTTTAAATTCCTTTGTTAAGCCCTGCCTTTATTTAGATTGTAAAAATCTTTGTGGCAGTAGCTGCTTTTCTTCTCCATAAGTGCCCAGTCCACTTCTGGCATCTACAAAATAACTCGTGGAGATGGAAACACTGGGTGAGTGTTTCCGAAGCTCTGAGCACACCCTCTTTCAGTGCAGTGCTTGAGAGGAAAAGGAAAAAATATCACTTGCTGAAACACTGCTTTATACAGCTCACTGGAGACCTGCCTCAATCTGATAACAACCCTTCCCTACCCCACACAAAGCTGGCAGGGACACCTTAATATTGACAACCACAAATCGCGTGCTTGAGTTGCTGTTAATTGTTTATGGACTGAACAATCATCATTTCCTGAAGAAAGAGAGCAGAGATTTCAGGCCTCACAATAAAGCTCTGTATGCCCTCTTTTTAATAGCCTCTCTTTAACTTTATGAAAACTGCTCTTGTTTGGATTTGCCATTCTCCCAACAGCTTTAGCATTCAAAATGTTTTTTAGTTTGGGAAAACCAGGTAAAAAATGATCGGAAATACATAACAGTAAATCATTTTCCTCAGGCAAACTGAATAAAATAGAAGAAAAAAGTCAAACAAGCTTAGTTTTTCATAGCATGACAGGAACAGAAGTCAAGATTAGTTTAAAAAACGATCCTTAGGCAGGCAAAAAGACAGAGCCACATCAAAGACAACAGAGCCATACTGATTTCTCTCCTTTTAAGCGTTACCTAACGGTTTCTTTTAGGGGGTTTTGTGTTTTTTAAGATGGAGCTCCTCTTTTAAGACAAATCTTAAAAACAAACAGGAAACTGCTCATATCAACAGAAACAATAAAGCACTGGCACAAACCTGTGTTTCCCTGGATGTCCTCTCCCTTGGCTAATGCCAGGTAAGAGAGCAGAGCGCAGTTATTGTCCTGACCAGGTGCAGGCGGCTGCTGCAGGGACGTGCCTGTGAAGACCACTCCCCAGTTCACATGGCTGATATCAGAGCGTGACCTGTTGTGTCCTGGTTTGAACCTGGAGGCTTCCTCATTCTGCACCAGGATGTCATTCACTGAGCGAGGCCTGTCTCTCCTCCGCTGGCAGATCCTGAAGATGTTAAAAGCTGTGGTCTCTCCTTCCCCTGCCCAAGCAAGGTTGTCAGCAGTTGTTCCCCTCTGCACCATGTGCTGGTCTTTGGCAGGAAATGCTGTCTGAGCTTTGGTTTCCAAGAGGCCATTTTTGCAGTGATCCCAGATGAGGCTACTTTTGGCTAAGGAGGCGACATTTCTCAGATTCCTGCTCTCTGTTATATGATCAAACACCTCGTGCCCAACCAGCTCAGGGACCTCCTGCACGCCATACACCTCAGAGGGCTGCACAATCTTTTCAAGCTTAGTATCGAAACTATTGAAAAAGTCTTCAGTCACTTCCAAGGCAGGGCTGATGTCATCAACTTCAAGAGCCTCCATATCCTGTGCTGCCGGTGGGCCCGAGGTGTTGTGATGCGTTAAGAGGATACCACATCAATATCGAGACAAAGAGCTGCTTCACATCTGTCCTTGGCACTCCACTAACTCAGTGGTGGTGGGGCAAGTGCGATCCCCAACCACAATCTGTGGTGGTAGGAGGTAACCAAATCAACCTGTCTTCAGATGAAAGACCAACATGCACTGATCAAGTGGGCTACGGCCCCTCTATAAATTAAACTCATAGCGATGAAGAGTACCTGTAAAGCAAAGCAAAACATCACGTCAGTAAGGAACTTTTCTCAGATAAATATGTTTAATCACATCACTCCTTTCACAGTCACAGTCCTCTTCATTTAACTTCCTCTTTCAACTGACACAAACATTATTGCGTATGAAGAAACCCTTTGTGGTTTCTGTGGTTCACTGTGTGTGAACTCTGTGTATAATCACTTCTGGAACTGGAACCTGCAGAGAGCAGGATGGGGCACCAGATGACGGGAGACCAAAGTGATACCATTTATTAACCAAGCTTCAGAAAGCTGCATTGAGAGGCAGTACTGACTAACATCACAAATGCAGCCACCTAGGGAATGCTTCATACAGTTTCCCTTGGGGTTCCAAAAAAAGTTAGGAAATTAAGTGCTAGTAAAATAGGCCAACTAGCCTCAAATAGTTTGCCTTTTGTCCTAGATTGCTTGCACTACCGATTTTAGGAGGCCAAGATGAATTTAACAGCAACTACTTTGCCTACCTGTCTGCATGAACAAAACTGTGATATTTGCCAAATAAATCAATTCTATGAGGGTGCTGCAGAGCACTGCACATAGTTTTTCTTAGAATATCAGTGGGAAGCTAAGTGAAACCATGTGGCAACCTAAGTCCCAAAAAGACAATGCATCCTACAAGCAAAACAAAATATACCATATCCTGCACTGTTGCAAGTCCACAGATCTATACTTCCAAGCTGTTGACTCACTAGGCAAAACCTAAGAACAGCAAGGAGCTTTAAGACTAGAACTATTGCAGAGCTGCATTGACCATCTGAGCTTACACCTATGAGGAGGAAGGAAGGGGGTTCAATTCCCTGTTGTGCAACAAGAGGGTGTCTCATTGCTGACTTCTTGTCACACCAAGCCTGCTGCCTTCTGACCTCTCCCTCTTGAAGCTCCATCCACAGTGCTGCCACGCTCAAGGGAAGTGCATTGCAGGGATATCTAAGCTGATGTAATCTGTCAAATGTCTGCAAGTCCTTGGACCTGGAGACTGGGCATTTGTGCTAGAAGGAAAACGGCCCTCTCACCTGCCAGGGCAAACCACAGTACCCAGAGCCTGCACACGCAGCCTAAAGTCAGAGTTTTGACCACATCAGCTCAAGTCCTAGAAGCAGCAAAGCTACTTTAGCTCAGAGCTCTGCCTAGGTTAATACGCTCTTAACAGAACTAATTAGCCTGGGCTGGGCTGATAATTAGCAGCTCATTAGCTTGTGAATGCTGCTGAAGTGCTACCAGGACGGACCCATGAAGATTTACACTCAGCAGGAAAAAACATCTATTAAAGAGCATCAAACACAGATAATACTTCTATTTAAGATTCTTTTTTTTTTTTATTCCAGAACAGTCTATTAGCCTAACTTCTATAAGGAAGCCTGTTTAAATAGGCACCCTATCCTGCAGCATGCCAGAGGAAGGAGGCCAGCAGCGCCCCAAGAAGGGGGCATAGAATCCTGTAGCAGAAACCAACCCCCCACCCCAAATCCCCTGCTGGCTTCCTCCCATCCCTGCTTCTGTTGTGGCCAGCCATGACACAGCTGTGCTCAAAAGCAGCAGCTCACTCTCTCTCCTAACAGATCTGCAGTTCAGAATACGATCTCCACAAAGACACTCCAAGTAAATAACTTTCAAAAGCAATTACTAATCACAATCACAACCCTGGAAACGCCAAGCCTTTACACTGAGATCTTTCTCCCCCTAACTCTTTGCAAGGATTCACTTTGTTAGGTTCATAATGAACCAGGATCAGCTTCAACAAGTAAACGTAGAGTAAGACTCTGAAGGTAGAGCCAAAACCACAACCATAGGGCTGAGCAATACAGATCTGGATTTAGTTCAAATGAGAACAGTATGGGAATGGACTCTTTGCAAAGCTGTGCAACTGTGCCAGTTGACAGCAACAGGAAATAAAGTCATCCTGGGCAGATCTGCATTATCAGGTCTATGCAGAATGGAGCTCACTCCTGAAGGTCATTCCTGCCAGCAGCGCCAGAACAGTGTTCTGCTCCCTGGTACCACAGAGCTCCAGGAACAGGCTAAGTCCAGTGTCACATGAGACCTTCTGGAGCAGCAATCACTCCAGAAGGGAGTGATGCTGAATGCCACTGAAGCATTCCAGTGGTAGCAGAGACCATGTTGCTCTGTTCTTTATTTTAAATCATCAGGAAAGGTGGAAAGCAAGGGGGAAAATTCACACTTACATTTAACGTGTTCATTTCTAAATGCTGGAAGCTTCAAGTGGCTGCATGTTTCTCTGGATCCTGTGAGACTGAAGCTATCCAGCAGCCAAGTACGGTGATGCCAAACTAAACTGATCTCATATCCAGTAGGATGCTGAATCACAAGGTCATGAGAACATGACAAGCCCCTGCATCACATGGTTCACAGACTGTAGCATTCATACCTTCCAAAGTAGTCTGTCTGCCCTGCTCAATAAAGATGTGAAAGGTGACCTCAATGGTGGCAGGATCATCCTTGACTACACTACCAGAAGAGTTGTGCCAGTAATTCCCACTAGAGGTGGGATTCTGCAATTACATATCCTCCATAAACACAATTTGGTGTCTTCTGACAGAGGCATTCAACAAAAATTTAATTCTGATGTCTGCATGGATTTGGTGCCAAATGAAAGCAAACTTTACCATGGCAAGGTCCATAAGAATCCCCTTCAGAAGGGAAAGCAGTGCAAACCACTTCCTTCGTGTAAAGGGGTGAAAAAGGCAAACAATGGGATAAGTTAAACTCCTTTTAAGTGACTATAAAATGTATTGCCTTAGGTATTGCTTCTTGAAACACCTGAGATTACCCAAAAACATTCAGTCTAAGGCAGTGAATAAGAGAGGAAGAGAGAAGCTATTAAGGACTGCTGAAGCTATAAGGAACTATAAGGACAGGTTTGTGCTCATCCAGGCCCCTGGGAACTAGCCTTACTGAAAAAAACCTGAAGGAACGTGCCACATTGTACTCAGGAAAAACTGCTGGACACAGGGACTGCAGAAGCTGAAAAACAGCTTTTCTGTAGGTCTGCCTAGGAGTGATACAATTTTCATTCATGAACATGCAGCAAAATTAAATGTGCATTTACAACATGAGTAAAGTCTTTACTATCCCAAGTTTATAGTGGCCCCATTACTCACACGGCAGAGGCAAACAGCAAGGATTACTGGCCATGGCACATGAGACACTGAAGTTCGGTTTAGTCAAGATCCTTAGAGAAGCCACACGGACCTAACCTAGGTGACAGCACAGTCTGACAGCAAAGAAAAACCAGGGATGGCAAATGCCAAGGAACTGCAAAAGATCATTTAACTTCCTGATGTGTTTTTCTGGATCCTCATGGGCCAAGGAAAATATCCATGCATTGCATGGCAAAATTTTAAAAGCGCAGAAAACGTAAGGGTAGAAAGTAATCTTGCAGGCGACATGTACCACCACAACAGGCACCCACTGTGTACCCCCAACTTACATATCATGCACAGGACTGTTCATTCAAGCTCAGGCAGGAGGGAAAGCTAGAACCAGCATGTGCTTAGGAACCAGTGACTGAAGAGATCCATTTAGCTCACCAATCCATCAAAAAAGTATATTTAAAAGAAACAGCTTTCTGTTTGGTTTTCTAAGGAAACAGTTTGTGCAACCATCCTGCAATCAGCCAGTTATTCTCCCTCTGTCTCTTTCTTTTGAACTGCACAGTAACTTCAATTAGATGTGACAAAGTAGTAGTGTCCTTAAAGATGTGGTTCTTAAACTGCTGTTCAACACTGGACAGGACACAAGTCCAAAGTTACCCTGCTGCTAAGAGAGAAGCAGGCAAAACTCAGTCCCTTACCCTTTCTAGGAGCCCAGTTCCACCACATGGATCTCTCTAAACTAGCCACGGCACAACTGACTAATGTGAGATGGATCTGAAAACACGGGGAAACAGAGGGGGAAAGCAGGAACAAAGAATAGGAGGCATCACCCAACTTGATAAGTGATCTTGTTGGTTTTGGTACTCAAAGGACTTCCTCTTCAGTACACAGGTAAGAGAGATGTACAACACAACAGATAAATACGGGCTTCCCCCTTTCTCTTGTATTTGGAGAGAAAATTAGAAAGCAACAATCAATGATGTTCACAAGCAAAGTGTTCTGGAGGAAACACATAAACAATAGGAGCTCTCAGCAAGCAAAAGACAGCAAAAGACAGGTAATATTAAAAGTTCCCCAAGTCTTGTTGATTCTTAATGACTCTTGGGCTCAAATTCCTGGCAAAGATTTGGGTTTCTGAGAATTTTATCTCAAGAGCACAAGAGGAGTTTTACAAGTTACCTGTAATCAAATGGAGAGCAGGGGAGCCTCAGCCACCGCAGAGCTTGCCCTATCCCCTTCTCAACACCCTGGAACCTGCTGTGGGAACCAGCTCTGCTTATCTCACGCTGCTTTACAACTCTGGGCTGAAACAGGCTCCAATGCCAACAAGGAAAATAGGAGAAATTCAATTGGGTAACAACTTGATAGCAGAGCAAATTCAAGCAGCTTCAGGGACATTTCTTCTGTTACATTGCAGGCCTGGGCCACTACAGTCCAGTTTATGAGCTGTGACAAACCAGGTCTGAAGAACAGGTCATCTGTAGAAAAGATGGAGGCACAGCTGTATTTAAATACAATCCACCAGGGCTGGAGCACATAGTACCTAATGAGCTTTTCTGCCTGAGTCTCAGCAACCTCAGACAGTGACCTGAATGTCTTCCAGTGGTATCTTGAATAATCACAGCTTACTGGTTTTGCCACTACAAGGATTTCTGACTTGTTCTGTAGGTCACATCAGCCAAATAATGCCCAGAATCTAAAGAGCACACACCTAGGTCAAGGACAGTCCCTAAAAAACAGGCTCTGCTGTGCAGAGTCTCTGAAAAAAAAAAAAATGAAGCTGAAGACTTAGTTGCTACCTCCTAGTTAGGAAGTTGAGCTGTATTTGTCACGTGGGCCCACCTGAGTGGACAGAGGAGAGAATGAGGATGCACAGATGGCTGACTGTCACACACACAGGCTTTACCATTGCCTGTGCAGTTCTGCACATCGCTGGCACTGACTGCTTGCACAAAGAGCTGAAGAGCTGTCAGGGCAGGTACTGCAGAGCACCCACTTTCCAGCACCCCCCTGCTGTAACTAGATGACAGATGATGCTTTCTCTATTTACAGTATAGCAAAGCCTACCCTGCAAACATTCAGATGTAATCAAAGAACAGTCCTGTTCACTTACACACCGAGTGCTTACAAATCCCAGGCAATACAGTGGCCAGTTCTCTGAGCAGTGACTGAAAACTGTACTCCTGCTTGCCTCTCAGACTCATCTTGGAGCTATCACATTCTCTTGAGTCCTGGCTGTATTTTTTCCCTCAGAACAAGACAAGCTTTCTCCCAGAGTGATTCCGAAACCCCAGGTGACCTACTGCTGTGTACATCAAGTGAGCAGCAGAGCACACAAGCTTGCTGGATTCATCATTAAATGGCTGGATTAAATCTACAATGCATTGCAAGGAATTAAAAATTACAAGAAACTTTTCATATACAGGAGACGACAGTTTCCAAGACGTTGCCATATGATAGTCACTGGTTGGTTCAACATGACCTGGATAATTGTCTTGAGATCACATATTTAAAGCCTGTCTTCAAATGCCTCTTCCCCCAACAGACAAACCAAAATTATTTACTTAAAATTTTCAGAATATCCCAACTTTAAAGTGTCTCACAAAAATATCTTTTGACTGACATTCCTGCACAAACCCACCAACAATATTTAGGAAAGGCTCAAAAGAACTGGAGTAGGAAACTTTCTGGTCAGGAAAGGGCCAGGCTCTAGAGAGGGTAACTGTGAACTTAAGCATAACCATTTCCATGTTGCAAACCCCCCGTTTGCCACAGTCTCGTTTCCCTAAAGATGAAATTGAGTGCCAACATTTATCAGTGAGGAAGAGCTCCCACATCCTGTCTGCTAGACCCAGGGAGAGGCAAAGAGCAGGAAGAGCTGCAATTAACTTGGTGCCTAATTACAGTCAAGCTAAAAGACAGCAGTGATCTCTCTTCTACAGTACAGAAAACAAACAAAAAAATAAACCACTGAGAAACGATGAATTGAAGAAAGAGGTGGAACCAGGGAAGAAGAATAACACCACATTCTGCGAGGGGAAGCAGACCCTTAGTGAGGATACATGAGTCTCGCTCTGTGAAGCTCAGATTTTCCCCAGCTGCTGATCTGACCACTGCCTGTAACAAGGAAGCATCCCCCCCATGTGAGGAACTAACACATCACAGCTATAGAACAGCTCATCCAGTGATGAGCACACAGCAACGAATAATAAACAGTACTTAGGGTATACATTAATTTTAACTGCACTTTGGAAAGAGTGATTAAAACACAAGAAACACTAAGATGAATAGTCCACAACAGCTGCACCAGAGCAGTGTGAGTCCAGAGGGTGAGAAGGTGGAGGAACATGGACCACAGGAAGCTTTTCTTTTCCAGAAACTTAGGGCTGTACAGCTCTCCAGAGATCTTTATCGCTGACTCCTTTGCCTTGAAGCCATCTGACACACATCCCTTCTGGCTGGGGAGCACCCTCAAGTAATGAAGGGCTGTATCACTTCCTGTGGCTGAGTAATCATTTGAAATCTCAGCAGCTGCACTTAAAGGATGAAGGACCCTTAGCAAGAAAAGGACCAGAAAGCCAAGCAGACTGACCAGAGGGGCATTAGCTGATGGTGACACACAGCCCAGGCTGCAGGCCAGCCAAACCCATCCGCATGTGGACACCTTCTTAGGTTACATCAGCCTGAAATCCACCTGCTGGCTGGCTGACCTCACAGGGAAGGGTGTCTTGAGCCCTGGCACTGTCCCTGTAGAACATCTGGATGCAAACACCACAAACCCACACTTAGGTACAAAATCCACATGGACAAACAGAACAAAGCAGGGCAGTGAGACATGGATGTGTGACCTTAAACACATTTGTAGTCTCAAGTAACAACTCAAGGGAGAGTGAATGATTTCTATGCTTATACTCATTTGCTTTGTGTGTACAGGCTTGTTTAAAGCATAACTGGTATTTTACATGCTGCCCTTAACTGCAAGAACACTGCCTGTTCTCCAGACACACAGACACCACAAAACAGCCTGTTACATCCTGAATTCAGCACAGAGTACAGAAACTGTCAAGGAACAGGGTATCCCAGAGGGGGGATACAAACCTCCTCCACTACAAGAGAAAACGTTGAACTAGACACCCAAGAATCAACAAACAACATGACTCATTTCTAATTGTATCTGCCACTATGTACCAGCCTGGCTCCTGCTAGGATGTGGAGCAACTTTGTATATGTCAGCTGAAACAAAATTTTTTTTTTTGTTAAAACCCAAACATTTCTACTTAATGCCAACCGAAATTTTACAAGTATCTTCTCACTCCATGTTTTCTAGGACTAGGTTGAAGGGAAGAGACAGACATTAAATGCTTGAATTGTTTTCTTTTTTTAAAGATCTGAAATTAAGACATTTTCAGTTTGTCCTTGTTGAGCTGTGAACAGAAATAAAAGGCATAGCTGGGAATATACAGCTTCCATTGCCACAGAGGCCAAAAGGAGGGTAAGATACACAGCATCTCCCAAAAGAACACAGGAGACTTTTCTTCCCTGAGGTCATGGCACAGCTATAAGAAAACACACCTGACATCCAAATCTGTCCTGCACACAACTTTCTCAATAGCCCTGACCTGCAACTGTAGCTGACTCCTCCCTCCAACTCTGGTACCCAAAGAACTCGGCTCAGACAGTCCAAGCCGTTCTACAGCAAGACCTGGATCTCCTGTAACTATTAGCGTTTGCATGCTGACATGAATGGTAATACAGTGCTTAATAACAAACTCATTTCAAGCTTCAAACTAAGCCCTTCTCTTGCCTTTCAAAAAAGCCAGGACCATAGTGGGTTTTCACATTAATGGTCAGGAAAAGAGGGGCAGGAGAAGAAAAAGAAGCAATGATCCAAATAACGCTGAAGTTCAGCAACCTACCACAGCAACCCAAGCACTCAGATCCTGGCAGCCCTGCCACAACAGCTGACACCAGGGGCTGGCTATAACCACAGGTACCACTACAGGGTTGTATGACAACTCAGCACACAAATGTTTGCTAAGCTGAAGCACATCTTCATTAGAGAAAATCTTAGCACAAGTCCAGCAGAAACCTCAAGACATCTGATGAAATTAAAATGTTAACACATGACATGACTTTAGTCTGATAAGATTCTGCAGGAATGATGTATCTGGCTCCTGTAGACTGATAAGAACTTTCATTCCACTATATAGTGCCCTGTTTCACATTTTAGGATTCTGATTTTCTTTTAATCCCAAATTTAATGCACTAACTTTGGATAAACAAGCCTTAAAAGCGTCAAGATGAAAACTACTGTTGCTTAAAGTGTATGGGCATTGGTCCCACTAAGATGCTTTCTTATTCTTACATACTGTTGCTCTTGGTAGTCACTTAGTAGGGTTATGCAGTGACAAAAATTAAATTTGTCTGTACAGCCTTGTGGGATCAGGGCCAAACATGAAAATTTGCAGAGCAGATCAGGAGCAAGTTTGGGTTCCTTACACCAATGTAAACTCGAGTTTCTTCCCTTCCCTTACTTTGCAAGGCAGTGACCCTGTCCACTTCTGTGGATTCTCCAGCTAGCACACGTTCATTACCATGTAACAGAGACTCTCCTGTCAGGCCTATTTGATTGCAGAAGGTGTAACTCCACTGGCTATGTCTGAGGGCTTGCTCAGTAAAAGCAGCAATTTTACTGCAATGTAAGACGACCATGGCATTATGTCATACTCTGGGCTATTACAATAGAAAGGGATGTCAGCACCCTGTGCCTACACATCCTGGAGTCTGACTCTTCCGACGGTGAGCACCCAAATTCCTGCTGACACCGGGAGCCGGGTGGGCAAAACGAAAGCACAGGGCAGAGGGGAACGTCTTTCCAGAGGGGCACATGACTGCAGGCGTGTTTGTGCTGTAAATGCCAGCGCGGCCGCGCCCGGGCCCTCGCACACAGCCCCGCACGCCCGGGCGGGCAGCGCGGCCACAGCTGCGGGAAGCCCGGCCCGCCACCGCCCCGGAGGGGCTGGGGAGCTTGGCAGCCCCCTGCGGCCCCGCCCCGCCCGCGGCCCCGGGAGTGCCCGCATTTACCTGCTGCCCGCTCCGGGATTGCTCCGGGAGGGCTCCGGCAGGGCCCGGCCACCCCTCCTGCCGCCGCGTCCTCCCGCAAAGCCGCGGAGGCCCGGCCACCCCTTCCGGCCGCCGCGGGAAACGGCTCCGCCGCAACAAGGTTCCTGCCGCCGCCCGCAGCCCCGGGAGCGCCGGCGGAGCGCGGCCTCGGGCCCGCCCTGGGAACGGCGGGACAGCCGCCGCCCGGCCCTGCAACCCGCCGGAGGCTTACTGCCCCTCAAAATATAGCAATAGAAACACCCGCGGGTTTTCCTGTACGAGCACTAGGGGTAAATTTGCGCCTTTCCAAGTTTAAAGTGGCCGAGATTCTCGGGGAGCTGGCACTTGACTTCAGGAGTGATGGGAAGGGCAAAATCCTGGCTGGATTTTAAGTCCCAAGTGCAGGCACGCTTACCTGGGCGCGAAGGCTGCGGGGAGCAGCAGCACAGAGTATGGATCCATATCGCCACAGGGCAGCAAAAGGATCGCTGGCAGAACCTGTTACCCAAGGAAAAAAAGAATTACAAGACAATTACAAATGGCTTATTTAATACAGTCCGTAGCAGGGCACCCCACCCGGCAATACAGGCCCTGTAAAAATAACCTCATGGCAAGAAACAGCCATGTGCGGGTGAGAGGTGTACCTGGATTTTGACGTTTGGTACGTGCAGAGCAGTCCTGGGTAGCACCACGCACACGTTTAAACCCACGGGCGCAGTGGTGTTTCACCGGCTGCATCCCAGGGGAGTCGGCAGTGCAGTGCTGAGCAGCAGAGACGAGGTTAATGCTGAAATGTAACTGCATGAAGATGTGGTGCTGAACTGAATCCATAAAGAGGATTCACATTCCACAGCAAAAGGCAGGTGTTAGGTCAGCTTGCATCAGTAGTTTTTCTTCTCATCCTCGCAGAGCGACCACTTAGTGTCTACTGCTAAATCCAACTGGCACAATTAACAAAGTTGCATTTGTTTGGATTATCTCATTTCAGTGACAGTAAGGCTGAATGAGAGCGTTTGGCACAAAAAAATACCAGTTCATCTGATTGAAGATTAATTAATCTTAGCTTTTACAAATAGTATATTAGTAGACCACTATACATTTCAAGCCCTGCTCCTAAAGATGAATGGTTCCTTCAGTGGGTAAAAAGGATTGATCTTTTTATTCCAGTTCAATTGTATGCACTGAGATCTCACAAAGGAGGAGGCAGTATCATTACCTGCCATGTTACTTATCACCATCCAGCCTCTTCTCAAATTGTACTGAGACATTTGTCTCTGGGTCTCCTCAGAAGGAAAGGGACTCTCTAGGCCTCTTGGGTCTGATGATGTTTCAGAACTTTGCCTCACTGCCAGATACGAACTAAAAGTTTCCATTCCAGGTCTAACAAAATCGTGCAAAGAGTGTGCTCATCCATCACCTGTAGGGACACAAATGTCAGGGGAGGAGAGTAGGCAGCAAGTGTGTGCTGTATAGAAATCCATCCTTCCCTTGGTTCTGATTTCACTGCTGTTGAAGAGAAATTACCTCTGTTTAACATTACACTGAGACAGTTTTCTGGGAAGCAGCCCCTATATCATTTTTCACCTGCAGTGAGAAAGTGATTTCATACTGCAGAAGAACATAGATGTCATTGGTTTTTAGGGGAGGACAGCAAAGAAACTTTCTTCAAGATTGCTCACTCTTCTGCTCAAAAAAAAGTCTCCCAGAGTCACTTGACAGCCATGAATCTGGAAGGACAGCAAACATGTATGCTGGACCCAGAACAATCCCAGTTGTCTTGGCAGCCAAGGCAAGTCCCAGACTTTCAGTGCAGTCAGGCATTATTCCTGACCCCTGTCTTTCCTACAGCCCTAGCATGTCCCACCGTGCTCCTTGGGACCCCATGTGCCAAACACATCCAGGCACTACAGTGGAGTCCACTGTGCAACTCCCCCTGCCCCCAGAGTCCCAGGTCTGTAGGGAACACTGTGTTCCTCCAAGAAAGGAGGGGAACACACAGTGAAAATGGTTGATACTGGTCTCTTCCTTTTGTCCTTCTCAGCCTCCTAAAGAGCACTTTTGACAGCTCTAGATATTCCTATTTCTGTTCTTACATGCTGGAAACCCTTTGCAAAGGTATTGAGATGGGTAACACTTTCCATTTCCTAGGCAAAATGCAGTTAACATGCACCTTTGTTACAATGGCTGCTAGAGAACAGTTTGGGTTCAAGTTTTTAATTTTCCATTCTGTCTGAGAAGCGCTTTATAAATGATTGCCACCATTTTACTGACAAGAGGAAGGGATTCTGTACCTTTTCTAAGTCACATTTTTATATCTGTGATCTACCACATATCCCTCTACCACAGCCTAAAACAACTGAATCTGAGAACAGGTAACTACATTTCCTCCTTCTAGTCTGGTAAAGATTTCTCTTCCTGCAGTCTGTGTGCCAATAAAAAAAAAACCAATGACCAACATTATCCTTCAAAGTTGGATAACACTCTCTAATTCTGAAGAAATTTCACTTTGAAATTTTTTTGTTATTTATATATATCTATAAATATATATATAGACATCTTTAAGAATGAAAGTTCCAGATTTTGCAATTTTCATTGTTTAAGTATATCTCTGTCCTACAATATGAAATCATGAGTTGTTTGCAGCAAGGTATACTGGTTAAAGACACGGCTGTGGCTATCTATGAGAATCTTCCACACAGCTTGACTTCAAGCTTTGTCCCCCTTTTCACAAACCTGACCCAACACTGAACAGAGTACACGGAGCCAGCTGTGCGAATGAACAAACTGTGCCCTACTTGTCCATATGACGAAGACGTAAAGGAACTCATCTTCCCGCTACTTGGAATGTCTCAAATGTCAGCTTTTCACTAGTTTTTAGATCATGGTTCTGCAAGTTTAGACAGTTAACACTGAAAGAGGGAGAAAATTACTCTCTGCTTACACTAGAAACTTATCTGCTTTCCTTGTGGGAGAGTTTGCAGGACCAAGAGCTCTTTAGATCTGAACATCTTCCACAAGTACTGCAGAATTATCTTCCAAAGACCAGATCATTGTACTACGTATTCCTGAGCTTGACAATAAATATCCAAACATCTTTCTCAATCTGAGAAACTCTTAAGAACCCTTTGGGCACATCCTTTGCTGGCATAATGTGAAAGGAGCGATGCCCATTTATTGTGGCCCTAACAAACTTGACAGCTCATACCAGCTGAGCATTACACCCACTGTCTTCCCACCGCTGCCTCTGAAGAAGTGGCCTTTTTTCACACATTTTAATTACTGACTCCCTACATAGAAGCTATTACCTCACAGAAAGGCCATTAACTGGCACGTTCAGCACAAGATGAAGCCTTTCTGATAATTGTTCCTTGAGTTCATATTTGTGAAAATAAATATCATCAGATGATTAAATTAAACACTGCAGCCAGCCCAGCTATACACTATTTTCACTTATGATGCAGAAGGGGAGATCAAAGAGAAAGGCCCAGGTAGAGTTATCCCAATTCCTCCAAGTTTGGTTGATAATACCTATTGAACATGCTAATTAGATTCCTCCTTGGGGTATGCAGCAGAAAATTAACCCTTCCAAAATTGGGCGGTATGGCCATTTTCATGCTCTGTAATCATCTGGATGCAGAGGGATGATTGTCTCATCTCCTCTGTATAATAAAGCAGCAGCACAGCCTGATTCCGATTTTGGAGACTCTTGGGCCTCCACTCCATCCACTTTGGTATCTTGTGTGGGCGCGAGGAGAGCTGTGCCCGGGGAACATGAGGAAAGGCTGGAGGCACTCCAGTCCTGCGGGGTTTCTGCCTCCAGCTCTTCCCTTTTGGTGAGCAGACATGCCCGTGTCTGCGCTACTGCAACGAGGAGTAACACGGTTCTCTCAAGCGCCCTGGCACAGCCACTGTTTAAATAGGGAGATTGTTTCCGAGATGGAGTTTCGCCCAGCACTTCCCTGCTTTGCTTCCTTGGGCCGTGGAGGGCAGGAGACGCGAGCGCAGCAGTGGGCAGCGTAGTCTGTTCCCACTGCGAGCCCGCTGTCCTCCCGTGAGCGCACACACCCACACAACCAGAAAGCTCTGCTATTCTTCTGCTAATGGGATTGGCACCGCTTAAAGCAGTCTGCGAGGGTATTGTCTGCAACCACAGCAAGAGAAACATTATTCAAAGGCTATTCAGGCCCCAAAAGAAGCGGCAGAGCAGAGTAATTATCGGAGACTCTCCATTAACGAGGGCATCTTTGCTCTTTGTCTGTGTTGGTTTAATAAGGGCCACTAATGGGGCCGGGGGAGGGGCGCACTAATGCTTCTAAACAAACCTCCTTCCCTTCCCCACCCCCGCACTGTGAGGAGAGCTGCCTTTATGGGCACTGACAGCCGGGTTGGGAGTTACCATATTGCAGAGTGACCTTCGGGAAAACTTAGTGTGAACCCAGCCGCTTTCAGCCCCATCCCCACCGAGCCGCTGGGAGCATCGTTTGGGTAGCTGTTCTCTTTATAGCTTTTCCATATTTCCCGGTGCTTGCCAGACCGTTTTGTACACCCCCCGCCCGACCTCTCTCATGTCATCTTGTGACCCTTCATGGCTGGACACGACGGCACTGAGTGGCAGTAATGAGGGACGACAGTGCAGATTAAGTTCTCGCAGAAAAACCCGGGGCTGCTGTCCATTATCCAGCAGCTGTGACTGGGAGATGCTGCTGGGAAGGCAGGACTGGAGCCGCCTCCCCTTCCCACACTGCTGGAGAAGGCAGGCTGGCATGTCTCCTACCTTCTGGCTGTGGGCACTTTTCTGGTGATGAAGAGATGAACTGAGGCAAAAGTGCACATGAACTTCTATCCCGAGATTCCTCAGGGCCACTTTCAGGAGAAAATTCTTCTGGGGACTCCTAGACTGTCCCCATCTTCAACCACCAGTTGTAAGGGGCCAGTTTTTGAGTTTGCAACATTCCAGGGTCAGATGCATGCTGGTCACTCTAACAGGGAAATGCGGACAAGAGGTCTCAGGAGGTCTCTGCAAAAGGCAGCATTCAAACCATGACCTGTAATGGTACACACAGATTGGAATAATGAACCACACAGCCTTTTCCAAGGTGTTGATACAAGGTTGAGAACTGCTATACTCACTTCTAGCCAATGAGGAATCTAAGGAACAATAAAAGGAAATTATTCCTCCAAATTTGGGCAGGTCTTTTACTGAAGCCAAGCCCTGGGTACCGTGTTACTCTACAAATGATGCACTCCTAACAGATGTTTGTACCATACAACCAGTGCATGCACTGCAGAGCAAAGCAGTGCCTGTGTACCTGGATGTGTGCAGGGCAGCAGTCTCAGGAACCTCATTGATGAGCCTCTTTTGATTTTATCTCGCTGAGGTAAGGAATGACAAAAAATCTCTGTTCAGGCACCCACGCAGTCCTCTCCACTTAAGCAAATGTCCTGGTGCTAAAGGTTTATCACAAGCAGCAGAAGAAAGATATGTGGAAACTCCTCACTGCTTAAACCACATCACTCCAGTTTGAAGAAACAGACTCCACACAGGACTTCACCCTTGTTTCCTCACGGCTTGGTAGTTTTGAAATTTTCATGATTTCAGCCTTTTCCTTTCAACATTTCACCAGTAACTGCATCTCTTGTAACAAAAGCAACTTTTCATAGGTGCTCCTCTGACTCACCTCTATAGGATCAAAACATAGAACAATCTTGCAAGTCAAACAAAGAGCAATCACCCTTTACACACAGAGAGCTGTCACAGTGAAATTAAATAATACCTGAGGTCATTCTTGCCATGGCAGAGCTAGGAAGTGGATACAGTTCTGTCTCCCGAGTCTTACTGTAGTGTACCAAGATCAGTGGTATTTCTTTTCCCTCTTTTGAAATGTCTGGAGGATTACACTCCTGAAACAGAAAATCCATCGTATTTTCAGTATTTCATTCTTAATGTTAATCAATTTTTGTTCATTTTCTTTTTTTTCTTTTTTTTCTTTTTAGAAGGATAATCATTGAGCATACATAAAGCAATGGATTACTAGGAGCACACAACCTGGCCTCTGATTGATGTGGGTTTTGCTTTATAAGTGTTTTTAAAAGTCCTCCTTCTTTGCCACCAGCAGATAATACTGTCAGCTTTGTTGCAGATGAAGACAATATTTTGAACAAAAACAAAATAGTAACTCAGAAGGGAGAACTGAGGTCTCCCTGATGCAAATCAAGGGGAAATGAATGGAAAGATGAAAACAAGTTGGCTTATAACTGAGAAGAAATGGGTACCCCAGAAAAAGTCATTGCAGCATGTAAAGGAGGGACAGCCACATCAGACAGATTTGTCATGAGAAAGGGCAATTTTGAGACCTGGCATGAAGGAAAGCTCAGTGAGCACCTTGAGCTGGCAGGCTGAAATGAGATGGTTCTGTAGAAGGGAGGAGAGCTTGCAGCCCTCTGTCTCCCAGTGACAGAGACAGGATGGGCAGTGAGAGGGTAGTGGATCTATTTCTTGGAATTTCAGCCAGAACAGCACAGCTGAAGGTAAGGCATCAAGTACAAAAGAGATAGAAATACAGCAAGTAAGGTCTTGGAAGCAAAGCTTCCGTCTAAGAGCCATCACCTTGCCTGCAAGTCTTTGTCCAAATAGTTCTCTTTCAGGTATAGTTCCCGCAGAGAGCAGAGAATGACTACATTGGACCTCATCAAGTCAGTTCTATTTAGATTTGCTCTTTAACACCTATAGTTTAATACAAGGATATTTCTTCCCTGCTTTTCCTTTTTTTTTTTTTTTAATTATTAATTCTGCTAGCATTTGAGGCCAACAGACAATGACTGTAAGTGGATTCCTTCCAGGCTGCTCTGCTTCACTGTACTGCCATTAACTTGTCACGCTTCAAATAACTATCTAACTGGGATCTGATCTGAATCCCACTAAAACAATGAAAAGACCTGCATTGGCTGTGCAGTTTTGGATTGTGCCCTGAATTGTGTTTGAACTCATTTAATGTAGATTTGAGCCATTTATTCAATTGCACCCGTGCCTTGAAACCCAGGGGAAATTGAACAGGAGTAAAATATGCATTTGCAGAAAATCTTTTATGTGTGTTTGCAAGCAGAAGACGTACTGAAATATGGGGCAGGAAGCAGCTATTAATCTCTGCAAGTACATCCCGGTTTAGTTCAATGCAACTTCCCTGCTTTGTCTTCATATCCTTTGAGCTTTTCTTTCTCTACAAAGCAGGTCTTGCTTTGCCAGCTTAGCAAAAACCTGTCCCTCTAATGCCCTCAGCTGGTGCTTCCTGCTCCTGCCCTCTCCTTTTCATTCCTGCAGGCCATCGTCCTGGCCAGCAGCAGTCATACAGAGAGGTATTCACTCACCTAAAAAAAATCCAATGCGCAGGCTGGAAGGTGGAAAGACCTTCCCCGGTTCTTCGTTCGCGAAGACACTGGCCACACACTCACTTAGCAGCCAGGTAGACCAAGGCCCCTCAAGAACAGGGGGCACAGTAACAATTATTTGACATTTTTGCCTCTCCAAGCAGCTGCATTTGGAAAGGTTTAAAGGCAGGAATGCCAGATTAGGATGGTGACTTTCTGCCTTTACTCCTCAGGTATGCCATGGGCTTCCTGTGTGAGTTTAGGCAAGCTACTTTTGTCTCCACATCTCCACTTCCCTGTTCAGAACGGGGAATGTTGCTGTAAGGGTACATTTGAGAACACAAACTTTACACTGATAGGGACTGAGAAATTAAGCTGTTCATGAACTCATGTCCTGACCAGTCTGATGTGGCTTCTATATCCAAACAATCCAAGGACTGGGATCACCACAGCACTATTCAGCCTCCCCACTTTATGGGTATATAGGCAGCCTTGAGGGATGAAGTTGAATGTTCAGTACTCTCATTTCCTGATATGTCTTTTGTGCTGCTCCACCTGCCCACAAACTCTCCCCGCCTGTCTTTGCTCCAGGCCCATCTTTCTCCTTGTCCCAGCCCCACCCAGTTCCTTGGCCTTTTGTGGCCTGTTTTGGTCCATGGTCCATGGTTTCTTCAGCTTCCCCGTCATAGGCATTGACCTTATTCTGGTGTCAGAACATTGCTCATTCTCCCTGTGAAGTCTTTAATACAGCAGACAAGAGCAATATCTATGACAGGAGAGGCAGCTCAGTGCAGAGATTCCCCTATCCAGCACCAATCCTGCCAGCTTTGGGACTGGGAGGAGTAGTGACACCTCAGTGCTGTGCAACACTGCACTCACCTGCCTGTGGCACCATGCCAGCAGCATCCTGCACCCACAGCCTAGAACAGTCCCTCTGCAGAGCAGCACAACCGTGTGGAGCCTCCAGCCAACTCAAGGGTCTTTCACATGCCTCGGCTTGCCTGCAATGTGGAGACAAGCCTATGTGAGCTCCTTGCCAAGCAGAAAATGCTGTGGGAAGAAAATACTGAAGCTGGAGTGAGATCAATGAACAGATATTATACAGCATTAACTTCCACCTCAATTTCCCTGGAAAGGTTTGGATAGAGAGCCCTGACACTGATCACTCAGGAAGTCTGAGATGCTAAAGCTTTCACAATGTAATTTGCTGACTCTACCTTAAAAAAAAGTCTGTAACTCCTGACCATTTATAGTTGTTCCTGCTAGACTCTTACTGGTTTCCTCCTCAGAAGTTACAGCCACACTTTCAGTGTCTGCCTTTGCCGTAGTGACTTCATCTTAATGCTAATTTGATTAGTAAGTAGCAGAGCAGGGAAAGAAGCAAGATTTAGTTGTTGCTGCATTCCTGTGATCTCTGGCTGATGTTTTAGCCTTTCAGTTAGTTATTTAGCTGCAGTTAGATGTAAGTTAGAGCAGGGTACTTTTTCTCTCTGATATGAGGAACAAGAACACAAATTTGACCATAAACGTCTGTATACTTTCCCCATAGCTTGCAACTCCTACACTGTCCTGAGAGCTAAAATCCTCTTTACTCTACATATCTATCACCATATTCATGTTCCAAGTACATCCAAGAACAGGGTCAACCTGAACAATATGTGTTATAATAGATAATAGTCTCAGCCATTTTCATTTTAACTTCTAAAGTTAGGGCACAAATAAAAACAAGTTAAAAACACTGACAGAATTAACAGGGAATCCAGCTAAATAAAAAGGATGCATTCATGTTAATGGGGTGAACCTCTTAGATGATTAAGGAACATAAGTTTGCCTTGACCAGGGGAGTCTCTACCGCGTCACCTATAAGAAAATAAGTAACAGCTTTTTTGGTACTCATGGCATCCTGTAAGAGTAAAGCCCTAGCAGTCTAGCTTTATGCAACTGTTACATGATACCAAAAGAAAAATTTCAGCCCTCTGTACCCAAGTTCACCTTGAAGAGTGCTGAAGTATCTTCTATTGCACAAATTAGACTGAGCTGCAAATCAACACTTAGGAAGTCTGTAGTACTTGAGCTTAGGTATCTGTGAAGTCAGTGCCATTGTAATGCCT
The DNA here is from genome assembly GCF_003031625.1 of Empidonax traillii. NCBI lineage: Eukaryota > Metazoa > Chordata > Aves > Passeriformes > Tyrannidae > Empidonax > Empidonax traillii. The sequence goes on along the minus strand of NW_020955258.1, from coordinate 934,711 downwards.
TCCCATCTTCAGCCCTTTGCAAGAGCCCCCTTGTATGGCTTCCCAAACAGCATCTATTCCACCAGGACAGCATATTTCTGACAGTAATATTCCACTGAAATACTGTGACTGGCATTTGAGTGATTATTTTGTATCATATCTAACATCCATCTGTCTATACTATCCTTCCTACCTGACATATTGTACTTTCCCCACCATGGCTATTCTGATGAAGAGTAGACTAAAGGCTTTACTTTGATGTTGGCCTGACAGTACCTAAAAGCCCATCGGAAGGACACTGGTCCCTCCTTGCTGATGTGGAAGTAAAGAGAAAAATCATGACACTGGCCACTTCTCATCCCTGAACTGGAGAGGGGCAAAAAAGCCTCACACTTCCATCCATTAGTATTGCACTTGTTCACCTTGCATTAAACACTTCGCATTTACAACGAGCTAAGTTAGAAGCAGAACAGTTCAGTGTGTGCAGGTGACAATGTTAGAAGCCCACGTTGGTTCCAGCCCCAGCTCCCCTTGCCGGAGCGTGTGGCCGGGAATCACTGCCCTCTCCCGGGCACAGCTGCCCCCACACAAACACCGAGCCCCGCTTGCCAAAACTCTGCACAACAAGTTTGCTTCGCCTCGGGCACTGGAGGAGTATGATTGACTACTTACTGTTGCCGTGACAATTGAAATAACCTGAGCATCACAGTGACAGCTGAGCTACCTCTGAAAGAATAAGGATTTGCTGAAATATAATTGAACAGGATACAGGTAGTGCTCACTAGGATTTGTAATCCACACATCAAGAACTCTGAGTAATGAAATGGCTGTAATGTAAATTAAAATTTGCTCTGATTATGCAAAGTTATCTTAACTAATATATTTAAGCTAGTTCATTTCAAATGTGGCTGCATTTCAGCTGCCAAAGACCACAGCTTCTGGTGGCTAATGTGCTTTCATTAGCCTGCCCTGTTACAGTGACAGGTTCCTAGTGCAGACAAACAAGGAGACGGGGAAAGAATCAGCCAACATGTTTCATGATGTTTCCTTGTGCTTTCAAGTCACCTCCTGGCTGCTCTGGAAAATTTCCCTTTTAGTACTACTTTGTACATACATACATATATATATATATGTGTGAGTGTGTATGTATATATATACATTTATGTGTACACACACATCCACAAGGGCTCCCTGTATTATAGCCCCCGTGTATTCACAGGGATATGAGAGCTTATTTCCTCCAAGGAAGTTGGGAAAATAAATCCAGCCATGACAGAGGTGCTCAGATATAGCTACAGCATTTCATTATCTGAGTATCTCTGAAAGCCATGTGTAATTTCCTAAGCAGATACACTCAGCCCTCCTAATTTTGCCAGTGATGGAAAAAGGTGCATTATAGTCATCAATGGCACTTTACTTCCCATCTGTATTTCCTCAAGAATTGTCCAAGATATCACGATTCACTCTGGCTGCTCAAGCCACGAGCTCCCTCTAGTATCAAAATGGATTAATGCAGTTGGTACCTTTGTCATCCTAAAGGAACAGAGAGCAAATGTAAGGAAGTATCAGTAAGATGAGGGAAGTCTGACTCTTTTCTTCATTTTTGACAACAAACTTCAAATCAAGACAAAAAAACCCTTGAAGTTATTTCTGTGCACATAACTAAACATTGTCACCTTAAGAACAGTGAGGCAAACACACCCACAGGACAGGAAAAGGCAGGATCTTATTTTACATCCTTATCCAGCAAACATGGGTACAGATTGTAGAAGTGCACTCTGGTCATCAGCTTTCACAAGAGAGCAGTATGAGCTGGCAGGATGATGATTCTGGCTTTAGAGATGTGCTCACCGCTTAAAAGAGCATTGTCACCAAAAAGGAAGTAAGAGCACAGAAAAGAACGAACTTGGATAATAGGTAGCTCAGGCCACAATATTCAGGTTAGGTTTTTAGAGATTTTCTTCCATTTTGTAGCATTTGGGACCAAAGCAGAGGATTATTTAGTGATGTTAAGGGCTCCCCTTCCCCAAGAGTACTGAAATGCTGTCCCTTGAGTAAATTCTGTGAGTGAGACAGGGCTCCCCTGCTATGATTTAGATCTTTCATCTAGAGTGTGTTGGCAAGTCGTCTTTCCCAGACAGAGGGGAAGATGAAGACATGTAGCCAACACCTTTTTTGGTGGCATTTGGGAGTAGTTTTAGAGGTGGCAAGCACAAACATATGCTAAAGCCTGTATGTCCCTGCTCCATTGACTACAGTATTTGTGCTGTGCCAGGAGCCCAGGAAGCCTCTCGCTGTGGCACAGGAATTCTCTCAAAACACAGAGGGAGCCAAGAATGACAAACAGAATAAGGCAAAACTCCTGACACAAGAGAGAGACAGTCAAATGGATCTGCTGCTACACATAATTACTGGACAAAACTGCAAGACAAAATACTGTGTAGAAGCAACACCAACTACTGCTCAGTAGTTAAGAGAAAGAGCCTTCTCCCATTTTCAGGAGAAAGCCACAACTCTGTAGCCCAGGCAGGCACTTTAAATTTCAGTTGTTTGTGACATTCCCGATGACTCCTCTGCATTAGTGTCTGCTGCCCTGTCTTTGACATCAAAGACTTGTCCTTGACATATATCACAGGTCCATCAGTGAAAGACGATTCCTTCATGCTACCAATATTCCTGAAAGATCTCCTCTCATAACCTGTTGGCTTAAGTGGCTATCACCCCTCCCAAAGCTAAGAACTAGAGAATAGAGAGCCTGGGATAGAAACATACTCCTTCTAAACAGCCTGAAGGAGGACTGGGAAAAAGTATCTTCCCACTTCAAATGCTACAGAAATAGCTGGATCACTTAGTGGAGTTCAACCAGCTGCCATCACAAAGCTCCCAATCACTTTCTCTGCAGTGCTGCTCATTAATTCTCCTAGAAATCTTTTGATCTAATATGTGAACAGCCAGAAAATAAACAGGGCTCATGTCCATCCCCTGTTTTGTTCCTTCTTCTTCCTCTGCTGGGTATAAGGATGATTGCTGTGTCCCCTGCCAAACCTCAGTAACTCTGTAGCTATTGTTTTCCAAACAGCAGCACCCTCAGCCTATCTTTTTTGCTTGACCCTGTAGATGACCAAAAACTTTCATCAGGGCACAGATTTTCCAAAGAAAGAGTGGGGTCTTAAAGACCACATAATTACTACTGTCACTTATCTACTGCCACTGAAAGCCAACAAAAATCTGATAATAGCCAGCAGAAATGGTTTTGGATGCGTCACTCTGTGCTAACTCTCTAATTCCTGTCTGATGCTGCTTGTCCCTGTATTAAGTGCTAATGTCATAAATGTGGGTTAGTACTTCAAGATGTAAATTAGCAAAGAGAACCCACCATCGAAAACCAAAAAATTACCTGCTTTTCCCATGCAATATTTTAAAACATCAAGTGAAGTAAGTATAAAGATAAAAAAAAAATATAACTAATTAAAACCCCCAAAAGAATGGTACTTTTCATCCCAGTGGTTTAAGTCAATATGAGCACTCCTTTCTGGCACAAATTAATCAGACTATTACCTATTAGAGTATGTAGCAATAGTCAAGCAAATATTATTTCCCCTCAGTCTCCCTTCTAATGGAAAACAGGACCTACAAATTCGAAGACTTTTTTTTTTTTTTTTTTAATTTATACAAAACTGTGTGTGCTGCTGAGAGGGTTTTGGAGGTTTGTGACAGCATGTGCTCAGGTCCACAATACCAGCTTAGTTCATGCTCCAGGATTTAAGATCATGTTCTATGGGCTTTTCAAAAGCAGGAGTTAGTTTTAGTGCACATTTTCCTTGTGATACAGACTTCGTTAGGTCTTTCTTCAATATTTTCCCCTGCTTCTCTTTTCGAAATTTCTGACACAGCTCATTATCATCTAGAAGACAGCTAAAATATTTGGTTGTGACACTGCACTGCACTTCTCGTGTAGCCAAAGGTTAACCATTCATTCTAAAACAGCAGGAAGGAACCTGAGTAAGTGTTGGTCAAGTCGCGAATAACCTCGTTCAGTTCTTACTCTGGGGGCAAAGAGGGTAAACTCTTGATGACCTGTGCAAAAGGTGTTTCAAGTACCAGCCTTGGGGAATGCTAAGATTCAATAAGGATAACATCAAAAATTTGTTCCCCTCTGATTCCTCAAAATGTCAGTACTCACCATATCATGCCAGTGTCGTCTTCCCAGCAGCCTTAAATAATTCCATCTCTGGAAAACTAGTTTTTATGTAGACAGCCAACTTTACTAACCTTTCTGTAAATCACCTAAGTAATGGAAAAGAGGTTTTTTTCTAAGTTAGTAAACAAGACTACTTCACACACCAGAGAGAGCTTGCCACTGGAATGTATAGAAAAAAATTCCCTGAAGAAATTAAGTGACACCAACTGGAAACCTGAAAAAAAACCCACCCACAAGGCAGTATTATCTATCCGTAATATTATTAGCACTATATCCTGGATCCTAGAAAACTCTCCAAATAAGCTTAATATATTATCTTTTGTTATCAGCGAATGCTACAGAGAAAAAAAAAACCAGCAGTTTTACTCCTCAAATATCTCAAGGCACTTACCCATGTACAAATTTAAAATATGCCAGGTGTTGCCTCTGTTTCTGGACTTAAAACATTTATTGTGCACTCTCTTCTTTTTATCATCTCACTGGTATGTCAACAGCAAGACACTAAATAATGAACACAGAGTATTTTTAGGCATCTCATAAAAAAGCAGAAAGCATTGCTGCCTCACAGCATACTGTATTTGTCTATGATGCCAGTCAAACCTCTCTGGAACACTTGTTCATCTTTATAACATTATGCCCAAATGGTAACTCTGAGTGCAGAGGTGGCCTCAGTGCCTGCTCTCTTTGAAAATTCTGGCCACTCAAAATTAAATATGATTCCAGTTTCCTTACCTGAAGCAATTTTTGCTTCAGTTTGGAACATATATTCATTTCAAAATAGTCACTTCATTGCTAACAACTGCTAACAACTCAAAGAAATGGGAATTCATCAATTCCAAAAGTAAAACACAGATAAAAGAGTGAAGACAGAATGTGAAGTTTCTCTCAAATCTCTTCTGATAACTATCAGTAATATTCAGACACTTCTACTATTTCTGTTAGAAAATATACGAAGTGTCATATATCTTACCATGAAGAACTTGTGTATTATGCTCTGCACGTTAACTATCAACTATTTTTAACTTACTCTACATAAGAGATCAGATAAATCAGACCCTCCACTGGATACACAAAGGAGCTGAACACCAAGTAAAAGCTTAACAAAAAATCAAGAGAAACCAAACCCACCACAGACTGGTGTTTTACAAAGTGCTTTATTTCCCATTTCTTTCTGCAATGGTTCATAATCTTTATTTTTGTTTGTAAGGTCAGAATAAACACCAGCATACCACCAAAGGCATTAGCCTGTGCCTAATCTCTTAAAGATCTTACCTTACTAATGTTAATTATGCTGGAAGACTTAATCTTTTGTTACCACTTGTCCACAGTCAAACTTTTCCATTTTTGCAGTTATTAGCTAATCTCTCATTTTGCAAAGGAGCTCACAAATCTGAAATAAAAGGAATGGAGACACTTTTTTTTTCACAGATTGAAGTAGCTGAACAAAACTACATTTCACTATGCAAACATTGATCTTTTTACAACTGCAACCAATAAACCCTAGGTCACAGCTCCTGAAGGTGCTAAATTTGGTTCCAGAGTAGTCTGTTTTTTTAAAGATGTCAAACTCACTTTGCCTGATCCAAGTTCACAAATTTATGGAGTACTTCAGTGCAGAAGATTTTTTGGTAGCTATAGAACACAGATAACCATGGACTCTTCCAGAGCAGCTGGTGGCTAAGCAAGCAGGGCTGTCCTCGAGAGCTACACAATGAGGAGTTCCCTTTCTTTTCATAAAACTTCTAGAGAACAGAGAACTGCCATATATATTACTTCTATGGCCTTGACATAGCCAGAAAAGCCTAATGAATAAGTGATACAGTAAATAAACCGTGAGACAATAATCAACAGTGTGTGATATCACTGGAAGACATCACTTGATGAAGTTATAATGACAGGGCAATTCTTTCTGAAGCTCATCTAATTTATTATCAGTCTTCTTTATCCACCACAAATAGCTTTGTATCCTCCAGACAGACAACTAACAATTCACCATGTTCCTTTTAACAGAGAATCTTCCTTTCATAGTGAGATGTGAAGAGAGGGCAAAAAATAGATTAATTGAGCTAATGTTAGGAAGCTATCCATAAATTCTGTATTCCAAGTAGTGCCCCCAGTAGAAACCATGAAATGTGTCACGCCAGCTAGTACCTTGTCTTGATACCCTTGGTGTCCAGTGCCAGGTATTTTTCATAGGTGGAGTTAAGAACACACATATAAAACCTACCCTCTAAAGGAAGTTCCCTTCTCATTCAGGAAAATAATCTTTGAAAGGTACAAGAATAAAAATCTCAATCCCAAGATCTGAGTATTTCTTCTCCCAAAGTTAACAGCACTTTCACCAAGGATGCTGCTTCACTGCAAACTTTGCCCCATTCTGAAGCACAGACAGACATAATGCTGTGAAGGTGCCACATCCTTAAATCTGTAAGAACAGCACTACCAAAGTTACCATAAAGTAGAATCCATGATGCAGCATCCTCTCCTCAGAATGACTCTTCCATGCTCAGACCTGTAAAAATATGGCTGGTATTCTTTTCCAGCTGAAATGTAATGGATTGGACCTGTTCCTGAGTTAATTCTCCATCTGAGCTTTACTCTAGTGAAGAGGTGAACCAGCAGAACTTGAAAGGCCTAACCAGAATACATCCAGAAATGCAACTTCTCATTCAAACAAGGTACACTCCTTCCTACACACAGAACAAATCCTTAAAACCCTTAAAAATTGTCTTACTTAAAAAATTAAAAGTGACTTGCAGTGATCAAAGAGAAATCAGTAAGCATTTTACACTAAGTCCAATGTAAATTTCAGTATTTGATTCACTGAGGAAAAATAATTTATTGCCAATTAAAATAGATTAAATCAGTGAGAAACAAATGCAAATTAAAACAGCATCGTCCCTTCATGCTCACCTCTTCCCTCAGACTCAACTTCACACTTTCAACCCCCAACTTCTCTGCCTCCCTCTGTCCAAAGCAGCACGGGGGAGTTGCAGTCAGTCTGTAACAGCTCCTTTCTATCACTCCATCTCAACTTTTCTCTTGCTCCATCGTGGGTCCTCTCCACAGGCTGCAGTTGTTCCACATAAGCCTGTTTCCATGCAGGCTCTCCACAGGCTGGAGTCCTTCAGCGAAGCCTGCTCTGGCATGGCTCCTCTCCAGGGACTGCAGTTCCTTCAGAAAAATCTCCACCTGCTCTGGCATGTGATCCTCCATGGTCTGCAGGGCAACACCCCCTCCAGCACCTGAGGCAATTCCTCCCTCTCCTTCTTTGACCTTGGTGTTCAGAGGACTGTTTTTCTCACCTTCTTCCTCACTCCTCTCTGCCATGCAGCATTTTGCCCTTTCTTAAATACACTTCCACTGCCAGCAGCTTCTCCAATGTGCTCAGCTGTGCCCCGCGGTGGGTCCTTTGCAGAGCTGTCTGGAGCAGCTGGGTCCTGCACAGGGTCACCCACACCTGGGCATCTGCACCCAACAGAGAAGCACAAACTACAAGTTGGAGATTAAGAACTTCCTGACCCTCTCCTGGGCTCTCTTTCAAGCTGTGCTCAAAGAGTCATTTGTGGGGGCACAGTGGGCCAGACCCACAGACTGATCTGGATTCCAAACAACGTAAGGTGGAGAAGGACAGTTCTTTGTACTGATAACGTGCTGGTACACACAGTGCACGACACTGCTCTCCTCGGCACAGCTCTGCAGTTGTGCTGGCCTGCGTGGAGATGCAGAAGCAGAACCTGTGGCAGGTGCTTACTGTGAGAACTTCTGGAGTGAAGGGGGCAGCAGAGCTCACCCCAGTATCTCCCCCTCTTTCAGCAAGACATAATGGCATCTTACATTTTAGTCATGTCCAGCACAATCAACCTCCAGCACAGTAAGGCAGAGAGGAAATTTATCCCCAAATGTGGGAAACCGAGGATAGTGCAGTTTTTTAAAATGAGAAATTTGTTTCTATACCACTCTGGAGAGGAGAAAGAGGCAATAGGAGAAAGGCAGAAAAGTGAAAGATGAGAACATCTAAAACAATTCTCCCACTCCCAAAAAGCAGCAAGTACGAGTACAGTGATAGGACACAAAAACCCAAATATGAGCGGGTCAGTAAGAGGTAATTTTATGGCTTGTATTATGTACAAAGTTAGACATGCACCAGCACCTCACAGGAAAAACCTGAACACCCACCAAATTATTGCGAAGATATTGATTTAAAACTGGTGAAGCCCTATTTCCACAGATCAGCTCTTCTCAGGAGAAGTAAGAAGGTTAAGAAGGTTCCCACTTTCTCCATTGCCTTCCATGTACAAAACACCTTGGATGTGATAACTTTTAGCTTTGTCAGCAGTCATAGAGTTGCCAGACCAGCTTGCATTCAGAAGGTAACTAGTGCACTGAAGATAAAAGCAAACATACATGATTACCCTTCTAGTTTTTATTAGATGTGAACACAGAGAATAAATAATAACAAAATCAATGATTAAAAAGTTGTATATTATAAAAACATTTACCATCTACAGTGAGCCATTTCAGCCAGAAGAAAATACAATCTTCTGCTTTAACTTTGAGAGCTTTCTATCTCCTGCAAGCAGCTTGTTGCAAACTTGCCTTCCTCTTCTGTACTGTGCTCTGGTCTCTTGATAGTTATCTGGAGTACTCTCAGAGGTAAGTGATCCTGAGAAAACATCCAAAACATAGTGAACTAAGAGAGAAAAGTAGAAGCCAAGGAGGAAACATCTGCACACTTCAGAAAACTGAAAAGTATCATCTGTAATAAACATAAATTATTAATTTCCAATTCTCTCTCCCATTTAACTAAAGCTTTAAGAGAAACCGCTGTGAGAAAAAGTTAAATTTATGTACTTCAACAGCAACCTGACAAAGCAAAACTGAACTTATATCTAGGAGAGATTTTTAGGCCAAACTTGTGATTAATTTGCAAAAGCACTGTTAAACTCAAAGTTGGGCGTGGGGAGAAATTGAGATTAGTTTTCCTCCCACTGCTGACCAGTATTTCTCAAGATGTTTAAGGAAACATATTGTGTAAGGGCAGCGCTATATAAAGAGCAAGAATGCCTACTTTTACCATTATATTCTTCAGTTGCTTATTCCTCCTATCAGCTCCCATTCCTAAATTACAGCATGCTTGAGGGTGCCTGTCATAGGTACTCTCAGCTGTGTACACTGTCCATCAAGTTTTCATATACAGAGACCATTAGCTTCCCTTAAGCTGGAAAGCAGAATTCCATGAGCCATCCTTCAAAAGATTAATATGAGCAGCTTTGCATCAGGCAGAAAGACAAGACAAGTGCAGCTGGTCCTGGGAGCCAGAAGGTTTGTCTTCTGCTCAACAAGCATTGCAGAACACAGGGGTGTAGCCTCAGAATTTGTCCATAGCTCAGATTAAGATCAAATTCACAACTGAAGGCTCTCAGTTCACAAGATCTGACCATTTTTGACACCACCAGTTTCACTAAACCAATGCAAATTCCATGCACAAAGAAAATTTGCCACAGCTAGAACTGATGTGACATGGATGTTAATAAGCAAACCATAGTTTGCAGATATTGTTACTGACATGCTGCCAAGTGACCAGATACATTATGCAAATGAAAAAGTGCTCTCATGTGATGGGAGAGGTCATAAGTGTGAATTCTGGTGTCATGCCTGTTTCCCACTCCACCCCTTCAATTGTGCAAGTTTCACTCTGTAACTGCTGATCTTTTTTTTGTTGAAGACACTGAACACAGTGATTTACAGCACAGATGGAAGATCACCTACAGAGGAGGAAAAGTGCCAAACCTTTCAGGCTCTGAACATGGTGGTTTTGAGGTGCAGTTTGGAATGCTTCATGTTCTGGATAAAAAGAAAAAAAATTAAAAAGACTTAGGTTATTTTAGGTTATTTCAGGGCTAGAAGTATACAACATTATTCATTTAAAGTTAAAGCTTACTCTGTAGAAAACATGTATCTGAAAGGACTTTGGACAAAAGCTCTCTACTATTTCCTTATTAAACAAGCTTTCATTTACTTTAAGAAAATGTACAGACAATAAAAAGATCTGATGTGAGGTGCCACTGGCCTACAGTTTCACTATGACATGCAAAGATGGCAATGCATGGATGAGTATTCATTAGCATTTCAGTACATACTCATAAAAATATAGAGATCTGTCCAAATGCTGGGCATCTTGTCAAGCAGATCAGAGACACAGTAATACCAATACTTCAGAAAAGGAAGATTTAATTTTATTCTCTAATGAAATACCCTCTTCCTCCCACCAAAGAATGTGGGCTACATAGAAGTCACGTCATCAAACTTTAATCTCCTCTGTTCCATGCCTGCCGATCCTCTCATAAAATCCTACACGCTTTCTTCATGCTCTCCATGTCCCTTGCAGGCTTGCAGAACTACTTGAGTGGGTAAGAACAGCTATGTCAGCACACTGAGACAAATCATTGTTTCTGAAGGGTGCATTCGGGACTAGCACAGAGAATGTTAGTCTGGCATGAGGACACTGCGACTGAACTTCTCTCTCTCTTACTGATCTGCCAACACACAGTACTATGTGTACCTGGCCCTCTTACTGCCATTTGACTGCCACAGCTAATTACATTTTAAATAGTATCTAGAGACAAAGACTGCTCTACTAAGTGCAGAAGCAAATCTGTGATCCTTCCTGAAGCCAGCCACTATCAACATTTCAACAAAGGATAGAGCTAAAATTTTAACAGTATTTTAGTGGTAGTTTATGCTGTATTGACACTGTCCTGCTAGAGCAACCCAAGTACATCAGAAAAATATCCAAATGGCAGATCCAATAGCTCTCAAGTTCCTAGTGAGGATCCAGAAATCCACTCTTATGAAAGCACTATACAACCAATAGATTTTCATCCTCTGATGAGCCTTATCAATCCCTATTAGAAAAAAGATCAGGAAGAGAGAGAAATTTAATTTGCTTAGAACAGCATGGTCTTATTTAAACAGGCAGAATGTCATTAAGAGAAGCCAGTACCTGCCAAATGACCAACTGAGCTGCGCTGCAGAGAGCTAAGAATGGTTGTAATAAAAACATGAATTCCAATTATCCACATTAAAAGATCTGATTACATGTGCCCTAAAATATCTGCAACATTGAACCACAGCTAGGTGTAATTAAAGCTGTATTAAAGAACTACATGCAAACAATTATGGTTCTGTCTGCAATTTATTTTTCTAAAGATACATACAATCCTGTATGCATATATAATTCAAAACTATTAAGTATCCAAAGGCAACTTCCATAAAGAGGCTATCACATCCACGCTTTTTGCAAAGTTCTTCTATCTAACAGAGACTAACAGAATACTGATGAGAATAACTCTACAGCTCCTATTCTTCAGTCCAGGGAAGATTCCTTAGGACAAGGACACTCAGTATTTGTCCTCAGAAGGCTTTCCAGCTTTTAAACCCCCTTCTGTACAGGATGGGGTCCTAGATGACAAACACACACTAATAGTTTGTATGATACAGCTGTACTATTTATGATCACTCCTTTGAAGACTCTCCAGAAAACACATCAAATCCCTCCAGAAAATAAACACATCATTTGTCATGTGCATTAGAAATGGAATGAGATATTAGATGTAAGAGCTTACATTGGAAAAAACCCAAATGCACGCACATACACTGCTGTCATGTGACAAGATTTTTGCTTTCCCCTCCTTCTCCCCCCAAATCATACCTTAGTTGCTGCTCTTGGATAGACCAGCTGGATAGCTTCTGACCTAAAAAATCAACACAGCCTGTTTTACATAATGCTTGTTTCGTTCATTAATGAGGTGCACTGCTGATGGGAGAAGATAATTGTTACTGATGGCATAGGCTCTGAAGTCTAATCCTAAGAAAGCTTTGTTCAGAAGGGCAGGGCAGATCAAAGGCAATTTTCTCATCAGAGACCCATGAAGAGCAGTAACTTTTCACAGCACCATCCTCAGCTATATCACACTTTCTATTCCCTAATGGAGCAGATTCTTCCTGCCTAGACATCTGAGAACATATCTGACAGAATAGGCTTAAGGGAAAAAATGGTAAGATTGCCAACAGACAGACAAGTTAACAGGCAGCCACTATCCACAGCCAGAATCAGGAATTCAAGTGGTATGAAAGAGGCCAGCCCTAACAGCTGGCAGAAACCATCCTTTCCTCCTTGTTTTATCAAATCTTCTCAGTTGCTATGAATGTAATGATGTCTTGTGAAATGTGGCTCCCTGATATTTATCCAGGTAATGATGATGACCCCCAGAGCAAGCAAGGAAAAAAATTAATGGAATTAAAAGGAACATATGGATGTCGGATTCTGGGGAAACAGGAAGAAAAACTGACAGGGGCAAATCTCACCACTTTTCACCTGTGCAGTGAACTCAGCAGCTGCTTCAACAGGCCAGCAGTAAAACATTGAGATTGGAGGGCCCCAGGGCATGGGATTTCTGTGGAAGCCTTAATAAGTGTGAAGAAAGACATTTGGGTATATCCTGAGCATGCTTGAGGTAGATAGAGCTGCAGTCAGATGGATGAGGAGAGCAGTAAGTTAATTCAGTTGGGAAGAAAAGGTTTATTTTCCTTGGTATCATGTAAAGAAAAAGAGTCTATGGTCCTGGGTTAAAGCTCCAAGAGGAGTTTCTTCTTCATATTAGAAGCTAAGAATGGGCATCTCAGACTAGGGGAAGTCATTTATCTGCCTCCGGTACTCACCAAAAGTCAAGCAGCTTTGTTGATTTTGAGGGCAGGACAGGCTTCCCTTTCCTTCCATACCTTTAAATTCCTACCATGAACTCAGACTATGCAGTACTGGCATAGATAGGACTGTGGATAGGCTCAGGAGCTGCACTGAACCTTTGTGATGGGTTCTCAACCCCAGAGCCCACACCCACCAGGGGGGCCCTCCCCATAGGACCCTTGCTTTTCACAAACCTTCAGGAACTTCTTCCACCTGGTCTCCCTGCAGCTGTCCTACCTGTGTTCCATCATACCCAAAACTCACTGCCCTGAAGTAGCTCTTGCATTTCTCCCCATGAGCCCCCATAGCAACAACGTCGACTATACTTTAAAAGAAAAAGTAGTTTACATTTGAATAGGAATATTATACATTAAGTTACTATATAAAAATATATATATACACACACATACATATACACACATCTGTGTCTCTAAATTTTGTACAAACTGCAACAATCTTTATACCACAAAGAGGACTCATTAACACTACTGGCTCTATCCAAGAGTCTGCCAGCCTTGAATGAGAGCTCTGCTTGTGTGCTTTATTACGTCTTCTCTACGTTTTACCAGAAGTTATTTTTGCTTGCACATGCAGAAGCACAGCCCTTCTTGTAAAGCAACCAATCACTCTTATGGGCAACAAACAATGAGGATAAACAAGAATAATTTGTTCATTTACAGTGCTGTTGAAGCTCAGGATCTCTAGGTTTGCAAAACAAATGTTTGAACGTAACAACAAGAAAACAAAGTAAACGTCAGAAAAGCATCTACAATTCCAACACAAAGTAATAACCAACTGCTTTGCACGAAGCTACACGGCTTTCTCTGAAAAACCAGCCTTGCCTACTCTATTCAAACAAATTCAACTGCACTGAAAGTGGTAATGTTTACTTCTGATCTTTTTCATATGCATAACAATCTTCTCTGTAAAATTTAGGTGGACATCAGTGAAAAAAGGTATCGAGTACAGAGACTGGATATGGGTAATGAGTTTATGTTCTTCCATTAGCAACACACACAAAACAAATGTAAACATACTCTTTGAAAAAGAATGGTTAAGTTAAATTAAAAAGTAACATAGTAATAAACTGAAATATGTATTTGAAAGACAAGGAATTGAAATTCTGTGAAAATGAAGAAAACTGGAAACAAAAATGTGAATATTGGCTGAAGAAGCACTTCAAATAAATTTTTTGATGAACAGAATTACAAGTCTAATCCCCAGCTTTTAAAACCAACTAATGCTTTACTTGCTTCTTTAAATTTCTTCCAACTTTTTGTTCTATTGTTTTCAGGGTACCATGCAAATCAGGGTAGAATTAATTTCACAGCCTGAAATTCAAGATGGACTAAAAGGGTATTTCCTCCAGCTGTGAGCACTAAGCCAAAAATAGAAGTACTGTCAGAAATACTGTTCAGCACAGGATGAGACTGTAGCTTATGGTGGAAAGAACAGTGACTGTTAAAGAACAGAACTATTAATGAGGGAACTAAGCAAGAACTGATGAAAATGTAACTTCTCTTTCCTTAAGCTTTTACTCCAACCATGAACGTATTGTTTCCTTCGAAGAGAACTAAAACTGAAATAACATCTTGCTGGTAATCTTTGGGTGTACTTTATTCTTTTGAGAATAGGCATTCTCAAAAATGAGGTAAAATTCTCAAAAAAAAGGAGCAATATAACATAGGAGAAAGACAGCATAGTCTGGAATGCAGTAGTTTAAACTCTAAGAAAAACCAAAGGTGATGGAATCATTGCATACAGCAGCACGGAAGGAGGCTCCTGCTCTGGAATGCAGTTACTGAGTTGAAAGGAGAAGGTCACTGAGCGCTCCAGAACTAGGACTGCAGCAGAGGGCACCCATTTTGGACAAGTTTTCACAATTAACTACAACAAACAAACCAACCGAACCCAACCAAACAAAAAGTCCAAAAATAAACCCAGGTGCACTTTGTGGAATCGTCACTAGCCAGAAACGACTAAGACATACCACAAAACAATTCAGTGTAGAAACTAAATATGAGAAGCTTCAAAAACCATGATTTTTTTTTATGCACTTGCATGACAAAATACTGCCTCTTATTTAATAACAACATGATCCTGTAGGGAAGTTCTGATGGGAGCTAACCCATAAACATTAGCTTTAAGCAAATAGCATTCACAATGCTAGTTAACTTCACAGAAGTTAAGGTATGTTAAGACTAAGATATAGCAGCTACCTAACAAATGCTGCACATAAAGCATTTGGAAAATGAAAGAAATAATTTTAAATGGCCACTATTTAGATGATGTTTGTGAATGCTTGAATTTAAGTTAACAAATGTAACTATTTAAAAATGGTTCACATAATATTTGCAACACTTTCTACTCTACATAAACAAACTAATCATTTTCCTGGTTTTTTTTTTTTGGTTTGTTTGTTCTCAAATCTAAGAAAGAGAAAAGTCCTCAGACTGCATTCTTCCACAGCATACAGAAAAAAAGCCCCTAATTTTAGGATCAAGCTCTCAACCACTTAGTAGGAACTAACAACAGAACTGCTCCTATTGCTGAATACAAAGTACTCTGAATATTGCTGTAGGAATTCATTATCTGAAGCAAACAATGTAATTGTTTACCTTGATATCTATGTTGGCATCAGTTTCATTTCATTTAGGGCTTTAAATTGACATTTGTGATTAAAAAAACATGAAGAAACATGTCTGTCACATATTACAAAGCTCAGAGCTTGTCACTTATTATGGCTTTGACTTAAACATTGCTAGAAGATAATTTTTTATCACATTCAATTTCTAAAGATTCCTGCTTATTATTTTAATCACCTGGATCATTTTAGTCTTAGAAGATGCCACTGTTCAAAAAGATGAGTTTGTTTTCTGAATGTTATAGTGACAGCAAACTTGGACATATTGCTTGGATTTATATTACTTGCTTTGTTTTGTTGGGCTTGTTAGGAACGCCTACATCACAAGCCTTACATCACAAACAGGAGCAGCTTAAATGACATTTATCTGAGCTGATAGCTTTAAGAACATAAAGCAAGAGATAGATAAGCTGAAATGGCAGCATCCATCATTTTCCATGAGACAAGACTCCTGCATTTAGTTGTTACGACCAACTGCTAATACAGTACCACTGCAAAGGAAGCTGCATGCAGCAACGAACCTCATCATAAAGCCAGAACTTAAGTTCAAAGATGTCAAAGTTGAAAACATTCACCATTACAATTCACACCATTTTCTTCATCACACAAACTGACATTCACCTGGCAACCTCACCTTTCTCCTCTCTTCGATCTTCACACCATTAACATTATGATCAGGTCAAAGTTGCATTCTCTTAAGCATCCATGTTCTTTATCACTTTTATGTTCAGCATCCTGGACCTTCATTTTGTCACAAAATCATTGCTGTACCGATCAACTTTGCCACTGGATTCTGTGATCTTGGAGCCAACAGATTCTGTGGTCTCTGTAGCGCAAAAAAGTCGAGGGTCTCGAGGAGAAAAAGCAAACCCAGCATCATGATCCGTATTCTAAAGCAAAGGAATTAAACTGTGCAAGACCTTCAGAAACATTAACCAAAGTGGGCTATTTGGATAGCACCCAAATTACTCAAAGCTTGAGAGAGAAGAGAGAGGTGGTGTTCCCCAGGGCAACTGAGTGACCTGGAATTGGCAGTGAGCCACATCAGTCAAATCAAAACAGCCTTCTGTCACAACTACTCTAAAGTATGCTTAGTCTGAATGTCACAATACAACTGAAAAAGAATGGCAGGACCTTGAGAGCACCTGCCTTTCCTTCCAAGACATTTAGAGTTCTCCAACTTGAAAAATCCTTCCAGGCTTCACAGGTGAAGGTGAGGAACTATGGTGAGGAACTATGACAGTCTCTGATTTTATCTGGCTCCACAGATGATGCTTTTTCTCTTGGCTCTTGTTTAACTTGGTTCACACAGGTAATACCCTCTGTATTTTCTTCAGCTTAAAAACAAAACAAAAATCAAACACTGAAGTTCAAACTCCACTGACCATGCTTCAGCCCCAATACCTGTATGCATTTAAAAGAAAAACATTTCAGGAACTCAAGCTAATAGGTAAGGCATATATGAGGTTAACTGCTGTTTAGCCTGACAGCCAGTTACATCACCTACTGTGCTCTAAGACATTGCAAGTTGACAATAATTTACTACAGTAAGGGCCCCCTTGAGTAACAATAGTTAAAAGATTTTATTAAAAAAAATGTTTGGAGATAAAAAAATCACTTTCACACAAAATGTCTTTTCTCTTTCCCACGAAAAAAATAAAGCTACCATCTTAATTTTTGTGTTTTGTTGTGAGGTTCTTTTCCACAGAGAAATGGAGGTGCTATTGCTGAACAAATTAACTCTAAAGCACATTGATTTGGAGAATGATTTACACTTCAGGCACAACTGGCCATTTCGCAATGGCTGCACACCCATTTTCAGCAGGAAATAAGCTCCCTCTTAAGCTAGCACTTAGAAATGAGAAAATGCAGAACACAGAGGATAATTTTAACCAAGTCCATGTGTGTGTAAGTGTATGCACACATGGAGGAGAGAAAAAACCCCCTGAAATACAAATTGACTGAACTGCTAAGTTCAAGTATATGGTGTTTCCTCCAAGTAAGCTCTGTAGCATTATTCTCCCTTCAGACTAGACTCGTTTTTGACCTGCTCTCCAAAGAATTTGTCTCCGGGGGAAAAAAAAAACCAAACAAAAAACCCAAACAAATTTCATAGGCAGTTCTTCAACTAACTTAGGAATAGCACCAATATTCTTGCAACTTCCAGATTCAAGCTGCTGAGGACAGTCTGAGACCTTCAGCAGAGAAAAAAGGAAAGCCCAAAAGAACAGTGAGTTTAGTCCTTGCAGTCATATAATTTTATATTTGACTACATTTCTTTATGAGTAAAATAGCGTTTCTTTTAAAAATTAACTTACAACATTTGTCACATACAAAATTTTTTCACATGCATCAACATCTGGCCTGAACAAATGGGTTAAATATTTGATAACCTCTCTGAAATTCTTTTACCCTGGAAAAAGAAAAATTCTCAGGAGAGAAGTCAAATTCAATTATAAAACGGAAAAGAACCAGCTACACAAACCTTTGATTACAATGGGCAGAAAATCCCTCAAATTTAACTTTGACAATACTGCCACAGCAAAAAAAGCCATTATCACTTTAACAGATATGAATTTCGGTATATTTCCTAATGTACCCTTAATTTATATTACATTCTGTAATATTCTGAAATGAAAACATAAGAATACATGAAGAAATAAAAAGGAAATAAAGTTTTGCTGACCTGCAAAAGCCATCAGTACATATGGAGATAATTATCCATTAAGAAGGTGTAGCTATGATCTAGCACATCTTTAACTAAATGTTCCTGCAGAACTACTCAAGTCATTGTTTTAAAAGTCAGAGATGACAAGAAAAGACGATATAGAAATACTAAAGCATTGCACAGCTAGTGTTTCAGACTCTCTGGGTAGGCAAAAGACCACGTTGTGCTGATCTATGTACGGTTCACTTCTAATAGGTTTTCTTCACCCAAAATTAAAAGTCAATCCATGAGGATGCAAGCTCCCATTCTCAATCAGGTTCCATGGCTGAGAATTCAAAGGCTGTTGACATTTGTTAGCAATGGTTTTAAGGAGCCTTCAATTTGATAGAAAGTTATTTACAGTGTTTACTGTTTATTTTTTAAAAGCTGTTTTCAAAGAGTACTTTGAAATGCCAAGAAATTACATACAACTGCATTTGACCATTTCTAAAGTATATTGACGACTACAGAATTTTAGTAAAACATTATTAAAAATTTTCAGAAATCTGCTGGGATGATGTAAACAAAGAAGTCATCAAAATCCCCATATTTCTTTCCAAAGAGTTCTAACTAGGTTCAGCATTGATTATTTCCTATTTTTATTTTTTCCCCAAAAAAATAATTTGAAGATCATAATTATAGCTAAATATTAGGATTTTTGGCAAAAATTTGTGTTTAACAAATAAGTTGGTATTTGGTCAAAGAAACTGACAAGTGTCTTTTTACAGCAAAAGACAAGTTTGGGGCTTTTTTTGGTGGTTTTTGGGGCTCCTTTTTTGTGTTTTTTGTTTGTTTGTTTCTTTTTAATACAGTAAAACTAATTAGAACCAAATGAAAGAAGTCTCTGCTGGAGTTCCCCGTTATCAACACATTTTTCTCCTTTCAAGCCACACAGAACAAAATCCACTTTATTTTCTATATAAACATTTTACTGAGAAAACTTGCAACTTACTAAGTGCTGGATGGTTGTCCACAATCTGAACTGGAACAGTCTGTACATCTCCCAAGAGAATGTGATGGACCCCTTCCAGGCTTCTGGAGTCATCTACGCCTCCAGCTGGTACCAACTGGCCCGTGGTGGCCAGACTTCGATCAGAGGCAGCAGCACCGAGCTGTGTTAGGCCAGCACCTGCCTGCAGGCTGTGTCCCTGACTAAGTGTTAGAGAATGGCTGCTTATTGCACTCCCTAGGGAATCCAGGAGACTCGCAGGGCTGGGAGGGGAACGGTTATTTACAGCTATCAGGGCTGTTGATCCGTTTGCGGAGGTAAATGCTGACTGCAGCTGTAATCCCTGTGAAAGAGAAGGCAGAAGCACTAACATATATTTGTATTTATAGCAGAAGGAGTTTGCATTTAACAGCACATATTTTGCAGTGCTGGAAGTGGATAGCTTCCAACTTCCTATATACAATCTCCTTTGAACAGTCAATCCCAGCAACCCTAGGCTCAAGATGTATTTGAAAACAATTAGGACAATGGTATCTAACAGCATCTAGAAGACTGCTTATGACCACAAAGCTCTAATTTTCTGTTGATACTCAGTTTCAAACCATTCCCCAATACTGCCCATTCCAACAAGAAGTGGATAATCTATGCTAAACATACTGCTTTAAAAAAAAGAACAGTGTGAGGAGGAGGAGCCAGGCTGTCTTCTGAAAGAGAGGGAAACACCAACTAAAACAGCATCTTAGTGCAGACTATTTCCAGGGAAAATACTGCAGCTCATTGGGGCTCAGGAAGTATGAAAGCAGCTTTTCAAAGTAGTTAGGGAGGAAAGGTAAGAGAGCCAATTTTGGAGGGAAATGAGCTTTAGAAGAAGTTCTTTTAGCATGACATTCTTATGTCATGCTTTACCCTTTCAACCTGGAAATTTACAGATCTGAGCTAGGAGCAGTTTTAGGACTTCAACATATTTTTTAAGAGGCTGGAGGAGGATTTAAAAGGAGTAAATGAGGCTGACCTATCTTCCCTCTGTTTTGCAGCATTTTCATTACGGAATGACTGGACCATATGGAAAATGAACAGGCACTTGGTTTGAAGCAGAAACCCACTACCTTCATGTTCTTGCTTCTGCCTTCACAAGAGACCCCAACTTCAAAGTGTCAGAAGCTGGTGGTGGGATCCCCCCCACACAGCTACGTGTGACATGCACGAGCTGACAGCCCCGGGTTACCTGGACAGTGTTTGGGAATAGCTGAGAGGGAATTGCTGCTCTCAGCTTGCCCTTAGCACTTCCAGCACAGCGTCCTGTAAACAACTTGACTGTACCTGAAGTTGTGCAAAGATCTTGGGCTGAAGTGAAGAGAGTGAAGACAACAGCTGGGCTGTTTCTGGTAGCAAGGACTCCCCACTCTGGTTGGATTCTGCTTTGGTGACAAGTGACTCCCCTCCTGAGCTCCCTACATTGCCAGGAGGAAGCAGACAGTTAGGCCAAATTTCTTCTTCCCGTTTAATAAAAGCCTCCCTTGCAAACCAAACAAACCCCTTCAATCTCAGTATAGATACACAGAAGACATATATATACATAAATGCTGTTTTCTTTGCAGAACTTGGATGATAAAGGAAAATGATTGTGTATGAAGAAAAAACCAATACTGTAGGAAGATTGTATGGATCTATACAGAGCAAAAACCAGAAGCACCAATAAATCTGTTCTTGAGAGCAAAGCAATTGCACCCTACACTGTGCTTTGAATTTGTAGTTATAGAACAAAGGCTGAAGCATTTCTAGCAAAGCAGCAAACAAATAATTTGACAACATCTACACCTCAGTAAGGGCTCAGTAACAGATAGGTATCAAAAAAAAAAAGGTTGTCTTAAAAAAAAAAAAAATTACACAGGAAATTTTCTGTCTGACTACTCCCCTCCAATCTTGTTGTAATTAGAATAACTTCTATGCAATATCATCAGAAGCCCATTTATCTGGAGGCCTTTCAGCCTACAGATTACATCATATCCTCAAAATTCTTATTCAGTGCAAGAATGATGGACTTCATTTCCTGAAGGCTTGTAAAAACTGAGATTCACTTGTAGCAATTTCTGCAAGAAAACTTCTCATGGGATCATTTCATTTCCTGTTTGAGCCACCCAGAACATTTTGGTTAAGATTTATGCAGACACAGGTAGACATTGCTCAGCCTTTTTATTTAGCAGTTTCACTGTTAGAACAGTAAAAGAAGAGCTTACCCTGTGAATGCAGACTAGTCTGGTGAATGGCAAAACTTGAGAATGGTCATTTGCAAAATGCTTTCTTATCAGAAAATCATAGAAAAAGTTTCAGCAATCTGAGGGGAGATATATTTTTCAACACATATACTGATCTGCAAACTCTTAAGTCCTTATTGTAACTCCACAAGATACTCTCTATAAATCTCCTTGAACTACTTCAAATATTTAGGCTCTTTTTAATATCCACATGCATATGTGAATGTTCACATTCAGGAAGAGATAGTAGTTCTTTCCTTAGATTGTGTTCTACAGCAACATGCCCAGGAATAAAGCTAATAGTTCAATTCCTGATACACCCACTCCAGAGAAAGTTGTATTCCATGGAGACGTGGAGTTCTGCACAAGAAGTTCTGTTACTGTTTGATTTCTTAAATGTAAAGTTGTCCCCATCTGGCACAAGTTGAAATGAAAAAAAAAACCTATACAAAGAGTCGTCATAAAAGTCAATGTTGTTTTCCCACGCTACCACTTCACAAACATTATTAAGAGCTCATTTTTAGAAAGTCAGGCTTCTTTTTTCCCTCAGACTTGTAATACAATTATAAACATGTGTTTGAAATATGTACAAACACATACTCACACATATAGGGGGAGACAAGACATGCTGCAATTAAAGTAATTGCTTTTATTCACTGAGTTGGTGCACATGTGCATAAAACCAAACAAATTCAATTCTCTGGCTTCCTGTAAAATTCAGTATGTCACTGGATGGATGTTCACACATTTGATAGGCTAATTTGTCTTAGAGGATTATCTGTATAAAACAAATAAACCAAGAACTCATCTCCTCCTGAACCTTCTCCAGCACTCAGCTCATACCAGAAGTCATTCTGTCACAGCTGTTGAGGGCACAACTATTCTGTGTCTCTCCATAAAAGCACAGTGGTGGCAATATTAACACAGGCATACAAGCTTAACTGCAGTATGGCTGCTCACATTGCAGATTTCTTTTCACCTAAAAAACAACACTTTCTTAAAAAAGACGACTCAGCTTGAACTCACTGTTCAAGCTGAGTCTAATTTAATTCTCTCTAGACAGGTGTTATTGGCACCTTCATCCAAGATAAAATGTTCTTTCCACACAACCATCCCATTAAAATTTTTAGGTGCTTGAGGCTGCTAAATAAAAGCCAAATTTATTATTTTAATACTTCTGCCAACAACATCATGACTACATATTTTTCCACATATGCAGTCAAATTGTTAAAAAAAGCAAATGAAAACAGTTACAGCAAAATAATCCTTCTTAAGTTCAGCTGAGTGACAGAACACGGCAGCAACTTCTCTGGAATAAAACTGAACTTGTGTGACATAGCTAATAAAACACATTTGAAGACAGCTAGGTTATCCATCCAGTCCTACCATCTGAAGGTGGTGAGGCAAATGTAACAGTCACTGTTTCTGTGAGGACATTCCCACTGTCTGTGGTCCATTGCAGCTGAAAGGAAAAAGATCTCAGTTCTCAGAAAGGGTACAAGCTTGTCTACTGCAGGAACACAGACTCAATACAGCACCTGTAGGAAAACAATGTCTAAAACTACACTTCCTTATTTTCTTATAACTTTGCATTTTGGGAGCTCTTGATTTAAAAAAAAAATATTGTAAATGTTGCACTATATCAGTAAGGCTGAAGTCTGCTCATGACAGTTTAAAGATTTTAAAATAAAAAACACCAAAACCATTTGGCTAACTAACAAGAACACTCACTCACCTGGGCCACAACAGTATAGGGAGAAGGGAAAGGCTGATGACACAGCATGATTTAACAGCAGAGTTTGCCAAAGCTGATTTTAAATCAGCAGTTTCTTAGCAGTCACTCTCATAACTGGGAAAAATAGGATCACTGTGTATCCTTTATCAGTCAGTATGTGGAAGAAAATTAAGAAACACCATTTAAGAGTTACTGAGCATTCAGAAATATTGACTTGAAGCTTACTTCACTTGCTATAAAGTGCATTTACTAATATTTACACACTCAAAATGTCATGCAAGCCCTAACTTAGACTGCACCTCAGACACACTTCACCCCCAGAATACGGAAGAGCAGTAGTAACTTCTTCAAAACAAATGAGGGCAGAGCTATGAATAAGATTTTCTGCCACATGCCAATTTTTCCACACCACACGGCTTCCAGTTCATGGGCATTATGAAGTGCTAGTATTGTATAGCTTGTCAATCAAATAACAGCAATCTAATGCTGATGAGATAAATACTGAAGAAGGTCAGAAGGTTTTATTCACATTTAATCCAATCATGCTCAGCTAGAGATTCCAGTGAAAATATTGCTGCTGGAAATATAAAGTCATAGAGAATTTTTAAAGAAATACAGCAAAATGGTACACATTAAAAACAAGACTTCCAGTATAACTCCAAAAATCAAAAAGATACACAAAGGCTAACATACCGTTGCTGGGATACTTTCTGAATTATACACCATCTCTCCGTTCCTTAGAGACTTCTGTACTTCATGAATGTGGTTCTTGATGTCATTCACAGTGGGGAAGAAGGACAGGTTATGTCTTTCTGGCACTTCATCAGGCGTGAATAACTCTCTTTCCACATACTTTCTGTCAAACGTTAAAGGACATTCAAATATGCATATTTCAATACATGGTGCTATTTTCCTCTGTTAGAGACACCACTAACTTCTCCCTCCCCTTGTTGCAATGACAAGACAAAAGCAAGCTAGATGATCTTCTGCCAGTTCCCTGTGCATCTGCTACAGAATTTGGAATTGAAAATCCCCATTTATTTAAGTATATTTAAAGAGTACAGCAGCTCTTGGAGGGTACCAACAACAACATGGAATGAAAAGACAAAAGCTGGGAAAAACAGTCTCATGACATCTGGGAAATACACTGCATCAGCACTACCATTTAGTTGCAAACCAAATTAATCAAATGCAAGAGTAGATACAGCACTACAGACTGAGAGCATTCCAGACAGTTCTGTACCTTAGTTGCTTCCTCACTGCATAGACCTGCTCTATTCCCTGAGACACCAGTTCTCGGATCTTGTCTGCCACTTGAGGATGAAGTCGAGAGGGCAGAGTACAGTTCTCATCTCTAACAACTTCCTCCTCCTCCTCAGGAGAAGACACAGGAAAGTGGGAGGGTGAGGGAGGGAGGCAGGACATTTCCATTTCATGGTATTGGTGGGCTTGCTGAGTGGGTAACTGTACATACCACCTAGCAAGAAGGAAAGAGTTTATACACACAATTCTCAAGCAAAGGCAAAAAATTTGGTGTCTTAGGGAAACAGTCTGACAAACACAAACAACCCAGTTAGAGTGACCTAAGTTTTTATGCCCCTGAGCTTTCAGAACTCAGGGCTCTAATGTCTTTCACAACTCAAGGCCCTCTCACACCTTTTAACGTAGAATAAACTAGCTCAAACCCTCCAATAATACAACTATTTCTATCTGCATGAAAACATCTGCTGAAGTTCCATCACTTGGTACTTAACACATTTACCAAATTACTGCTTCAGAGCCACAGGAGTCTTACTGACATTGCGGGATTTTTTTACTATTGATATTAATCAAAAGCCTTATTAAGTGACGAAGTAAAAAATAAAGCAAACCAAGCAAAACATTGTTCTTTTTTGCTTAGTTTGTGAAAATAAAGAAAAAAGTGGAAGTTTCACCTGAGGATACCGCCAGCATCTATCAAGTTCTTCTTCAGAATGTTGAATGCTTTCTCCTGCTCCATTCTTATGATTTTCTTGTCAATTTTAGGGTCAGTAGGAACCCTGTATTCTGGAAACTTTTGAACCTTTTTAATATAGATCCTTCCAAGGGGAAAGGCAGGGAATAAAAAAAAATTTTCCATCAATATCCTTTGTGCTTGGGAGGAGAAAGGCAAAACCTCACCTACTTCATATCAGACACTACTATACAAAAAGTTCGATCTCACAATAACTCACTAATGCTCAGGTAGATAATGATTCTCATTTCTATTTCATTACAGTGATGTGCTGCTACTTTGCATCCAGGCAATCTATCAAATCTCAGCCTTACTCAGTCAAACAGGACAGCACTTCCTCATTACCTCTAAATGTGCATCAACCTCAAGTTCCCAAGGAGATGAAGGTAAGAGCTCCAGTAGTATCAGCTACCACCCCAGAACAGTGCTCTGCCCCAGCTCACAGAAGGAACACTTTCTTAGGATGCTGAGTCACTCTTACAGCTTTATAGAAAATTCTTACCTTGCTGGACAAGTAGCTTTGTACTTGTCCAGATGGCCAGAGGTGCTTTCCTGTTCACCAGCTTTTTTGGGCTGGAAACCTTTCCTCCTTGGCCCATACTGACACTCCATTACAATGGCTCTGCTTCCTGGAAACAGAAGACAATACACTCTATATTTATTCAAGCAATGACTGAATTTTTTACAGCTAAACAGTAACTACAGAAGAGATGAGAGTTATGAAACAGAACATTTCTGTTTGCCATCGGACTGTTCAGAAGACAGAATGCTTAGGTGTAGCAAGCAAATACAGTGCAAATGCTTCTCTCACAGCATGCAAGAACACAGAGCATTTACTACGCATTTCTCAAACCTGTTACACCTCACAGCACTCCTGCAACATATGTGAAGGCAAAATATGAGATTCTGCCCCGGTGAACACCAACACTTTTTAAGACAAGAGAATTACCAAAGGAGCACAATGCTGGTAATGAACAGAAGCAGAATCCCCAAAATAGCAGAGAAAATGCACAGCTGAAATCAAAGGTGTGCTGGTTTGGGCTGGGATTTAGTTTTCTTCACAGTGGCCAGTGTAAGGCTGTGTTTTGGATTTGTGCTGAAAACAGTGCTGATAGCACAGGGATGTTTAGTTACTACTGAGCAGGGCTTACACTGAGTCAAGGTCTTGCCTCTCACCCCACCCCACAGGCAAGGAGGCTGAGGGCCACAAGAAACTGGGAGGGAACACAGCCAGGACAGCTGTCCCAAACTGATCAAAGTCATGGAATATGGTATGGAATATACCATATGGCCTCATGTTCAGAACACAGGGCTAGGGAAGAAGGAGGAAGAGGGGGATGTTCAAAGTTATGGTGTTTGTCTTCCCAAGTAGCATTACAGGTGATGGAGCCCTGCTTTCCCAGGGATGGTTGGACACATGCCTGATGATGGGAAGCTGTGAGTGAATTCCTTACTTTGCTTTACTTGCGTGCACAGCTTTTCCTTAACCTTTTAAACTGCCTTTATCTCACTTCTACCCCTCCGATCCTCTCCCCCATCCCACTGGGAGGAAAGAGTGAGCAGCTCTCTGGTAGTTTCCAGTTGGGGATAAACCACAACAACAGGTCAGCAGCCATTTCCAGCCCCCTGGCTTAAATCAACACTTCAGACCGGTCTGTCCCAAAAATTCTTAACTGCAAGTCAGAGCTATCTTAACTGCCAAATAACAGAGTTTCAGTGTGGCATACCCACACAAAACCAGACGGGCTTAAACGAACACTGCTTTGCTCTGAACTTGAAGTGACTTCTTCCAATCAGACCTCTAACAAAAGGAGTAACAAGCAAAGCATTAAAGTGGTCAAGAAGGGAACGTTTTCCAAATTTCTTCCACATCATGTTTAGTTATCTTTTATTTATCAGGCAAGCAGCTGCCTATACCAGAAGTGACATAACCAAAACTTTTTTAAGTATAACAACGGGAACATAATCTGCATCCATAAGATAGCAAATGATTTATTGTCTCAGGGCAATTAATGACATTAAAAAATAATAAAAAAAGGGATAATTATATATAACAAACATATCTTGTCTCATTTTCCAAAAAAAAATTAACAAATTTTAACATACAAACTTAAAATGTAAATTTCTGGATCGAAAAGACTTCTTTAAACTAGCCTTTGCTAAAATGAATCTCAAAACCAGTTTGAAAGGGACTTTGTTTTACAAAAGCTTCAACTACCCAAAATTCACTAAAAACAACAATCAAGATTTTGATGATTAGTGCATGTTTTATACCATGGGGAGCTACTCAGCTTCTCTGTATTTCCCCACAGCTGCAGAAGCCTAGCAAGAAAGCTATTACAGATGAGATCCACTTTTGCAGAAAGGATAAATTCCTCAAGAACAACTCTTTGTCCTGCACAGTTTAGAATTCAGTTATCTGGGATGTGAACTGCAGTTCAGTAAATCACATTTACAGCCTCTACTCTACAGGTGAAAAGGATTTTAATGAATGTTTCTCATTGATGAGTTATAAACCAAACCTAAATGTACTGGAAAGACAACACATTAGAAATATAAATGTCTGTTCAGGGATCTGAGCAAAGCAAAAAATATTACAATTTAATAATGTGAGTTTCCATGACCCTACATCTTTAAAAAAAAACCTGTGGTTTTTTTTTTTTACTGTAAACATTTTACTGTGGGGCAACTCATTTATCAGGCAGATCTTAGAGGAAACTAAAGATTTCTCATATACACATTGGGGAAAAAAAGTGTAAGTTGCTTTGACTTTGTTTTCTTTTACCTCACAGTTTATGGCTGAAGCTTTAAAACTGGTGCTAATAACTTCACTTTTTCAGTAA
>NW_020955258.1:903628-905983 GCF_003031625.1 Empidonax traillii | reverse complement strand
AAAAAAAAAAAAGTCTCTCCTGAGATATGTTGATGTTTATCTTGTTTGGTTAGTTTTTAAAATTTATTTACTTTTTTTTTAAGATTGCAATTTAAATAGTTTATTGACTCCTGAGGAATAAACTCTTCAAAATATCTTCAAGTTAGTCAAGAATAATCAAACAATCTCTTACCCTCATGAGCACTTTCATGTCCTAATAGAGCAGATGGGACCTCCACCTAAAGATCTCATCACACGAGCCCCCATCAAATAGTACTTAACTGATTTCTAAAGAACAAAAGGAAATAATCACAACAAAACATAAAAAACTCCAAAACCATGTTTCCTCTGGTTTCAGAAAACAAACTCCTTCAGACTGTGTCACAGAAGTGCCCAAGCTGCTCCTTTTTTATGTTTGTGCCTTGACTTTATCAACACTAAGGAACAACATAAAGATTCCTCTTTATGGCCAGTTGGCAGCTAATGTTGAAATTCCGAAAGCAGTTATTAAAAAAAAAGTTAGTTACCTGCATTGACAAAGGGGATCCCATCATATGGGACATACTGAGATTTCCACATCAACCGTGTGGCGGGTTTGGCTGGGCTTGGAGACTGGCGTGTCCCCCACACACTTTGTGTTTGCTGCTTGTGTAGCGTTAGAACACTCTCTAATTCTGTCTCGCTCACGCAATAGCCGCGGTACGAGTCCCCAATTTTCTGCATGGAAAGGAGGTGAAATAATAGGATTATTCACCCAGCTGACTGCTGAACATTACACAAGAAAAGAAAAGCAGTCAGGACTCTAGCAGGTGAGAACACAGGCCCAGATTTTTGGTGTTTCATGTTTTCTGTCCCTCACAGAGATTTACCGTAGGATCTAACACCAGAGTAGTCTCCACTGAGGTCAGGAGTTGGTCAGCCATCCATGACCCTAAGAACACCAAGAATCCCTGACACAGTTACAGCCAGCTCTGATTTCCATAAGACAACTTCACTCCTGTGGTTTGCCCCCAGTACACACTTCAGGTACAGTCAC
Source organism: Empidonax traillii (assembly GCF_003031625.1). Taxonomy (NCBI): domain Eukaryota; kingdom Metazoa; phylum Chordata; class Aves; order Passeriformes; family Tyrannidae; genus Empidonax; species Empidonax traillii. The sequence goes on along the minus strand of NW_020955258.1, from coordinate 904,968 downwards.
CTCCTACACAAATCTGTATTAGATGAAGTTTTTCACTTGACTGCCACAGAGAATCTCTGAACCACTAATAACTGTCTACACATGTACTGCAACACACACACGCTCCACTGAGCTGGAGCAGAATACACCCACCTACACCACCAGTAACTGTCTCACCCACTTAGTGCACTAACTTTGAATGGAATGTCCCACGTAATATCCCTCCCAGCCTTCAAGGCACTCTTCATTCTCAGCATTCCACAGGAACATGCGACACCAGATTTGCCATGTGCAAACTGATGATGGTTTCAATGAACTCTGCTAAAATCTTGGCAACTCCACAAAAACTGCATCTAACTAGACTCCAAGTAGTTATCCAGCTACTCAGTGCCATCACAGCTGGTTCAGTGCTGGTCCACCAGGGTCAGCCAGCTATCAAAGTACTGGGACAGAGAACTTCCCAGCCAAACTCAGAATGCCATGCTTCCTTCTGTTCCTATGCAGCTCAAGGTCAGGTTGGGCAACCAGCTGTAAGTAACACCCAGAGTACTTTGCCAACTCTGTCTGTGGGACGAACACACTGTGAATGAGTACCAAAGTCTGACGGACCTCTTTTGCCACCTTCAGTCACAGAGTAGCCAGATGTTTAAGTAACACTGACAAAAAAAGCAGCAACAGTGTCTCTTCAAGATTATTATTGCACAGATACTTTAGTGACAACTGCCTAAAACCCTCCTCATAGTCAACCAAAACCAAATGTCTGTGCAAAACCTAAATCAACCAAGAACCAGCAAAGATCTTGTGAATGAACTGAGCCAGGGCAGTGCTGCTGCGAGCGCCAGGCCAGGCACAGAGGGCTGTGTGTGCACCGTGTGTGAGTCACTGAGCCACGAGGAGCTGACGCTTCAGCACCCCCTGCTCTGCCAGCACACTGCTCCAGCGGTTAAGGTCTGCACAGGAGGCACCCACACAGCTGTGCAGAGCTGGAGAGGTTGGCAATTGTTTACTTAGAAGTTATAAATAACATTTCTGTCCAAAACTTGGTCTGACAAATCAGGAGAAGTAAAGCAGCCTGAGAAGTACCAGAACTACCTTCCTTACAGAAAGCTGGGATGCTGCCTTTCACAATAGGGACTACAGCACCACTCCCCACAATAAATACTGCACAGGCAGGTTTTTTTTTAATGTTATCTTACACTTGTCACTATAACCAGGACATTGACCTTAATCTAAAAGATGAGAAGATTGTTAAAACTGTTGAGCCAGAAAAGTAGCAATAACAGTTAAGGTACTGTCTCCTGCTCTAGCTTTACTTTTGCACAAGTTAGATCATCACCTAAACTGGTGGCAGAGTGAAGGAG
>NW_020955258.1:856105-903214 GCF_003031625.1 Empidonax traillii | reverse complement strand
TAATGTTATCTTACACTTGTCACTATAACCAGGACATTGACCTTAATCTAAAAGATGAGAAGATTGTTAAAACTGTTGAGCCAGAAAAGTAGCAATAACAGTTAAGGTACTGTCTCCTGCTCTAGCTTTACTTTTGCACAAGTTAGATCATCACCTAAACTGGTGGCAGAGTGAAGGAGGATAAGAAGAAAATCATGAGCACATAAGATCCCTGCTCTCTATGAGCTTTGCAAGTGGCGGGGGGGGGGAAATCGACAGATGAGACCACCTGCTTCAGACAAATAAATTAATTTAGCTTTGTATAGTTAATTAATGCAGTTTATAATTACACTTTATTTCAGTATGCTGGTACATGCTGGAAATGCATTCTGATCACACCACTGAAAACTAAGTAGGTTATTGAAAATAGCTGGTTTTAAATTCACTTTTTATTAACTAAGTAATTACCTTGAAGTAATCGGATATTCTCCAACCCTTTCACTCCAAGGTTCAAGACAACAAAAAAGGAGCAATTCCTTTTCTCTGCCTTGGCCTCATCTCAGCAAAGGTACCTAAAAGCTTATACTAAAGTACACAGACCAAAACTGCAGTTTTCCTGGAGTGAACTGACAGCAGCAGGGTACCAGAAGGTATTATGCTGTCTAGACACAGCAAGTGTAAGCTGAACATTTCAAGGCAGTCAGGGAATTGACACCAAACATAGAGCTTAGTGTTAAATTGTGTAACTGTAGCTTTTACTGCTCTGTGTTCACCTGCAGCACTAACTGCCAAAGGGGTCACTGCCCTTTAGGGTGCAGTGGCTTCACCTGCTGACATCTTCCGTGAAAGTCACACAGATCTCAACACTGTTTGTCTCTATTCTGGCAAGCAACTGAAAGAGGGGAATTGTGAGTTGACAGACTTACTGCCACCTCTACAAATTTCAGAAGGACCCTGCAATTCTGTCACTCTTAACAGAACAACTCGTAAGACAGCCACACTCGAAAGATAAATGACAGCCCAAAATCCCATTGTCTCTAGTCTGTGGCCATGAACAGGTACATGCATTCTAGCAGTCTCCAGTGGATCAGGGAGGATTAATGCATACAGGCAACAGTTCCGCTGAACAGCAGAAGCAGATGTTTATGCACTCAGAACACTTCAAACAGACAATATTTCTATTTCCTTTTCTATAAGAATAAGAACTCTCCTATAAATGTTGCTGTGAATTTTAGACAGAGTAGGTGAAATTTCTTGTAATAGACTCAGATTGACAAAGTAAAACATAATACAAGTCCTCCTATAAAATGAAAAGAATAATAAATCATTCAGATAAGCCATATGGATGTTAAGACAAGAAAGTGTGTGTCACACAGTGCTAAAAACACAGTTCAGTGAACTTTACCAACTAACTGGCCAACTGAATTAAGAGACTGGTTCTATGAAAATGGTATCTCCACCATGGAAGAATTCCTGCTATTAATTTTCTTAACGTTTAAGTGGATATAAGAGTGGACAGTATTATTTGTATGAAGTACATGGCATATAAAAAGAGGAAGAGGTTAATATATTTTAAAATTATTTCTAAGTGGATACTTGGAAAGAAATTCGGTTTCTGAGTCCTTGCAATGATAATTTCCAGTTGTCAGTGGCCAAGTCAATAGGAAAAAATGCAAGTGGTAGAGATATCTAAAGATATGAAGCAGTTAGAGAGTATAAGATTTCCTTTTAAAAAGTATTAAGAGAAAGTGAAATAAACATCTATCAGGAAGAGTCTGGTAGCAGGAGGAAGGGGTAGTTGATCTCTCAAGAGTCTTCCCTTCTCCACTCCCTTCCTTTTAAATGACTTATGATACATTCTAGCTGCTGATAGGTCCAGTCATCAGGACAGTTCTGCAGACACCTAACAATGTGCAAATAAAGGAAAAGTTCTGTTTAGGTCAAAAGCCATCACAGGGAATAAAGACAGAGCACTTTTTAACAAAAGAGAAAACAAGCACAGGTAACCTAACCTGCTGGGACAAAAACGAAAGAAAAAAAGATGGAAAAGATATGAAATAGAAATCCTTAGTAAATAGTAAAATATTGACAATAAGGTGCTTTAAGTCTCAGACTTGACACTGGCCAGGCACATGGATTTTGATTTCCGTGTGGTAACACAAACCTTTATGAACAATTGCAGAGGTCAGCAAAGTTTGCCCTGTAGTTCAAAAGCAAGCCCTAACATGGTGCACAATGATTCTTCCCAGCACTGTAAGGCATCAGGTTTTCAGCAGCACATTTTTTGCTTCAGAAGCTGTCGATGGTCAGTAATTCTAACATTCTCAAAATAGAAAGGGATTCCACAGCATTTTATGTGCTTAACTGTGTTAGCAGTACCAGTACTATATACCAGGAAGCTTGAACACAACTCCTACAACTAGGAATTATTCCTTTTATGCAACATGATCTAGACAATAAAAACACCAAGTCAGAACTCTCTGTGGCCCACCTCACAGTTCCTGAGACAGCGCGCCCATGCAGGCGTATTTAGCGGCAATGGCTGGTGAGGGATGTGAAAAGGATCCTCCACTACCCTGAAAAAGAAAAAAAAATATAATAAAAGTCTATAGAGACATTTAGGAAAGGAACACTTTAGTCAAATCAGTGTATTATGTATAACCCTAAAGCATATGATCCAACTATGGGTATTGTATCAACGTGCCTTAAAAATGCGGGCTTCCTTTTCTTCATGTTCTATTTCATTGTTCAAATAATTTACAGTAAATGTAAGTATTTAAAAAAAACACTGTTTTCTACATTCAAGACCTCCAAACATTCAGTATTCTTAGTATTGTTGCTTGACTACAATAGACAAAACAGTGAAATAGACCAGCTGATTGTCTTGACAATTTCCTTATGCAGACTGATGGTAATATGCTAAAGATTAAAACCAATATCAAACACTGCACATTTTAATATATTTTAAATTATGGAAAACCAGCTCCAATAACTACTTTAAGTACATACCTAGTTTCTCCATTCCTTAAATCCTGGGCCAGAAATAATGCCTACTCAACATTTATTATTCCAAAACAAGTGCATCACCTCCTGTCTATAAAAACATGCCGCCTTTCCAGGATTATTTTTCTGACATGTACAGACTGTGTTCTCAAAATCCATTCACAAAGTGTTTCTCTTCATTTTACATATTTCTTGAACACATACAATTTGCGTTGGAGTGAGATTACTCTGATCTTTTCCACATCTCAATTTCTAAAGAGTATAAACCAATACAAAGCCAGCCTGCAATCCACAGAGCAAACACCTTCTTTGGGAGTTTTTCTGTTGTCATTGGGGTTTTTGTTGCTTTTGTTGCTGTTGTTCTATTTGGTTGGTTTGAGGGTTTTTTAAAGAAAAAAAGGATTCCAAAGTATTCAAGAACTAAAATAGTAGGCAACATTTAGCATGGGGAGAGAATCAGGTGGACATCAAGTTAAAAATACCTGACAGCTAATTAACTTCAGAAACTTTGCTAATCTGTGTCCCTAAGTGTTTCACCAAAATACACTGTAACCAGCTACTTTCTCATATTTTGCCAAAAGACACCAAAGAATTTACCCAGAGAACAAAGACGAGGCTCTAGACAGTTAACACTAACTACTAAAAAACTCTATCTGAAAAATTAATCTCTACAATCTTCTTGTGGGAGGATGGTTTATATAGGTTTTAGTACACTCATACATGAAACTTTCCTCCCTCAAACATCAACTTCCCCTGCAGTTTTTTCACTGGATCACATTCAACTCTTGGTTGGCAGTAACAGCGCCTATTGAAAGTAATTTCAGTAATTTGCACTGTGTTACTTAAAATGTCCACCTCTTGCTCCAGTCAGAATATATCCAATTATGTCTGGAATACAGGGAATAGAATAGGTACTTTAATTGCTTTTTCCACTGCTCTGGCACATACAAAAGCTGCCTAAAAAAAACAGTTAGCAATACATCATTCGCTAACGCTAAAGGTTCATAACCTCCATTCCACGGTAATTTTGTGATAACCACTGCAAAAACCAAACCACAAGAAAAAAATGCAGTGCTAACCGTGAATCAAAGTGATGGTTTATCCTTTTAACTCCCCACCTACCTGGTGCTTGTTTTTTTCGACACAGTGAGAGATGCCTGTGGATGTAGAATGTAACTGCTTGCACTGTCTGCTATAGCAGCCACCACCACAGTCTGCAGGTTCCCATCACCACACTTCTCTTCCAAAGCATCTTTACAAGAATAAAACAATCTCCTGGTTAATAACTGAACGAAGAACAGAGAAACAAGCAGCTATGACTAAACCTCGTGTTTGGAAAAGCAACCCTTGACACATGAAAGAAGTTTTATAGACGATAAAGTAGTTGAATAGTTGTGAATCAGTACTCTAACTCCAGGCACACATATGCAGATACACTTGATAAGGTTGCTTGTGTTCAAGGACTTCGGTAATCACACTACTGTTAATTAATCCTTCCACAGCAAGGCAAATAATCAGAACAACTTGTAAATTACTCTGCCTTACATTTCCAGGAATCCATACAGGACTGCACAACTATTTTGCTCAGCTGCAAATCACACACTGTCTGCTTTTAAAGTAAGAAAAAATGACGTAATGATACTGCTTTGTACTTGGAAAAGAACACTTAAACAAGAAAAACAGGCCGCTTGTAATTGAATCTGACATGCTGTTAGAGCAAATGTTTTAGCCTTTCTTGGTAATAGGGAGGAATCCATAAGCCAAAAATTACTGTTAGACTGAAGCCTGTGTGTACAGTTAAACAAAAACATAATGGAAAACTGTGAAAGCAGACAGTCAATATTGTGGTCTCAACAAGAAAACACAAGGTCTCTTTAGATGAGGAATTTTTTTGCCCTTCAGTTATGGAAGCCTCTATCCCCCATCCCTAGAGACAGGGATAAGCTATTGACAGAGTATAGAAATCACTGCACTGGAAAGCTCTGTGAGAAGATTTGAATGTGCACTCGGATTACCACCACTCTGGCTCAAAGCACTGGTTCCTCCTACACAGATGTGCCCTTAAGACCCTACAGGCTACACCAAAGCCTGTGCCATTTCATGCATTACCACCACGTGCAGACAAGAGAAACTCAAGGGCTGACAGGCCATTCTCCTTCCCCTTTAATCTCCACAGCAATCCACTGAAAAGTCTTCCTAACTGTCTGCTATAGATCAAATCACTACAAAGTTTTTTACACAGTAAGTCTCTAGAAAAAACAAACTAACAAACCAACCACCAAAAAAACCTGTACCACTATTGTAGAACATGTATTCACATATTCTCACAGTGCCCCATGTAAGATGAGTAATGGAAACACAAAGATACTATTCAGCATTGCAACATGGCGCTTACAAACAGCAGCAGCAATTGTTTTGGCACTAAAGGCTCACGGTCAGCTTTATAGTAATGTGTTGTTACTGTGCTGTAACCAAACAGTGCTCTAACCCTGCAGGAGATGGAAAGGGAGGGAAGGTAGGGCAGCAACAAACCTTTCAATGCAAGGTCATGGAACTACATTCCAACTGTAAGTGAAAAGGGCTAGAGCATGACTTGAATCCCAAATCTTCTGTCCACCCAGCATCAGGACTCTAGTCTTACCTTTGAGCTATCATTCCCCAGGAGCATTTAACTACTGCTTGGATTTTGAGATTTTTATAGAGAGAATGAAAAAAGTTTAAAAAATCTTCAAGAGTTTAATGAAATGTGACCACCTAGATGTCAGTCTTACTCTGTGAATGCAAACTAGTACACAGCATTCTCTCATCCAGCAAGACAATGCTTTCAGATTTTAGTATGTCCATTTTCTAGAGAAAACCTTAAAGTTTGCACTTCTAGTTGTACATCTCCCCACATACTTAAAATGTGACAATTATCACACTGCAACAAAGTGAAAGTTACATCTCATTTTCCTTTATTGGGAACTGAATTTCTACCAGGCAATTCATTCCTGGCTTCACAAAAGATGCATAATCATCATCATCAGTGATTTCTGGAACAGAAGAATTAATGCTGTCCTGGCCTTTCTGCACTACACAAATTAACTACTTCACCCAAAATGAAGTAAACAGATAGTGAAAATTTGAAGCTGATAGTACAGTTGTCTGACAGCATAAACATCCTTATTAATGGTAAATAAGGCAAGAAACAACTCTGCTTGATATCTCAATCTACCCATCACATATCCTTTGGAAAGGGGGCATAATAGCTCTTCTTTCATAAGGCTTTTGCCCAGCAGAAAAGGTGGTGTGTGGGGTGCCAGATTCATAATCAGAAAGCAGATTCAGGATGTGTTTTGTCTCACAGCTGAGTAAGGAAAGGAAACACACACAAACAAGGTGCTCAAAGAGAGATCACGCAGGATGCACTCAGGAACTCACACCCTCAAGTCCCACAGGTTAAACTCACCCTGTGAGCTGGCCACATCCAGAAGCTGACCTTGAGGAATAATCACTTGGGTCACTCGTGGCTGAGCAGAAGGAATGACATGCAGCACCTGCCCATTTTCTGATTGGCTGGCAACAATCATCTGTAAGGCAATCACACAAAATGGCACTTGTTTGTATGGAGATTCTACAATGATTTACACATTTATTTGAAACTTACAACACTATTATTAAAGGTACCAAAAACCTGAAAGCCATTCACAGTTGGATTCACTGTAACCCCTTTCACAAACTAGCAAAATTAATCCTAACATATAAAAATTTTGACCTTTACTTCCTGAGAAACTGACCTCTCTGAGCAGTATTTCATGCAAAAGCAGACAGAAGAAAAGCTGCAGGACTTAAAAAAAAAACAAATTAAATTACCTAGAAATTTGAAAAACTTAACTCCTTATGATGATAATTACAAAGGACTTGTTCCCGACAATGTTACAAAACCTAGAGTAACATAAAAGATGTTTCTGATAAATTACACTTTAAATGGGTGAAGTGGCATTAGTGACAGCACAATACATGCCAACCAAGGCCTCTGGGTAAGAGCGTTACCTTTTCACAAAATAGCTGTTACAAATTACAGAGCAATGTTTCAAGCAAATTAATTGGGGTGTAAGGGGAAAGGTGAAATATAATTGGTTAGCTTACTGCTTATGTTCTGATCCCTCAAGAAAAGTCAAAGAGAGAGACTCATCCAGAGAATACAGAGAAAGCAGAAGCAGTAGACGTATGAGATCTCTTACACATCAGCATCCAGGCTTGATAACGGCAAAAGACGTTAAGTTGTTGTTTAATAAAATTAGTAATGGCTGAAGACAGGATTTGCCTACCTGAGGGGGGGCAACTGGAGCAAGAACTGAACCAATGAAAAGTTTCACCTTGTTGCTAAAGTCTGAATCAGCTGTTGCTACAACAAACAAGCACCACGTAAGAGAGTTCTTCAAAGGGCTCCCTTGTCTGTGAACACATCACCAGCCTCGTTTTCAGACACACTCACCATGGGTGCACTGGGCCCTCCTGGGGGCTGTAGCTCACAGAGAGGCTGCCTGGTTTGGTCTGCCAGCTGGAACTCCTCTGTAGAGGGAGCCTGTGGCTGGGGTGGCCGCACCGGCACAGCCGATGATGGAGAACTGCCTGAGAGGTGGACTGTGAGGGGCAAGGCTGCAGGAGAGTCACTCTGGCCAAACAGTGGATCCCTGGAATCCATGCACGTTAGATGCTTTCACAGAGGAAAACCAGTAAAATGTACTTTGAGCAGCAACTTCTATTAGGAAAAAAAAAAAAAAAGAAAGAGAAAAGAACATTTAAAACCAATGTGCTGTATCGTATACTCAGAAGGAGCTCTTGCCCTTCTGATCAAGAGGCTAACGCTAGCAGTTCTTCTTCTGTTTTCCATTTCCAAGCTGAAAAAGTATTCACATTCCTGCTTCCCAGAACAAACTCTCTCTCCTAAGGGCAGAGTAAATCACTTTCACTCGAAATCTGCTCTCCAAAACCACTTCTGCTGAAACTGCCTACTGTAAAGTACACCAGAAAAGCAGTAACAAATAAATGACACTACTTGTATTAAAGACATTGTGCAGAGACCATAAGCACACTACTAAATCACTACCTGAATGATATTTTACATTAAAAACAGAAGAACATTCATGCACAGAAATCTCCTTGAATAGGAATATCTGGAAATATTTGATAATACACAGCTAAATAAAGGATTTCCCTTCCCCAGTACCTACACAGATGTCCCATGTCCCTGGACTCTTCTTTGACACATGTGGTCACTAAGCAACATGACCTGATTTTCAAGTGTTATGAACCTCTCCTACTCCAAGACATGTCATGAAGTATTCTTTTTTTAAAGGATTTTGTTGACACAATAAAACACATATTTTTTTAGCACTGTAACAGGACCTCTTAATATAACTACTGAAGACTGCCATTACATGCAACATCTGCATATTCATCAGTTAAAAACTGAATGGCACAAGAATCCAAGGGAAGGAACTTTTGTACTTTTTAAAAAACCACAATGTATTACTCTAAAGGCAAAAAAAACCCCGTGCATTGACGAAATAGAACACTTTAAGTTCACCAGAGAGAATGTAATAGAAGCATAACTCACCTGGAAAACCTGATCATTTGCCTTGGACTCTCCTGGACCATCACAGTTGCCTATGAACAAATCGTTAGGTCCTTCCATAGCAGTGTCATGATCAGCTCCATTTTCTTCCATTACAAGGCGACCTGAAAAAGTACAAAAGTTTATTTCAGCCTTCTGCCAAGACATTGCTGCAGGTGTTTTCTTTGCCATTGCAATGTAACAGCAAAGTCCTCAAGAAATCCTTACCCCTTTATTACTCACTGCAGAAAAATGTCAGTGTGTTGCTCCAGGAGTATAGTTTAGCCTTTTATATGAGACAATTTGCTTGACTTGTCATTGCACACACAAAAAACACATATACACCCTCCCAACCTTTTTATCTAAATATGTCCATAAGCACTGAACTAACAACCATGCACATCCAGAGAACACTTGATATTTAAACACATGCCAGCATTGCACATAAATACATTAGTCATCTACTCCCATAATCAAAACACAGGACTTGAATGATACAACTCCATCATGCATAGCATCTTGAAGTAAATTGCATTTGTTTTAAATGAAATAAAATTACTATTATTAGTCTACAGCTGTATGCTTTGGGCAGGAAAACACATAAAGTGAAACAAAATTTGGCATTAATCCAGTGATGAAAGACAAAAAGACAGAGCTGCCAGCAGTTCAGAGATCTAACTCCTATCCCAAAGAAAGCTTTAAGGAGCTCAGTTGCCCACAACAAACCTTCAAGCAGACAGAGAATATTGGACAGTGAACGGCCACATCCACAGGATGATGCTCTCATGCACACAATACACCCTTTAAAGAAGTGACCAATCCCAAATATTCACAAGCAACGAGAAAAAAATGACAGTTAACTTGGTCCCTACGTTACAAGTATACTAATATATTAGACATGCCCTACTGAATAGAAGGAAACTTAATTCCTGCAGTTTGGGATGAAGGAGAGGGAAAGGTGTTCAGGATTCTCCCCTTCAGTACTTATTTTAAAGACAGGCTGTGTTATATCACATGACTCCTATCAGCTTCTTCTTCACCACAGCACGAAAGTAAATTCCTCAAGATCAACCTTCTTGGCTGTGGTATTTCAACCAAGTGGTATTTACAGCTCTAGTAAGGAGAATGTAAAAGGTGAGAGAGTAACTTGAAAAGAACCCTATAACTCTAAAAGCACAAATTTATGCTGCTTCACAAAGGTATAAAGGACACAGGCAAAGTAAATCTTCATCTCCTTGGCTTTTGAAGATGAATAAAGCATCCTGCTGATACAAACAACATTGAGGAGTTAAGCTGCTCATATGCTCAATATATTAATACTTTAATCTAAGGCAGATTTATTTTTCCATTCAATTTTCAAGTGATGACACTCCCAACCAAGTTCCAAGTGAAGTTACCTCATATTTACCAAGTATTTTGGAGCTTTGGATCTGAGAACAATTATGAGATGTTTCAGTTACAATGCCTGAAGCTTGTTAGCAGCAAATGAAAGAAAAAACCCAGAAAACCAGATTTCATCATCACTCAACCATTTCCTCTCAGTTCAAAGATGTGAAGAAGACATGGTGGCAGTTTTGCTAAAGCAGCACTTTTAGCGCTTTGAGTTAAACTGAGCAAGTTTGTTCTAGAGATACCAATGGCACATACTTTGAGCATGCTGGAACTCGGCAACAGAATGCAAGGACAGCTGTATTGGGACATTCCAATGATCCAAATAGCCCAGTATCCTCTATCTAAGAATGGTTAATGACAAAGCCCAAGGGAAAAAATACAGCAGCAGGGTAAATATATAGTGATATTTATCCAGTTTCTTTTTATAAGCAGTCCAGAAATGCCTGAAGTTTTATACAGTCAAACAGGCTCTCTGAAAAAGTTCCCTCAAAAGGCATCCACCACTCTCCAACCACGGCACGAATTCACGGGGGCACAAATTACAGTAAAACATATCAGGGGGGAAATGAGGGCAGAGTTGATACTCTTAAGGAAAGGAGTTACAATTAGCTTTATATTAACTTGTACCAGGTTTGAGATTTAGCTTATCTCTGTCACAGCAGAGCAGGTTGATGCTGCTAAGCAGATCTAGAGGCTCCCACTTCAAAGGTTTCTGAAGAGATTTTTGTGTAGATAACACCAATAACTGGAAGATGTACCCTTGTCAATTAGCTCTTTGAAGTATAGTTAAAAAACAGAGAAGACTTCAGAGTCTCACAAAACAAGAACTAACACCTGCCCACCCCACAACCCGAGTCACCACCGGAGAAAGCCCAGCTGTTCACGAGAGGACACGAACGACCGTCAAAAAGGTGGGGAAAAAATGTGCATGTAAGCCAAGCACACCGCAGTCCTCACACAAGCAGCCTTCTCCCGAAACAGAAATTCGCTCACAGCTTCTTTTATAGTCCACCGCGCCTCGGGTTACTTTCAGCGGGCAGTTTAAATGGGTGTGTCGCTCGACATGCACAGGCACACAACCCGAGTTACTCCAAGCAGAGACCACCACTCCAGCGACCCTCAGCGCCACACGGGGAGCTGCCCCCACAGCCCGCCCGGGACACAGCGCGGGCAGCGCCGCTGAGGGGGGGCACGGGAGCCCCTCCAGCGCCTGCCAGGGACCCCCGGAACGCGCCCCCCGCGCCCCAGCCCTCAGGGGGGCAGAGGGAGCCTCCCCCCTCGGCCCGCTCCCGTCACACCGCTCCGCCGCGCAGCCCGGGCGGGGCTGGTGGGGCCGGCGGGACAGGCGGTCCCGGAGCCGCCGCGTCGGGGCAGGTGCCGGGTCGCGTTCCCTCACCTGGGCTCGGCTCCCGCCGGGGCTCCGCCATGCGCGCCGCCGCTCCGCGCACGCGCGCCCGCCCTACGCGTGGAGCGGGGCGGGGGCACGCGGGGGGCGCCGGGAAGGCGGCGGCGCGCGGCGTCTCGGGAGCGCGGCGGGCGCGCGGCCGCGTGGGGCGGGAGGGGGGCTCGTCACGACACGTGGTCGGTGTCGGCGACAGCGGCGACAGCAGCGACAGCCGCGGCGATGGCACAGCTCACGGCGCGGTTCCGCACCGAGAACCGCAGGTGAGGGGCCGCCCCTTGCGGGCCGGGGCTGGGCTCGGGGCGCGAGTATCGCGCAGACCGTAACGCCGCGCTGTGCCCGCAGGTTCGCCGTGGAGGATGTGCCCTTCTCGGTGCCCGCGGCCTCCGAGACCACGGACCTCAGCCAGCTCATCAACAAGCTGCTGGCGGCAGCGCACGGTGGGTACCGCGGCGGGGGCGGCCCCGCGGAGCCCCCGGTGCCCCCCGCGCCCGGCCGGGCCGGGCCGGACAGCGGCGATGCCGCCGCAGGACCTCGGGCTGTCACAGTCGGGGCACCCGGGACCCTCGGCGGGGACGGCGCCAGCCTGAGACCCCCCTGCCCGGCCGTGCGGGCCTGGCTGCTCGCAGTTAGGCACTGCCGGCACTGCATCTGAAACCCCGCGGGTACCGGGGCCGGGGGGCAGTCCCGGGAGAGATGCTCCAGAGGCTGGGACAGCCTCTGTGTGCCCAGAGCCACAGGCCAGGCTGCCGCAGCGGATGGGAGCGGAAGCGCTGCCCAAAGCCTGGCACAAGAACTGATGAAACCGAAGGCTTGGGTTTTATGAAAGCCTTTGAGCAAAGCTCGACCACTCTGTCAGTGCCAGCTGAAATGGGCCTGACCGATTTGAAAGATTTTCTGGAGAAAGACACCTGTGCCATATTGATGAAAAATCCCATATTTTATAAAAAACTGGACCGATAGTATCTTCTTGAGACTTCTGCAAGTTGCTTTTAACCCATGAAATTGCAGACAATCTTGAATAGAAAACTAGTGCACAGTGCAGTGCTTCTGCCAAAATGTGGAGGCCTTTGTCAACTATGCCATTACAGAGGGAGAAATGTGAACCAAAAGTTCATAGGATTTTCATATTGCTGCCACAAATACAGGGCTCTAGCTGATGGTAACAAAGATGTGGACTAGCAGTGGCAAGACCCATGTATGGAAACACCACTGGGGTTTGATTACACATGGCTACAGAGAAAATAACAGTAAGAGGCAAACTTTACTCCTTGAACCCCAACAGCAGCTTTTCCATCCTCTCAGATAATTCACTGGGATTCATGGGCTGCCCATTTAAAACTGGGAGAAGAAACTAACTGATTTGAGGGTTTTTTTTGTGTCATTTTTTGTTGGTTTGGGGGTGTTTGTTTTGGTCTTTTTTTAATCTTTTCCTGTCTCCTTCTCCTGTACTAGCCACAAAATTATGCTGTTCTTGATGGTATCAAATAAATAGCAACAGCTGAACATGGATTTTTCCTAATTTGTTTTAGAGGACCACAAATATGTGGAATTTGATTTCCTTATCAATGGCCAGTTCTTGCGAGTGCCACTGGTCACACACATGGAAATGGAAAATATCTCCACGGTAAGTCATACTCAATTTCTCCCCTCCTTGGGCAGCAGAACAGATGTAGCCAGTTTACTTCAATCTGCTTTAGGTATTACACTGTCATCCTGACTAGGTAGATTTCCTTGCTCAGTTTTATTTCTTTTATAACTTTCCCAGGAGAATTCCATGTATTTTTAAATCCATTCTGAACTGCAAAGTGATTAGAGACTATGGGACTGAGCAGTGCAAGGAACATCATTACCCAGTCTTTTGTCTGTATAAGGTCCAGAGGGAAAATTCTTGTTTTATTCAGTCCATCATTAATATGTTTTTGCCTCTTACACTGGGGGATGATGGGGAAAGGTTAATATTACCTCTAGAAAAAATGTTGTGAGGTGTTTTAGACACCAGTTTTGTATGGGTAAATACAGAAGAGAATTTGAGAAGATCAAAATTACTTGCTTTTCCTTCCAGCTTGCTAATAATAGTAACTTGATAAAAATATGGAAAGCAATATAATTCACACTTTTTTTCTAAAGACTTCAGTTCCACTGTAGTGGCAAAGGACTTGGATACCAAGATCTTTGCTCAATAGACTTGTGTATTTGTGCCACACTACGGTTAAATTTTATTGTTATTGATGGAAAAGAATGAAACCTCACTAAATAAGTATTTTGTCTGTGAGCTCAGGAAGAAGTGGTGGAAATAGAGTATGTGGAGAAATATATGGCCCCTCAGCCAGAAGAATGCATCTTCCATGATGACTGGATCAGTTCTGTACAAGGCACTGAAGAATGGTACCACACTAAGCCAGTTTTAAGTTTTGTCTTATTCCTGTTCCTCCAAAGTGTTAAATGGAGTTGTACTCACTCTTTAATAATCTCTTGGGTGAAGGTTTTTCCTCTTTGTTCTGTTTCTGTTTTATTTTTTTTAAGCTGGCAAGTCAATCAGGTACTTGCTTTTGTAAGCAGTTCACTGACAGTGACTATAACAAAAGTAGAAAAGAGCCAGAGTCACTGAACATGAGGTACTGCTAATACAAACAAACAAAACAAATGCTGTTTACTATCTTTTCTCTTAAAGGACAGTGATATTTCCTCATCTCTGTTGCTTGAATCCTTGACTTCCAATGTGACACTCAGCAACAAATAGAATAGTGTAACTTTATGCAGAGCTTATCCTTAAAAAAGGCCAAACACCCATAATTGTCTTTTTCTGCTGTGTCTTCACATTCATTTCCCAGTCAACCAGCATTTGAGAATGCTTTGAGAACCTTTAGTAATATACTAGAAACAACAAATCAAATTTTAAATTGTGTAAATTATGTAAGTAATTTTTACCTCCCAGAACATGCAGTACTATCACTGCTTTTCTTTTTGGCCTGTACTTCTAGCCCCTCACCTGTAGGCTTTGATGAAGGCTTTGCTCTGTAACAAAAAGATTTTTTTACTTTTCTAAGCTATTTCTTTTTAAACCACTTATTGTGCTGCTATTTTTCCAAGTTTCTGGTTGAGGCTTTTGTTCATAAAAACATTGTTGGTCTTACAGACAATGATGTTTCAAATTCTGTACCCTGTAGGATATTAACTGGCTGCTATGATCAGACTGCTCGAGTCTGGTCTTTGGAAGGAAAATCCATCATGACAATAGCTGGGCACACAGAAGTAGTGAAGGATGTGGCATGGGTGAAACAAGGTCAGTATATATGTTAGGGGAGTAGTAAGAGTTTGAGTTACTGGGGGAGAAATGTCAGCATTCCTCAACCATGAATATTTAATTATCTAAATGCTATAATTATTTCAGTCTCTGTCAGTGGTGTTAGAAATGAAGTCACGGTGTAGGTAAAATAGTCTTTTAACAGTAATGAATATAGTTACCTTAGCATGTACCTTGTCTGTCCACCTTGCAGTCTTCATTAGTAAATAGCGGTGAATATATTTATATTAATTGTACTCACAGGGTAACATGATGTAAACTGAAATACATACGAGTTTCTATCCATCCGCAATTTCTTCTGTGATGAGAGTAATTACAGACTATAAAGACTTTGGAAGGCTGAGTTGGGTGTGAGCGTAACTTTTTTCTTCCTCAGACAGTTTATCGTGCCTGTTACTCAGCGCTTCTATGGACCAAACTGTCCTGCTGTGGGAGTGGAACGTGGAGAAAAACAAAGTGAAAGCCCTTCACTGCTGCAGGGGACATGCTGGGAGTGTAGATTCCATAGCTGTGGATTGCACAAAAACCAAAGTGAGTGACTCCGGGAAAGAAACCTTTGTTTTTTGGGATGTTAGCAGCCCATATCCCACAAATCATCTTTTTGTCCCTGCATAGGTAGTTGTCGTCATGTTTTTTGGACTGACAAACTGATAAGTTTCCAGCCTTGTTATAAATGGTGGTTATTGATTTAGGAATCATTTAGGTTGGAAAACAAGTTAAATGTTTGCTTTAAAGTATATTTGACTTTAAATGCATGTGAATTTTGTGCCATGGTGAACTATTTTCAAATTTGACCTAAATTTTCACAGTGGTTTTGGTGGGGAAAAAAATTTCCAGCATGGTGCTCAGGAAAAGCAAGTGGTAAAGAGGTTCTTTCCCTCCATGCAGGAATTCAGCAGTTATGAGCACTCGCACCAAAGGTGGAGTTATTGCTCCCAGCTTGGCTCAGTGTCAGACAGGGTAAAGTAAAACCTTTTGGTGCTGACGGAAATACATATTTAGTAGATATTTTTCCTACAAAGGAAGGAAAAAGAATAATTTTACCTATACCAAACATTTGTTTGTTTGTTTTAGGAGCCCAACACTTCGTGTGTTATAACTTCATGTGTTATAACCCATTGGGTAATTTTTCAAGCAGGTCTGCCTTACAAGGTCTGTCTGGATCAACTTTTAACAAAATATTTCTGTTCATACAGTTCTGCAGTGGATCTTGGGATAAGATGTTAAAGATCTGGTCTGCAGGTAAGATGTAAGCTTGTAAGGCTATGTTAAGTTACTGGTTAGGTTAATTACACAATTTCAGGTGTGGTTATCCACCTGCAGGATGTTTGCAGGCACTGTAAATATGGCATTTCGCTTAATTATTTGCATGGGGATGGAATTCGAAAACCTCTGTCTCATGTCTGCCTGTCTTGTGTCACAGTACCTACAGATGAAGAAGATGAAATGGAAGAAGCAGCAAACAGACCACGGAAGAAGCAGAAAACTGAACAGCTGGGATTAACGAGGGTAAGATGAGCTCCAGGTTTGTCCAGGATTTTTCTTTGGAAGTGTGGCCAAACAAAATTTCTCATTGTTAAAAATGACTGTATGAAAACTTCTGATCTGTTCAATCAGACACATTTTATTGAAAGAATTGATTTTTTGATGATATTCAATCAAATCTGTCACCATTAAATTCTAGACTCCCCTGGCAACCCTCTCTGGCCACACAGAAGCTGTCTCCTCTGTGCTGTGGTCAGATGCTGAAGAAATTTGCAGTGCATCATGGGACCACACCATTAAAATCTGGGATGCTGAGACTGGAGATCTCAAATCTACTTTGGTGAGATCATTATCCACTGTAGGTTCAGCTGAAGTCCAGCTCAGAGAAAAAGAAGTTGCACAAAATAGTAGCTCCTCTCTTAGAATGACTGTTTTCTTTTCTGACAGACAGGAAACAAAGTGTTTAATTCTCTCTCCTTCTCACCACTGTGTCGACGTCTGGCATCAGGGAGCACTGACAGACATATTAGGCTATGGGATCCTCGCAGCAAAGGTGAGCTAAAAACATGCATGATCTCAAAGTTGTTTTTCAGAATCAGAACTTTTCCTGTTGGGAGACATCTCAAACTGTTTTCTTGTCCCTCTGCTTGAAACCAGCCATTTACAATACAAAGATTACATCTATTTTCTGTAGTCTGGTGCAAGACTTCTTTTGTTTTTACACAGAAATTTAGAAATCTAACTGAGCTTAGGTTTTGCTTGTTTTTCTTCTTAAACTTACTAATGTTCAGCTGTGCAGCTGCAGGACCGAACCTTTTTATTTTTTTTTGTAAGGTTCATATTTAGGTTGGTCAGACCACCATTAAAGTGAAAGAGTAGTAATTTAGACATGGGACTCTATATCATAAACAGACAGGATTGTGGATATTATGACTGAGCCTACCAGACTTACTTTCATGAACACATTTCATAGAATAGAATCATAGAATAGTTTGGGTTGGAAGGGACCTTTAGGATCATCTTGTTCCAAAACCCCTGCCGTGGACAGGGACACCTTCCCCTAGACCAGGTTGCTCAGAGCCTCATCCAACCTGACCTCAAGCACTTCAAGGGATGGGGCATCCACAGCTTCTCTGGGCAACCTGTTCCAGTGCCTCACCACCCTCACAGTAAAGAATTTCTTCCTAAATCTATTCTAAAGTCAGTTCAAAGCCATTATCCTTTGTCTTGTCACTATGTGCTCTTGTAAACAGTCTTTATCTTTCTTGTAGGCTCCGTTCAGGTACTGGAAGGCCACAATTAGTAAACAATGTTTACTTTTTTAGCTCCTCTACATCTAATCTAGAGTTTATTAGCATCTTGTGTGTTGTTAATAAAAGCATTTTTTGTTTGCTTTCTAAAAAAACATTGCAAAGAGAGTTTAGTTATGAGAAAATACATTTTGAATTTTTGGGGGGTTTTTTTGGTTGATTGGTTGTTGTTGGGTTTTTTTTTCTTCCCCATAACTTGTGTGACTTAAATTGTTGTTCACTTTCTTTAAAGTTTGCTTTGATTTTTTGAAGATAGAATTACTGCTGGGAAAAACACTTACCTTGAACACAAAAGTTGCTGACTGTTTTTCTCACTGGATTTTGTATGCAGTTGGCATCTGCTGATGTCTGGGTTTTTCTCCTCCTTTTCTGTTCAGATGGCTCCTTGGTTCTGCTGTCTCTGACTTCTCACACAGGCTGGGTGACATGTGTGAAGTGGTCACCTACCCATGAGCATCAGCTGATCTCTGGTTCTCTGGACAACATTGTGAAGCTTTGGGACACAAGGAGGTAACATAAACCTGCATTTTGTTGTTGTTCAATAACAAAAGCAGTCAGAGACATTATGATTAGAGTCTCTTGTGGCATCTGTGAGAATGCTCTAGGTTTTGGGATTCAGGCATATAATATAAGAGAAAAATACCTTTACAGTACTAGGGGGCCTGGGGCTCAATATCTGAGAGAGCTGCATGGTGCTTCAGTGGGACTTACCTGGCAGTAACAGCAGCATTTGGTGACATGCAAAAAGCAGCAACCCTACCATTACCATTGAGATTAGGAACAGCAGGTGGTCTCCTGACCACTCTTCTATTTTAAGGAACAAAATAATTCTCTTTCTAAGGAAAGAGCCTAACAGTGTGAAGTTGCACTTGATACGCTTTTCAGATCCTTTGTTACAGATTTTCAAGCAGTGAAATGCTTTGCATTCAGAAGACATAAATGGCTTTTCTGGAAAAATGCACACAGCTGAGCAGCATCCACACACAGAAGAAAGAAACCAAATAATAAACTGTTCCTAAAAACTGGTTAAATTTCAGTATCAAGGTAGTTTGCAACCAGATGAAGGATGTTGCTGATTTGCTCTTTGGGGATGTAGGAGAGGATAATACTAATGTGATCAGCTCTGGGGAAAGCATTGGAAACATCACAGATGGTAGATATCTGCACTTTCTTAGTGTGTTTATAACTGCTTGACCACATCCGTTTTATAGCTTTGTGCTATTACTCTAGGGACCAATTTTTTTCTGTGATTGCTCACGTAATTTCAAACATGTGACTGTAAATACCTGTTTTTCACTAGTTGCAAAGCTCCTCTCTATGACTTGGCTGCTCATGAAGACAAGGTTTTCTGTGTGGACTGGACAGAAGCAGGGGTAAGAATCTGAAGAGCAAATTACTGAATTTATATGCACGGTGGTTAGGATGAGGGCTAAAAGCAGTCGTGTACTGTTTTTTCTCTTGTGCTTAAAGACAGAAGAGAACAGGAAGTTTGAGTTGTGCTGTGGTTGATAACTGGGTGTCACTGTCCCACGCACTGCAGCGTGTCCCCACACTCCTGTGCAAAGGAGCAGGGGGGCAGCTGAAGCCCTGTAGCATTAACTGAGGGTTATACTGATACTCCAGACAAGGAGAGACACAAGAACAGCACTGCACCTCACTGAGAAAATACACCTTCCATTTTCTACCATTGAGACTAAAGTGGCAGCATGAAGGGGGAGCTGGGCCATGCCAGTACAGGTAGAAGGGGGAAACTATATAATCCTGTCTAGGGAACATTTCTGCTACTGCAGTGGTACATATGTGTTTAAAACACCCAAAAAATGTTCTGTTGACATCCCAAGATTCTCAGTGTGGCTCCTGCTGTCAGTAAAAGTCAGGAAAAACTTTAGCAACATTCCTATGAAAATTTCTAATTTTAAGAAGAGGGTAAGACACAAAGTTAGTTCTGCAGTTTGATTCTGGGTTTTAGTTATGCATTAACAGTTCATTTCTTCTTTTTATGTCTTCAAAGCAGAGAAAAATTGAGTCCTCGGCTCATGTATGTCTTTTGCTCAGTTCTGATATTAATCACAGTTTTCTTCTCTCATCAGTTGTTACTGAGTGGAGGTGCAGACAACAAACTGTATTGCTACAGATACCCAGCTACAGCCACTGATGTCGGGGCATGAAGATCAACAGCCAAAAGACTTTTTTTAAAAAGAAAAAAAAAAAAAAAAAAAAAAAAAAGGATTTTGGCAGCAGTTGCTCTCTATTAACCTCCCTACACAATCAACATCTGAAGAAATGATGAGTTTGTTGCTCAGAGAGCTGTTCCTGCTTTTGTATTGGTAACCTATATCCATATTCGTCACAGAAAAAGAGCAAAAACCAAATAGGATTCATGTGAAGCAAAGCAAAGGGAATTTCCTCCCTTTTTGATGGCTTTGAATTAACATCTTTTAAATCACTATTTGTATAGCCCTTTTAATAAGAAGTAAACTGTTGCTGATACTTACAGAAAAACTACTCAATGACTAAATTATTTTTTGAGTTTACCTGTTTTCCCCTGAGAAAAAAAATAAAGATCTTATCAACAGTTCATTGGTTTAGTGCATCATTTCAGAAGAAAATCAGATTTCAGCTCTGCTCTCAACAGGGCTGTTGGCAGTTCTTACAAATAAGTCCTTAATTGATAAACCACTTTCAAACATTAAATCCATTAGATCTACTACCCTTGTGACCTCTAAGAGATAGACAGAATGTACCTAGAAAGGGAGGTTTTGATGGACCACAGTTAGAAGCAGGAGCATTTTTACACCCTCCTCTTGTTTGGAAAAGTACTGTGGCAGACAAAGAAACAATAACATAAACCATATTAACGTGAAGTGATACCAGCGTAAGTACAATGTAATTTTTGAATGCAGCTGAATTATCTCTGTCCATAAATTATCCTAAAACCTACAAAAATACTTTTTAGATTTAGCTGACTGGCAGTCCTTTGGATAATCTGTAATCTTAATTAAGATGTTTTAATAAGACTCTTCCCTCCAAGCAGTTCTTTTATTTAAAATAATGATGTGAAATTACAATGGCCAGCCTGAGTTGATTTTAAAACTGAAAAATAACTCAGTCAAAAATAAGCGTAGCAATCCAGAATCAAGGTGCTGATGGTGATTCTACTCACAAAAACACTTTTTTGCTCCCTAAAAACCATTTCTGCTCATTCATAATGACCTGGTAGGGAAATACAGAACAGTAAAGAACTTCTATGTACTCCTGATTTCCTTAAACATACAAGTGAGGGGAATGAAGACAATGGTCAATTACTGCAACTGACCTATTTTTTTTAATTGATGGGAGGTAGGGGGTAGGCTCATTTCTGAGAGGCTGTGCAATACTCATTGTTCTGTTTCTATTTTTCTCATTCTGCACTGACCCCCTGGCATAAACAGCTCACTTTATACGTGAGCTGCCTCTACAGTTTGCAAACCCCACCATGCACTGCACACACATGAAAAGCATTAAGATAAGGCTTCAGCCACTTGGTCCTTCATTTAATATCACACTTGCATCTTCTGTTCATGTGTTTTCTTTTTCCCAGCTGGTTCTTTCAGATTTCTTCTTGATTTGAGACTTTCATCTTTGCTTCTGGACAGTTGCCACCCCTTTCCCACAGCCAGTCCCAGCACAGCACTGTTTTTTCGCTCTTGTTGGCATTTGCTTTATTTTTTTAATCTCGGTCTTCTCTCAACTTAGAGATTGGATTAAAAACAAGGGAAGGGGGAAGGAAACCGAATGTTCCAGTGACCTAAACCGGTGTGTGTGGCTAATGCCATCCACTGTGCACCACCCACAGGATCAGCACCGTAATAATAAGAACCCCCACCAGGGAAGGGCATGTCAGCTCACCCATAGCACAGATCTCCAGTCAGAGCTGCTCTGCCTGTTCCTATTATCACACAGCCCATAACCTGGTGGTGAGGGGTTTTCCTTAAGGAAAAAAAAAAACTTTCTCAAGTTTAAATTAGTTTTGTGAAAGCTGATAAATTTCCAGTATAAACTTAACATCCTCCTCTAGATTTTAGCACACATACCTTAGGAAATAGATCTAACCACATAGGCTTAAAGCAACTTTTACAATTTAAACAAAAACATTTCAGAAAGACTGGAAGGAAAAACACGTAGAGAAAGTTTAACGAGGACTGCTGAGTTTTTCTCCTGCATTTTCTGACATTTCTACAACAGAAAGCACTAGATAGGCAGATGCACAGATTCCCCAAGGGAAAAATACATATTTTTGTTACACTCTCAAGTTGATTTAAGTCTCATTAATCATCAACCTGTTACTTAAATGTGCAGTGGTGGCAGGTTGTCCCTGCTGCACCTTTGTATGACAGCTAAATGGCTGAGGAACACGTTTTTTCTGAGAGTAAGGCTGAAGATCATGTTCTGACAGGCAAAACTACGACCCACCCTTGATTTCTCACCCAACATCTAAGCCAACAGAATGGCTGTTCCTCTGGTTTAGCACCAACACCAGCGTTGCAGGTTCCTGCAGTTCCGTCCTGCCTGGCCAGCTCAGGTGAGAGAAGCACAAGGCTACAGAGAGCTGCACAGACTATTAGCGGCTAAGAACAACTTTTTGGCAATTCATATACCACAAAAAGCCCAATCAGGTTTGAATCACCAATTTTGTTTGATGTAAGCACATTGGCAGAGATCTCAAATTACAGGCAAGACTTGGGTTGAAATTAATTGTTGCAAAAAACAATTTAAATTGTCCCGTAAATTGCATGAAATAAGTGGCTTTTCAGCTGCCAGGGAGAAGCTGGCTGAGTCTGGTCTAGGAAAGACAGCTGCTCCGTCTGGATGAGTCTATCAAGCCATCCAAATCAAGACATGTGCTGTATGGAATGCTAAAAATGTAACTCAAACCACAAAAATGTAAATTTCTGTATCAGTTACAATATTCATACTCAAAACTTCAAAATGTCAATTTGCACGTCTGTGCAGTTTATTCCATTGGAAAACTGTGACCAACAGGGGGTCTCAGTATGAGTTTAAGATACTGTAAAACTAAACAAACATTGCAATAAATGCTCCGTGATTGCTACTGAGACTTTCAGCCTATCATGTATAATTTAAGACATTTCTTTAAATGTTTGAAACCATCTCTGAATGCAAACCAGAACTCACAAAAAATGTATGCAGAAACATGATATGCCAATTATAGCAAAACATCCCAATAATCTAGATTGCTTATCCAAACGAGTCCCTCTCATCACACTTCCTATTGTATATGGCCTATAAATCCAGAATAGGGAAGTTCTGATCTTCAGTCAGACCACAGCTGCTCTAAACTGCATCTGAAAGACAGCTGAAATCACTTGGAAGAGCCTTCAGGAAATGCTCACTGAATTAATTCCTCTCCTTCAACTCTCTCTCTATTCCAGTTCTTGAAAAACATTCCCACATGCACACACAGAGCTATCTCATGGATTTCTGCACACAAGACAGGTCAAAAAATAAGCAGAGGCAAAATACAGAAGCAATGGTGGAAATTGAAACAAATTCACCAAAGAATGAATATGAATATGCAGCAACATATGAGGCAGAGCTGAGTGCCAAATTCAAGATAAACCTAAGGATTATAAGCAGAGTCAGTATGAATTAATACGTAAAATATAAATAGATGAAAATGGGCATACTTTTCCTTGCCACTAACAACTACTGGTTACTTTCAACAGGGCAGTCTCAATCACTTCTATCATTTGAGGAGCCCAAAATCGAGTGTTAGAACTACATTATTGCTTTATTCAACCCCAGAGAGGAAGACTTAGTTAAATTATTCTCCACTCTAAGTGGTGTCACTACTATATCTGTTCACACATCCCTGCACACACTCACCATTTGGTGGAACAGCTCCACAGTTTTGAGTTCGCTGCAGTAACCAAAGTGTTACCACAGACTCTGCCAGCCAGGCTGAGAATTCTTTGTCATATGGCACTTGTTTGGGGATTGGGAGGAGGACAACACCACACTCTCCTTTTTCAAAGTACTTGCAGCATTGAAGGCTGACGTAAATTGAAGGGTGACATAAATTCCTCAATTGTGTGAATCTAAGCCTGGAGGCACATTGCTGATCAAACAGTGCATGTGGGCACACAGAGCCATCTGCTCAAAACATGGACTTTGAACCAAAGTCTGAAAGGTGTGGCATGGGTGTGCATTACTGGGAAGAGTCGTTCACAATACAATGGCTGGGATTCACAACTAATGTCTGTTTTCTAATGTCCCCTGTTAAAGCCAAGACAGTAATTTGTTTTCTAATTCAAAGAGCCATCTCTCTCCCATTCTCCAAACTTCCATCTCTCTCCCATTCTTTTCCTTTTAGGTTTTGCATCAACTTTAGCCCAGATCTGGGAAGAGTCATGCAAATTAGAAAGAGCTTTTTCATCTTAAAAAAAAAAAAAAAAATCAATCAAACTGTCAAAATTTGACAGAATTTCCCTGAGTTCCATCAGGGACCTGAATTTGTGTGCTTTCAAGATCACAGTCATCTGTGACTCTCGCATTATTAATTCCAGGGGAGAGATCTTACCTTTCAGCAGATCTTGGATTAGTAGTTTGATATTTTGGTGGACTCAGCATAGGATGAGGTGTTGGAATTCACTGGCAGTAGCTTTTCTATACTTGGAATAGGGATCAATTATAGTTCTTGGTGATGCAAAAAAGATCTTGTTTGCCTCTTGTATTAACATGCAAATGGTCCTCTTGATATATCCATAGCACTTAAAAGAACCACAGATTTAACAACCATAATGTTTTGCCTTTAGGTTTCAGAGTATACCGAGACTCTCAATGGATGTTGTCTGTTGCTTCTCAGAACACAGTACTCATCTCCTGCAGTCACAATTACCAAACAAAACGTTTCCTCGATCTAAACAACGCAAATTTAAACAGGTCCTGGTTTCAGCTGCACTGCTGTAATTCCAGAGCCTGTCAGTTAAGACAGTGAAGCCTATCAAAATCAATGGACTTTATACAGATTTACAGGGGACCCTACATGCAGCCTATCTGAATGTAACTTACAATAATTAGATCTTATATCTTGATGTAGCTGAAAATTGAGTCAGAACCAGTTTCCAAAAAATCAAACACTCCATGTCAGCAAAGCCTTTTCTAAAAGGGAATAAATAAGACTTGTCTTCACAGTAACTAAGCTTTGGACAGAATGGTGAGGGGGAGGAGATGATGGTTTTTCTCCCCTTCTAATCCAATCTATTTAAACAGAGGAATCAAAACAACAGATGTTTAGTATGATACTGGCGCCACAGAATCCGGCATGAACTCACCAAAGATGAGAAGATGAAGTCACTACAGTTTCCTTGGTTCAGTTTTACCAGTCTCTACCCCACTGCAATTCCAATGTGGAAGTCCAGACTAGCATGTTAAAAAGAAGCCAACACTTTTGGAAGGAGAGCAGTGCGAGCTCTGCACCAACCCACCATGCACTGTTCTGAACCTCTGCAACATCTACAGTATTGCTTGCTGGATGTAAACAGAGAATTATGAGAAAGAACATTTTATTGGATCATTCCTGAGAATGATATTAGACTACATACCAGAGAAGTCTGTTTTAATGAAAGAATCTCTATTTCTAATCTTTCCTCAGCCTGCTGCAAGCATAGTGCAGCAACTGCAAAATATTTTCACCTTTGGGTTGTCTGAATTGTATATTTTGTATCTTGCCAGACACATTTGAAGGTGATAATTTTGTACAGTGGGCTCAAGTATTGCTTTTGCCATTTCCTACCGTCCTCCTCTATTTATTTTTTATATTTTATGATACTAAAGTTTGTAGGGCTGCTACTGTGAAAAATTAGAGAGAAACATAAGGTTTTCTTCATTTCCCTCTGCAGCAATATCTTCTTGCCATTTACTGTCCTTATTTTGCCGCCCACTCCTTGTTTTATAAGTAAAGCATCTTGTTTCTTATTCTTCACAGGAGTATCAAGATCAAGAAGGTAAAAGTCTTTCTCTCTTTAAATATATCGGGTTTTGACCTTTAGGCTAATACGTCTAAATATGGCAGAAACTCTGGGTGTCTAATGCATTGCTACTATATTCCTCTTCCCACACACATTACAAACCACAAGGTGACACCAGGGCTGTTGCAGCAGGTAGTATTTGTCTTTGAAACACCTTTTCGTCATTTACATCAGTTCTGCAAACGTCTCTATTAGTTTTCCCCCTACCTTTAGAGGAACTACTGAGCGCATGAAGAACAGGGGGAAGTGGAAAGGAAGCACAGCTGATGCTCAAGTGATAAGCAGCAATGCTGGTTGCTGACATCGCTCCTACACTGACAGCAGGGCTCTGGAGAGAACCATCACCCACCGTCTGCAAGCACAGGCACATAGATGTCTGCACACCTGGAGCTTCAGCCACCACCCATTCTCCAGGAGCTAATCCTCCTTCCATGTCTGTGGCCCTGATTACTCTGGATGAAAGGCACAAAAAAAGTGAAAGTGAACCACCACCACTCTCTTGTGTGTGAGCTTTGTCTTCATTGCATTTCATAAACTGTCTACAAGTAGCACTCAGCACTTGCCAGGAGTCAAGTCTGACTTGTTTCAAACAGAAATGTCACCTGCTTATGTTGAGTTGAAATCTGGTTTATCTTTGGATGTGACTCTGCCTGTATTGCCCACATGGCATTGCTGCCCAGTGAAACACTGTACTGAAAACAAGATCTCAACAGAAATACCCTCTTGACTTCTAAAAAAGAATTTTGTTCGACTTGACTTACAGTTTCTGTTCTTTTTGTTGCTGGGAAGGTTGAATCCTGTGAGATAAAAGAATGCTGTTAGGTATTAAATTTTATCATTTTACATTAATACTGCTTATTTATAAGCAGTAATAAAGCTTACTGCTAAAGTATAGCAGTAATTAAGCTTATATAATTTAGTGTTACAGCTTAACTGATTCTGTCCACAAAATAACAGCAATTGTTTCTTTCTAAAGTGTTTTTTTTGTTGTAGTTCCATTCAAATAGCCTGCACAGGTATCTACTGCTGAGGAGCAGAATACTGAGGAATACTAAGAGGGGCTTTATGGTACCATATGCAGTCAGAAGCTTATCCTAGTTTGAGGTTCTTCTCTTTTCTCCTTCTTTATAGAATTCTTATTATTTAAATAAATACTGAATAAGTAACATTAGGGATACATAATACATCTCTCTCTAGACATATATTCTAATATATAATATCAGGATACATTAAAACATTTAGGGTCTCCTGAGGCAGTCACTGCTTTGGGTTCACCACTGAGATTAGGTTTGAAATTTAATGAAAAAAAATACATTAATGCTACATTTCCACAACTAGAAGAATATAAAGTCCTCTGTTAAATATTCAACCTAATTAGACTTTGCAAGGTCTATTACTAAAGCTATAACTGTAATGAAGAAAGAACTGTATAATCCTTGAAAACTTCAATGGCACCTTATACTAAAAAATAATAATTAGGGATTAAAAAGGATTTTATGTCCTTCCAATTAAAAACGTAAATGCCAGCCTAATAATGTAATTGCTCATGTGCTATTCATTCTAAATCACACGGTGTAAAAGGTGGAAAGTCTGTGGAATAGGAATTCTCTATCCCTTGCACTGTTACCTCTTGATCCTTAAAAAAGAAAAAAAAAAATCACCACCAAGAAACACTTCAGGATAGTAAACCAGTGTTTTACAGATATATTAAAAATATTTATAGGAAATATTTATGAGAAATGGTTTGGAAGCTAATATTTAGAACAACATTACAACTGCATAGCCTTTCAAACTGCTGTCTGATGTTTGTAATGAGCATTTCAGAGGTGTTAAACATTCAGAATTCTTTTAAAACAATTAAGAACACATACATAAAAGCGTACACATCTGCTACCTCATTTATTTTCAGCATTTTGCATTTTTTGTTCTTTAAATAGTTACTGGAACTAGTAGACATTATATATTAGAATTATTAGATATTATTAGATCTATATATTATAGATTTAGACATTTGTTTAGAATTATTTTGATATCTATTACATTTTACATAAAAATATATTTAGACAGGCTATTAAAATTATTTTCTAATCTTCCATAAGTTTCAAGAAACAGAAAAAATTCCCTTTATAAAATTCCTGGAAACACTACATCACTAGGAATGCCTTCTTAAATCCCAGATTTCAGTTAAAGACATTTAAGTAGAAAACCAGGAAAACCCACCAGATGGAATAATATGGTAAAATATTCACATTCATCTTCCCTTGCAGCATGCCTATATATTCCTTAGTCCTTTTTTCTTCCCAATCATTTTTCTTCCCTATCATTTCACCATTGTTCCATGTGAAGTCTGATATGGGCATTAGTGACTCATTTTTTAATTAACTCTTCCCCCAACCCCAGGTGCACCACATCTAAGTGCACACACTGCCAAAACCTGAAGGTCTTTCATGCACCTTATGAGTTTGACCAATATGCTGGTTCTGCACGCCCAAAGGACTCATGACAAAAAACAGTCAATACATTGGAATTGCCACACATTTCTTTCTTAATTACTTCTTTTTCATAGCCTTAGCTGAGGATGAAAATAAACTAGGGTTCTTAGTGATGTTCCAGGCAGATTAGAATGCAAGTGAAGCTGGAAAAAGGACAGATGTCAGGGGAAAGGTTTTCAATTTCTTTTTTTCCATAGTCTCCATCCACTCCATTGAACGCACTGCTGTCAATTCAGTTGAAGGCACCACTGCAAGCATACGGTGCAGAGGTATTTGGAGGGATGTGGCAAAAGCCATTTTCATACTTCAAGAGAAAACCACTTTGCTAAACTCTGGTGCATGTAGAGTACATGCCAGCAGGTGCTGAAGATCTGGGGATAAATGGGAGCTCTACATCTCTCTTCCCCACCGTTCCATCAGTTTGAGCCATGTGCCTGCTCTGTGTCTTTCCCACACATCCTTCTGTTCAGATTGGGCTACACAACCCCCTCAGATCTGCAGTATAAGCTCATCCAGAGATACACCCAATCCAAAACTTCAGCCTGACAGGCTAACAGTTGGCAAAGCCCTGTGCAGTTCTGTAGGGGGATCTTACTGCTCAAGTGCCTGGGCAATAACAAGCAACAGCACTCCAGCTGCTATTGGACATTTTCAGTCAGCAGGCTGAAGGTGAGTTCAGTGCAGCTGCTGGGCAGAGAGATACACACCTTGTTATCAAAACCAGATCCTTCACCCTCTTGTCTACTAGGAGCTGGCAACAGCAGAGGAGTCATTACTACTGCATGACATTTTAATTCTATTTATATTGAGAACGCTGGGAATCCCAATTAAAGAAAAAAAGGGCATTGCCTAAGTTGGCCATTTGCAGTGTTCCAATGCACCGCTGCCCATGAGCATTCCTGTTCTTGCTGTAAATACAGGGTTGCACTTATGGAACATGCACTTCTGGTACTTCTACACTGTGGGGCATAAAATGACAGAAAATCAACTCTATGTACTGTCTTTTAGCTCAGCATTTATTATTGTTCTTGCCCTGTCATAAGAAGGCAACGAGGGGCAGCCTGTGTGTGAATGCTGAAAAACATGAAGGGTAAAGTCCTAATTCTGACTATGCTGTAGTTATAATCAGTCCACTTCTCCTACGTTTCCCCAAAACATTCTGCTCACTTGGGCTCATACATTTTTGCTGTTTTTACTTCTTTTACCTTCACATTGGCCTTTGTTTCACCTTTGGCAGGAACTACCAACATTCAGCCATAAAACTGCAGTATTTCATGTCCTCTGGAACAAGTCTGCACAGAATACACAGAAGCAATGCTGTGGATGAAAGATGAATCCCACAAGCTGTATCCTGACAATTGCAAACAAAATGGGGAATTCCAAAAAGTAATCATTCACTCATCCATACAAGTATTGTCTACTCTAGGGGAAACACTGGCTGCAAACAAGTTAACCAGGATTTTAGTGTCATCAGTAGCTAAAAAACATAGTAAGATATCTACTGTATCTCATGAGTGAGTTCAGAAAACAAAACCAAAAGAATCCCCTCTACACCTAGAAAACAAACCCCTGTTGTTCTCCATATTTGTTATTAAAACAGAAGAACGTGCTTAGCACCACGAACCAGTCACCATAAGAGGAACCTTGCAACAATGTCTACTCATGTAGACACTTGTCTTCCAAGAGTCTCTCCTCTGTCTTCTGTCTCTCCAGCAGTTGCTCTTTTAGTGCTTTCTCTGAACAGCAGTCTTGCACAGTTTACTCACTGCTTTCAATGAGAGAGAACAAAGTTAAAAAGTAACTTTAGTTTTTAAAATTTTCAGCTTTAAAAATAAATCTGAAGAATTCTGCAAAGACTTCTGGGAAGCAACATAAATCCTAATTCCTTGTCTTCCTCCAAGCAAGTAAGAGATTCTGTGCTCATTCGCCCTTGAATATTCCAATTCCCTTCTATCAAAAAATCCCATGCACAAATATCTGGACATGAGAAGTGCATGCTCAGTGGTGAAGTTTTCCAATTTTAGAATATGCGAAGCTTTATGAAGAAATGGCTATGAGTGGATTGTGTTTTCCAAGCTTGAGATATCTCATTTACTATTTTTTTATTGCAGTTAATCAAATAGGAAGCCAATTGTTTGAGGTCCACATACTGTAAAACCAGTTAAACAACAATGCAAATAGCAGCCAGCTTTACATTTGCTCAGTGAATTCTTTGCCTCCCTTAGTAACCTTTCTGTGATTCTGCAAAACAGCTCAGCTCATGTTCAAAGTCCCTGAACAGCCTGTGGACTTCCATCCACATCATTCTGCTGCAAGGAGGTAAATTTCTTCCATGCTAAGACAGTGGCTTTCCTACAGATGCAAAGTTTCGGAAAAGGAAAATGGTCATTTAAACTAAACAGCTGAAATGCATTCAGCACGTTAAAGGTCATTTGTCAATCTAAACTGAAGTATGAAACACTTAATTCTCCTTCTCCCTCACTTTTTCCTCTTTTAAATCTCTTTGGCCATATTGTATATTAAAATTCCATCTATAAAAGTATTTTTATAAAATTACGAAAAGAAACCTGATGAAATCAGTGCATGGCTACAGAGCATTGTAACTTAGAAATGGAATCTTCTCGTTAAGTGGGACCAAAATTTTGGCGTATCATCATCTTCCTGAGGAAATATAAACAGTCCCAGTGCTATGAAGTATAACCAGAATTTCCGTAACAGTTTCTAAACACATTATTGAAACTATTTTTACAGGTAGATACTTGGGAGAACATTATCATTACACATCTTGCACTGGAAGAATCAATAAATTGTAGAGATGGAACAATAGGTCAATGTGTTCTTTCTTGAGAAAGATTTTTTCCTAGACACTACAGAAGTCTCCCTTAAGCAACCCCACTGAAGAATGTGGAGAGAAGAAAGATGACATTTCCAGAAATATCAGTAAGCAACAAGCACAAAAAATAAACTGCAATCCAGAAGAATCATAAACATTCTGTACATGTTTTATTAGAAAGGAAATAGCTGCTTCCCAGAATTAAAAAAAAAAAAACCACCCACAACTAAAAAAGGACTAAGTTTTAATCTTCTACTTCAGCTTGCAGTCTTTCATTTAATTTCTTATTCACCTTATTTATTAGAGTACAAGTATCTTATTTCACATTACAACAGTTCTAAATTTCAGTGTTCCTGGTACTATTACGTCCTGTGTGTAAATGATGGCATGTTCATTATTCTGTATCTACTGAACTAGGGGAAAAAAAAAGTTATATACCTTCACAGTAGTTATGTTTGCTTGATATCAGCACAGTTATTTCCACTAAAGCAGTTGGTGCTGGCCAAACACAAACTCAGCATGGAGGAGATATAGGTTCTCCTTCTCTGTACAGCAGGCAGATTGGCAAGATTTCAACATAACCTGCATCACAAGCACACTCCAATCTATTTGTTCTTGCTCTGTTCAGGTGAAGCTCATTTAATAAAATTCTGTCCCAACAGACACTGGAGGAGGTAGGACACCTGAGTGCACAGCATTTGACGTAAAATCTCAGCAGGTAACACACCTTCACAGACAAAGCCATACCAGAAGCACACACTGAGCAGTGTCCATTCATCCCTTTCACACACATCACTCACTACCCGAACCTTCTTGGCTGCCTCGTGCCTGGACTCACCCCACCCCACAGGTGGGTGGGAAGGAAGGAACTTGCTTTCAAGAGTGAATTTCATCCCCATACAGTACAGCAATGAGCAGAGAAAGAAATGCTGCCACGTGTGAGCAGATCCACAGCACAGGGCAGCGTTACATCTTTTTGATACAGAGAGTTCCCTCACGGAGCAAGTTGTTTTCACACCAATGAGGCAGAGAGGGGAGAGCACCGGCATCAGGCCTTCTATTCTACAACAGTCTTCCAGGCTACAGCAGGCCAAGCTACTGAAGCAGGCAGAGGACAGAGAAGCTACAGCCAAGTGAGATCTCTGCAGAAGGTGTGCCCAGACTGTTGTATCTATTAAAACAAAGACCAAATGGATGGAAATACCCATTTAGGCAAAGGAGAAGCACCTTTATTATGATGTACTTTTAAAAATTTTTTTTTTAGAAAACACATATTTTACAGGGTGCCTAATCTTTTACCTGGCTAACTGAATTCCAAGGAGCAGGAAAGTCAAAACCAAAGTTATTAAACACTTGAGAGGCACCTAATATAGTTTTTCTAGAGGACTGAATACTACAGTTTAAGGTCCAGGACCATGGTGACGTGTTAAAGAATGATTGCTGTGTATCTTGGGCCACCTCACTCAAAATGCCCTCTATACACAGAACTGCAAGCCCATCACTTACTGTCTGTCCTCTCTCCAAGTGCAACTCCAGCTCTCAGCTTTTGTCCTTTCAGGGACAGCTGCATATCAGAGGTGACCACCCCAACACCAGCGATGGAGCAGTGGGGTAGAGCAAGAAATTGGCTCTGTTTTGGATCCCCATTTGGGAGGAAGGCAAAGAAAACAGTTTTGTTTTTATTCAGATTTCAATAGCAGCTGTCGGAAAGCTGCTCAGCAGTTTGGAATGTCAGAAGTAGTCCCTTTGGAGCTGGATTACAGGGAGATGGAGACAGCCAAGAGCACTAAGCAGATAGCTGTGTAACCATGGAGTAAAACTTACTGCATATTCACAGATACAAAGAACCTTGTTCTCTGTCACATACAGTTCACTCTCAGATCCTTCAAGCAAGGCCTAAACTTAACCTTTTCTTTAGGCTTGTCCAATCTGCTTTCTAAATTCTTACTAAATAACCGTATAAGATATGTATTGGTACAACAACTCTAAAAATAAATCTGCCAGTCTTACTGGAGGGGAAGCTACAATGTCTGCAAGCCAACAAAAATAACAATTTTTCATTCTACTCAAAGTTCAGGAAAAATATTCCTGTTTGCCAAATAAAAAAAACTACAAAACTGATGGGAACGGAAAATATTTTCATGCTGAAAGAGGATATAACAAACAATGGAGACTCAAAGACAAATCTCTCGTTATCCTTTTTAAAGGAACTTTCTGAAATACTACACCCAATTTTTGAAAGAATGATGTAACCTTTAAACAATACTACTCCAAATACTTTGTCATGTAATTTTTATGTAATTATTTCTTTAACAAATAACGATGGAGTTGACCCACCCGATGCATACACATTTCTTTGGGAATTTCTTTTGGCCTCCTGGCTTTAATTTTCAGCCCTTTCAGCAGGACTGAAAAAACTGAAAGAGAGCTGGAAAATTTCAGGCCTACTTTCATTTCAGGAGTTATTCCAGAAGTTCAGAAGACAGAATTTCCATGAATTTCCAGTGTGCAGATAAGCAAGTCTGATGATTCCCAGATTTAAGCTCAGAAAATGATTTTTAAAAAATTAAAAAAAATATAAAAATTGCCTACAACACCTGTACTCAAAATTACTTTTTGACATTTCTATTAGTCTTCAGAAGAGATGGTGGGTAGAGCAGCTTTTCCATGAGCTCAGCCTAAATATATACCTTTGGGGTTAATATAGATAACAACTAGAAGTACCTTGAGAAGGATCATTATTTTGAGGTAATTTGGCTTGTTCAGCCTTCAGAAGAGGAGGCTGAGGGGAGACCTCGCTGCAGTTGTAACTTCCTCATGAAGGGAAGAGGAGGGGCAGGCACTGATCTCTTCTCTGTGATGACCAGGGACAGGACCAAGGAAACAGCCTGAAGTTGTGCCAGGGGAGGTTTAGGTTGAATATTAGAAAAAGGTTCTTCCCCCAGAGGGTGGTTGGGCACTGGAACAGCTCCTCAGGGCAGTGGTCACAGCACCAAACCTGACAGAGTTCAAGAAGCATTTGGACAGTGCTCTCAGGCACATGGTGTGACTCTGAAGGATGATCCTGTGCAGGACCAGGAGTCTGACTTCAGTAATCCTTGTGTGTCCCTTCCAACTCAGGATATTCTGTGATTCTGTATAAATAACCATTTCCCTCCTCTAGCTGAGATGGTTTGAAAAACCCAACCATTCTGTACTGAAACACGCTAACATCCTTAACATTTTCCACCCAAAGCTCTGCAAGATGAAGAGGAGCAGGCAATGTTTCAACCTGCAAGACAGAGTCACCCAACCTAAGATGTCAGTTTACATTTTCAGATGTTTCCCAGCCAGAGGCACATGCATGACAATCTTCTTCAAAAGAGAGGAAAAGCTGGATAATTAAGGCATCAGCCACACCCAATGTCAGGATAAGTCAAATCAACTCTGGCTTTAGAAGTTCCAGTACAGCTACAGAGAGGAAAAACCTTGCTCTGCCCTCTGTATAGTGGCCAACAATAGTTCCAACAAAAATGCTCCTGTGCCACTTGCAGAATCAGTTACTCCAAAGTATGAAAAAATTTCCCAAGTCCCTGGACTTTCAAACGAGAACACGCACTCATTTAAGAAATGCCAATTGAAATCTAGCAGCAACCAAATGAAAACTTCATTACTTACAGAAATTAATTTTTCTTCTTGAAAGTAGGTTATGAAAGTTATCTGAATAAGTTTACACATAAAGACATTGCATCCCACTGTCCTACTTTACACATTGCTGAGTTTTGCAGGAGAAAAGACAACGAGAAAATCAAAGGAAGAGAAGTAAAATTCTGTTGTTTTGGCAACTAGAAAATGGAAAGAATACAAGTAGTCAATTCTCCATATATCCTAATAATATTCCAGAAATCTAGATCCCTTGTGAAGTCCTGATTCTTTCAGCACTGCAGAGATCAGCCAGCCAAGTGAAAATACATTTTTAGTGTATTAGAAATACAGAACTAGTATTTCCTTAAATCTGTATCACTAATTCAGCCAAAAGCACAAGAAAGAAACATCATCTCTAAGTCTTACAATAATTGTAGGTCTTGTTTTAAAATGTGAAATATGTAGAGTTCAGCACTACACTAAAATCAGAAAAGGGTAATAGTTGATGCAGTTAATAATATCCACTGGGGCATTATTTCCTTAAGCTGCTCAAAGGAAAGACAAAATCCAAACAACTGGAAAAAGTGGTAGTTTATGATAACTGAGTCACCACAGTGTAGCCTTGTTGGGGATCATGAGACACCACAGGAAAACCCTGATGGCGAGGATGAGACATCCTTCGCAGAATGGAAAGCCAGATTTGTGGAAGGACATAGCCTGGAAGATGTTGGTCCTGAAAAGCCACCACCTGGGACTGTAATGGAGTGATTTGTGTTTGGTGGGGAAAACCTATATGTAGGTTTATCCTCCATTTTGTGTTCCTTTTACTTGGACTCTTGTGCCTTGACAGGCATGCCAACAGTTTCCTCATTGGTTGAGGTACAGCGATGTATCAATCACAGTGTTTGGCGGGCTTTGGCACTCAGCCACTCCCTGGTTTCCACCCAGTTCAATCCCCTCATGTTTATGTATTCCCCATTGTCCTATTAATGTAGAAGGATTTGCATGCCCCTCCCTTTTCTCCACCCAAGTTCCAGTCCCTTCCATCCCAAATCCTTTAAAACTCCTCCATTTTGTTATAATAAACAGATCAGCCTTGGCTGTGGCTTGCATTACACCTGCGTCTTGCCTCTCATTGAGCTGTGTGAGCGTGTGTGTGCAGTAGCTGGCCTGTAGCTTTCCCTACTACCATTCACTGGAGAGCTACGAACCCCGAGCTGGTCAGCTCCCCTCCCAGACACAAAACCGTGCCATAGCCTGTGTCTTGTAGGGAATCAAATAGCTCATATTTTAGAGTATCCTAAGTTTGTAGTTGACATCCCATTCATTACCTCACAAAAAGTTATCAGCAAAAGTGATAACAACATCTATAAATCAACATGTGATCTCTAGTCCAACTGCCCTTTTAAGTTCCCACTATACTTGAGAAGCTGCCACAAATTCATATTCTCTCTTTCAGAGGTCAATCACTTTTTGCACTTGCAAGTGAACGCACCACACTGCAGTGCTAGACAGCAGCACTACACTCCTGGCACAGGGGGAGAGTTTTTCCTGTGCTTTGCATACTCTAAAGTCCCACCACTGCCAGAAAACGTGCCAGTAAGAGAAGGGGAAAAAGTAACATAAACACTCTTATCACACAGTATTTGACACTGACTGTACTTAGTCTCACGTAGTGGAGCTCACGCTGAGGGATAGAGAAAAGGTTTAAGCAGATTGTGTTCTTTACTGAATTATGAAATTTTTTTTGTAAGAAACACCAACAGTTTCTACTTCATTAAGTCCCCAGTTCTAAAAGATCTGTAACGTACTTTCATTTGCATTCAACTGATGAAGCAACTCAATCTCCCACTTCATTGTACATAGCAATCCATTCAGGTTAGGCCAGCATCTCTAGGTTTTTTTTTTGAGACAAGACTTGAGTTACTATTTGTTTGCCTACAGAAATATCCTGAGGTCAATTTAAATATTATTTTAAAGGGTCTTACCATATTTAACAAAAACCATATTTTTTTCTAGCTCTTCAGAATATGATCGAAACTGTATCACCGTGGTTCAGTTCTTTTGCAGATCTGCACCTCCTTTCAAACCGAGATGCCACTGCATATTCAGCAGATGAACTGTCTGATGTTTAGATAGTTATCCTATGGGCAAATATTCAGAATGGTCTTCAAAAAAGACCAAGTTCATTTTACCATTATAAAGAGTGCTTACCTTCCTGCTACAAATACACACCATCATCTGGCATGATGAACAAGGAGAACACCATTAAAGGATCCTACTATGAGTTTTAAGAGAAAATCAGTCTCTTAACACCTTGGGTTTGGGACATTTTGGAGCTGTTTGAAAGCCTATTAAGTTGGTATGGTTCAGTCTAGGTAAGATTTGATTTCTGATGCATCACAGAAGGGAAAAAGGAGGGGGGGAACTAGATCTAGCTAATTATTTTTTATCCCATGGTCTTCTAAAAATAAAATCCCTGGGGTTATCAGGCAAATACTAGTTCCAGGAAAATACTCCAGGGCATACAAAGGATTCTTTTTAATTGTTTTATCTTCAAGGAAATCACATACTTATGACTCACACCTCTGAGACAGTAAAACTGTATTTGGGACATAAAAGTGGATATGAAGACAATATAATTTCCCAGCCCTGAAGAAGCCATGACTTTTCATTTTTCATAGAATCATGGAATGGCTTGGGTTGGAAGGAACCTTAAAGATCATCTGGTTCCAACTCCCTGCCATGCGCAAGGACACCTTTCACTAGATCAGGCTGCCCAACCTGGCCTTAAACAGCTCCTGGGATGGGACACAAACAAATTCTCTAGGCACTTTGAAAGCTTTAGAATTGTTCTACTGGCCATCTGCAATTTCACAGGACATTTTTTGACAACAAAGGTAAGACTGAGCGCAGGTTCTGCACTATTTCTGTTGCTGTTAGAAATACAGATCCAGTATGCCAACAATGAGGGCACTTGGGAATCTCACAGTTACAATCTTGATATTGCCAAAGAAACACACAAAACACCTGTCCAGGTTAGGCCAGGATGCAGCCCTTTCATGAATTTGTTTATGAGATGAGATTGGTCAATCTCTGCCTTAACTTGCAAATAACTTCTTGCAGCACCAAAACCAGCATCAACCCTCTGTGGGTTCCAGTAAGCCCTAGACCACGGAGAATTACACTGCAGGACACAGTTGAAACATTTTGTTTTAGTTTATGCAGACTTCAGCTGTCCTTGCATTTCTGACTGCACAGCAGTGGGTTTCTGAAGTTATTTTGACTGGGGTTGTGGCTCATGGATGGATATTGGTGATTTGGGATGGAAGCTGCTACACACCTGCAGGAGAATGCTGCCAGCCATCCTACTCTTGGAGCAAGGACAGTCCCTCGCAGTTTTAATTTAAGAAATTCGTTGGAACTTAGGAAACAGATCCCAGAAACCTGAAAGTCAACTTTATGGGCTGAAGACATGGCTTACAACTTGAATCAAGTGTGATTATGGAAAGATCATTTTCTGTGTGAAGAAAAGGAATTGTTCCATATAAACTGAAGGTACATGCTGTTAAATAACTTCTTAATGGGGGATTAAATATCTACAATTCACAAAAGGGTGAGAAGGAAAAAAAAAAAAAACAAAACAAAAAAACCCAAACAAACAAACAAAAAAAAAACCCCAAAACACTACCCTAGACCAAACTGCTCTATTTAAACAGAAAACAGAAATAAAAACTTCATCTCAAGAGAGAAGTAACCTGACTTCTCAGTTATTATTACCTGACTGCTCAGCTTAGTTTGTGGTTTCCCAGTTTATGTTAACTGTTTTCACTGCAGCAAATACAGGGAATTTTGCAAAACTATAACTGTAAACCGAATTCTATTGTAGCCCTTCATCTGCTCTACACAGCACTCAAATACATCTTGCAGCTGAATAGTGCTTCTATGAATTCTGTAAACAGAAGAATACTTTAAAGACATGATTAAAACCTTGCAAAAGCCACACAAAATATTTGGGCTAGGCCAAAGGATGTAGCCCCTTTGTTAATTTGGCCAATACAAGATGTTGTAGGTCAAGTTCTGCCCTAAGTTGTAATTAGCTTCAGAGATTTGGAAAGATGAAGTGCAAACAGAACAGATTCTCACCTCCTGCCTGCCTGACACACACAGCCAGATGAATTCTGGCAGTGCTCACTGTTCACAAAGTTGCAGAGGACACTCACTGCCAGAAACCTCCCTAACAGCCATTTCCCTCACCAGCGAAATCAGTGTTTACAGGGAAGCAGGGTTTGCACTGGGCAGCTACACATCTGTAGCTGGAAAAAGCATCCACAACAAACTGTGCAGTTTTTTAATCAACAGCTTAATCACAGCAGTTCCACACTCATGCTCATAAGTGCAGGAATTAATGAACAGTGTTCTACTTTGCTTGCAGTAATTAGGTTTTAATCTACTACTGATTTTTTTCTTTACTGTAAGCAATGTCACCACAATGTGAAATTGCTATTCATCACAGACATGTTCCTACATGAACACAAGCATCAGTCCTGGGTTATGCAAAACAGTTCTGTAAACAGACAGTGCAGGAGGAGGCAAATAAGGCTTGTTTGGCAGGAGTAAGCCTTGAAAAAAGGGTACATGCAGTGGTGATGAACCCAGCCTATTTCAAGTGTGGGAGAACTTCACCTGAATTTTCTCCTCAATCGTATTTTAACTGAAGTCTGTACTACACAGCACTTAACCAATACATGTCTGGCAGCTGAACAATGCTTCTGTAAATGCTAGATACAGAAGAAATAACTTAAGACAGCAGCATTTGAAAAGTCTCAAAGTCTGGGTGGGATGACCATTTATACAATTTTCAAATGCTGGCTGGAGAGCCAAGAGGACAACAAGGGAATATGATAAGAAGCATTGGCTAATAACTTCTACATGAATTTGCTATGCAGTCAGACCTAACCATAAGAAAAAAACTGAGATACCTGAGAAATCCTCCTAGCCCGTCTCCTGCCTGGTTACCTCTCTCACAATCTCAAGAAACAAAATGAGTAGCTGTTTATGAGCAGTTCTGTTCCTCAGTTCATGAAAACAGTGAATCAAGACGACTGTCATTGCTCACCCCAGTTACTCTTTCAGCACTCTTTGTCTTCACAGATTATCTTCATCGGCTTCCTAATGTGTCCGGCAGTTTATCTGTATGTAATACAAGGTGTGAAGAGATTTTAAACACCAGACATATTTACAGTAAAACCGCCCTCCCATGAACAAAACCATAAACACTAGATTTGTAATCAGTGGTGAAGAAATAGTTTAATGGAGAACGTGGTCAGAGCCTATTTAACAAAGAAACAGGTCCTGTTCACCTGGAGGGAGACAGGCAAACATCCACTGACAACTGAACAGGTGAAAAAATAAACTGGGAGAAAGCATCAAATACAGAAAAGACCCTTCTGTTCTGCTCCAGACCCAACAGCTGTGGACTTCCCTTTTACATTTCAACCAAGTGGTTTCTGAGTTAGGCACAAACTGACTCATGGACTCTGGCTGTGAAATGACACAAGTTGGGAAATCAAGTTGGGAACTTGATTATTGGCTCAAGCTTTTCCACCGATAGAAAAGCACAAGAGAGTCTTGCTTTGAGGGGTACACATTAGTAATCCATAAATTCCTCAAGACTCCTCTTGAGGAATCTTTTCCAAGGCAAATCTACTGCTCCATTCTGGAATAAAGTACAGCTGACAATGATTTTCCAGAAGGGGAATTGCTACAAGTCTTTTAGACAAATTAGACTTAAATTTAATATAAGCACTATCAAGAAACCATAATTTATCTGGTTCACCACTTCTAGTTTAAAGGAGTTCTGGCTCCAAGTTCTGCTCATGAAGATGCTTATTTTGAGCGAACAGAAACATGTAGAATATGAGACTATTTCAACAATCCCAGGGAGGCTTCAGCAGTTGTGTTCTACCGAACAGCAGTATGAACCTACCAGCAGGAATCCAGGGCTTTTCCCTCAGTCCTGTTCTCACACCTTCTCTCCCAGAACACCTGCTGAATTCTTCTGTTCCCAAACCCAGGACTTGTGTCATCTTCCCCTAGCAGTGGAACTGTAGAGTGCTCAGGAACTGACCAAACCTACTGCAGATGAAGACAGAGAAAGGAGTCTTCATGGCTGTTCTGAGGATGCTCTGGAGGAATGAGAGTTAAACAAAGATTTCTACCCTGATGAATTTCCTGCAAGAGGGTAAAAATTTATTTATTTTACTTTAAGTAAATGCCTACAACCCTCAGGGTAAATGCTCAGGCAATTCTTCAGGCTGTCAGAACACAAAAACCGCGTGCTACTAAAAATAAATCCAAGATTAGCCCGTGGCTTGAAGTGACAACTTTTTATTTTAGGCAAAAAAAAAAAAAAGAAAAAAAAAAAAGCCAAAAACATTCCGCTATCGCAGTTTGTAAAAGTTTCACTGTTTTCAGTAGAAACAGTTCACAAGTCAGATCGCGATATTCAAATAACATTGTGCAAAATTGTACTGGCATAACTACACATAGCAAAAAGACTAGTGTAAATCAAGAATTCCATTGAAATCAGTTGAGCTGCTCCAGTTTTACAACAGTGTACATCACCTCAGAATAGGCCCTTTTTTGCAGAACATCCCTGGAATTCCTCTTGCTTACAAAAATTGCTTTACATGCAACAAGTAACAACATATGCAAGAACACCTCCACAAGTTATCACAGTGTAACAGAGGAAAACATATCAGTCAATTTCATACAAAGGCAAGTCTAATGGCAGTTTGGAACATCCCTTGACTGCTACCCTCAAAAATTGCACATTTCAATAAATGAAATAATTTAGAATGATGCCAAGCCATGTTCTTACCTATCAGTACACTGACAATTAGGATGGACGATGTGTTCAAAAGGGGTTTGCCTTCTTTTTTTTTTAAGCTTACTAGATTTTCCAAAGAGAGTTGTTTGAAAAGAAGCTTGTGCAAGAAATGTTAACTCGCAGTGCTACTGGGCCAAGTCCTCTTCTGCTATTCAGACAGACCTGTCAACACTACACAAGTCCCGGTAGTCAAATACAAATCCCAGTGAAGAACTATGAAACAAAGACCATACCTTCAGTATTTAGTGATGACATGCAATGAAATAAAGCAAGCAGTAACAAGTCTCCATTTACATTTGGAGCATTCAGAAAGAGACTGTTGCAGTTCAGTTGGGATGCAGGACCGGAATTTCACAAAGCACTTGTGAATAGTTCACATTCTCTCCCCACTTGACTTGACGCTCAAAGTAACATTTTCAAAACAATGCACCTTGATCATTCTCTGCATAAACAGAACTCTAAGAGCAGAACTGATTTTCAGAGTTGCTGAACGCTCACAATGCCACATCAAGAAAATACACAGGTACATCTTGCAATGAGTGGTCATTTTGTTTTCCTGTATATCCATATCTAAAAAAATAATTTCATAAGAACTCTTTGATTACAACAAAACCAGTTGTGCCCCAGTGCTTTTCACCTCCCTACGTTAGGAAGGACACACCTTCTATTGCCTTTTTTAAGAGCCAACATTTTTGTTTTAATACGTATCAACCTGGTTTGGGTCTAAACCACAATGACATCTTTCAGCTATGACATTTGATGAAGGGCATACACTTCAACTATGGAATTATATGAAGAAAGCACGGTCCTGATATTCTCAAGTGTTTGAGTGCTTCCTTGCAGGCTATATTCACCTCATGAGAGCAAGGAAGAACAAAGCACAACCTTTGCTTTGGAACGTAAGGGCGCATCAGTTCCAGAAGAGAACAGGTCAGCAAATCTGTACACAGGAAAAAAAAAAATAAAAGGTTCTCACAGATACCAGCCCTGCCTCAAACCATACAGACAAAAGCAGCAGACCTATGCAGACAGTATGTGTGCGTGCATACAGTGAGTCAAATGGAAATTCAGGCACCCCAGAAGCCACTCTGCAGAAATGATCTCTGAAAGTTTCTGGTGACTTCCTATGCATCCTCCTTCAAACCCCCAGCTTCATGGAGAAGCTGTCAGCTACTCGGCAAGAAAACATTCAGCAAGGAAATATGGACATCCCTGGCACCGAGTTACTGGGAAGACATCAGTCAGCATTTCAGAGATGGCAGGGAGAGAACAGATTAAACTCCAGTCAGGAATTATTGCTGTACCACTGAATTCTATTAAACTCAATAAGCAACAACAAGTTAGGCCTGAGGCAGAAGAAAGGTTAATGGATATGACTTTGTTTTCTGCTTCCCAAAAGGCTCAGCTTCAGTGTTTTCCAAAAGTCTCAGACTCTGAATTCCAGGAAATTGTATTTCAGAACAAATCAAAAAATAGCCCTGAGACTAAACATACTTTTAAAGAGCTGCTATTGCTTCATGTAAGTCAAACACAGCAATCATTTACTTCCACAGTATGCAATATTTAATTTTCACTCCCTTTTTTTCCTCACTCGGGATATGTACCTGAAACCAAGAATTTCTTTCCAAAATGTATGAACTCAAGCATTATCTGTTACTTTTCCAGGAATTTAAATGCTACAGGATTATGGCACCAAGCAAGTAAAGAATAGCTGATGCAAGTTAAATTTAAACAAAGAAGTCTGTGTTTTTGAAAAAAAGATTCCAATAATCATAGCTGTCACCATGGACTTCATTACAATGAACTCCTTCCTTGTAACTTAAGTAGAATTTACAACTGGAGTAGCATGATTCAGTGTATCTAAAATCAACTGTCACTGAACAGTGCTACCAGCCTTTAAATGTGGCTAGAAGTGTAA
This sequence comes from Empidonax traillii, assembly GCF_003031625.1. NCBI lineage: Eukaryota > Metazoa > Chordata > Aves > Passeriformes > Tyrannidae > Empidonax > Empidonax traillii. Next base: position 859,948 of record NW_020955258.1, on the reverse strand, counting down.
AACACCAAGAACACAAGAATATCAAGTGTGTCAAGTTGTGCATAAAAATAGACCTTGATTTTTTCTTAAGCTAAAAACTAGGCAGTCAAGGAACTGACTAGGTCTATGCATAGTTAGGATTTTAAGTATGCCAAAAGAATTTGGACTCTTTCAGTAAAACTCTGCTTGAGCAATGCAAGGTCAACTCCTCCAAAAATTGGATATTCCACTCTATACATAAAAGAATTTTTAAAAAGCTCCATGCACTCTCAAAGCTATTTGAAATAGATTTAAATACTTTATCATACAGCTATGCTATGGCACAAGACAGCACATAAAAAGTTTAAGGCTAATTTTTTGTCTGCACACTTGTCAAAGATGGTCTCAGAACAAAGCTGTCGTATTTTCTTAATTCTGAGTCTTTAGTGTGGATTCATAATAAAGTCCAGCTGCCAAGCAATAGTAGAGCTGTCCTGCATATAAAAAAAGACTGAATGTTATCCTGAATGCAGTTGGTTTTTTTGTGTGTTTTTTTTTTTTTTCTTTACAAAAAGCAAAAACTTGACACATTTGCATTTGGTTCTTATCAGAGCAGCTCACTAATTCATACAGTACATTGTCCAATAACATACAAGGTAAACTACCGAAGAGATACTTGAAGTACTACAACAACAGGTGCCAAAGAAAGTCCTACGGTACAAAAGCGCACTGCTATTGGGAGAGTCACTCTGTGATGAAAACGAACATCAGAATGCAGTTTTGGTGAAGTCAGTTAAGTGTCAAGGCTGTAATAAAGGCTATTTGTTAACTTTAGCCCTTTGGTTCTTAACCATTCAGTTAAGATCTCCTAATAAAGCACTAGGCAGTTTGGCAATGATGGAAAAGTTCTTTACACGCTACTGTTACAGAAATAGAAAACAGGCTTACAAGCACTTCCTTCACCTGAATATGATCTCAATTCAGTCACAACAGGTTTTTTTTTTTAAAAAAAAAACTACCTAAAGCAGTAAATTTTAGATTTCAAATTGCACTGTAGTGTTTCAGAAGAAACTAATTAATATCCACAAAGCCTAGAAAAGAATTATCAACTGGCAAAGTTACATAAATCTGATGCACAAATCATCAAATTTAATAAACAGTTTATTTTAAAACACTGTTCCTGAACAACTTCAGATAACTGACAATGTCAGTGCAAATCAGAACTGTTACTTCAAAACAATCCTATTTGTTTTCAAGGGGAAGATAGAAAGTAAGCCAAATTCTGTTTGTTTGCTAATTTAACAGGTGTAACATTTTAATGCTTCCTGGTAATTTTTCATTTACTGATTTTTTGCATAATGTTGTAAGAATAGGTTTATTATACCACAAACACAGGACTTTCACGTTCTAGTATGACTTATACTTGCTGGGTAAAGTACACTGCTGTCATAGTTACTTATAGAGGATTGAGAGGAACAGCAAACGTTTATAGAAACGATGATTATTCTCTGCACACATATGCAGGTTTTTTTGCTCCCAAGCAAATTCATCATATTAATCACTGAACAAAACTTTTACATTTGCAGTATCATCTTTAAATAGTTGCCATTATGAGGAGACCTGAGTATGAAACAGATTGGTGAAAGCTGTGCATGTGGAAGCCAGTGAGAACTGCTCGTAACAGACCGATATTCAGACCAAGACATTGCCCAGGATGACACTTGGAAATTACCAAATCTAACTCCGTAAAAGAGGTGCAAGGTCAGTGTTGTAAGCTGATATGACACTGGTGTTCAGGTCGTTGCAGGTTTTTGCATATCAATATTGTATTTACGCAAACCCAAGTAACGAACTCCAGGAACACATAAGGAACCTCACTGCTGAAGTTCCTGAGCAGTTTCTGTTTGCAACTGCCTTTACCCCCATTTTCACCTTTTATTGTCATTTCAAAGGAACTGTTAACTGCTGCATTTTCTGGACAGACCAAATATTAAAAAAAAAAAAAAAAAATCCTCCGTTTTACATGCCAACCTAAGTTGCTAGTCAAAAAGGGAGAACGTTTCTGCTGCTGTAAACTTCTGCATAACAGATATCATGCCTGACAAACCATCACCTTCAACGGACACACAAACACCACTATGACAACAGAGAGGAAACCATGCACAGGTATTTCAGTATTACGTGGCCAGGGTCTATAATACAGTGATGAGTCATGTCAGAGCAAATTTGTACCAAGAGTGATTAATGATTCAGGCTGACTAACTTTGCAAGTAGTCAAGCAAGCCTGTAAGAGCCAAGTACTTTCTGGAAGAAAGAATACCAAGTAAGAGGACAATATGTTTTTTTCCCTACCTCTGCACAAAAATTCTATGAACATATAGAACAATACTGGGGCAAGTGCTTTAAAATGCAATTTTCCAGCCAATAAGCCAACAGTAGTAGGAATTCTGTGAAGGAAGGAGTTTTAAGAATGTGACTTACCAGAAGCACAAATTTTCAATATCAAAAAAATGTACACTATATACTAACACCTTTTTTTTTGCATACTCTTCTGTTTTAAAAGTTTCAAACATATTAACTTGTCTTGTTTTGTTTAGGGCTGAGGCTGTTCAGCAAGGTCACATAATTTGAGACTGCTGAAGTAATTCAGCAATCCTTTGGTCCCATCAGCTGTAAACCAGCCAAGTATAAAAGAACCTTCCCTACAAAAGAAAAACAAAAAAAGAGAGGGAGGGGATCATCACCAGGAAACACCATCTGCTACGAACCAGAAAAGGCAAATTTTTGTTACAAAATACACATTTTCGTACAAAAGACATCTTGCAAAACCATCTGATTGCCCCTCCCTCTGCAGATTACAATGGTAAATGGGATCAGCTGGTTGGTCTTGGGATTGTTGTTTTAATGAGAAAAAAGTCAAAGGACGCACAGTATCACAACAACCGGTCCTTTGAGTGGCAAAGGATTAGGAGTGTCTTTGTTTTCACCAGTGTTTAAAAAAGCAGGAGAGAAACAGAACCATAGTCTTCATAAGCAGAAAGTGCAACAGCGCATCAGCTGCTGCATCCTCCTGAACTCCTCAATGTGCTACCAAACTGTCAATTATACAAACAGTTTGATTATGGCAGTGCCATAAACTGTTAAAACAACGCAAATAGTGTGATTAGAAAGGTCCAGTCAAGCGGTTCCTTTTTTTTTTTTTTTTTTCCCCCAGTAGTTGCCCAGAAAAGTGTCAAGACAATCTAAAGCTATTCTTCAGCTTCCTCAATACATCCTGCTGGCTGGAGCAGAGAGGACTGTGGTATTACTGTACTTGTTCCACGAGAGATCCTATCTTGATCTGTGTTTGTAGTCAAGGCGGCCATGGAAATGGGTTGTAACAAACCGGGCGTCATGCTGGAGGAGACAGTCAGGCTGTGTGTAGTGCCCTTAAGTGTGAGATCCTGTGTGGGAAGAAGTGGCTTGAGGATGCTGACAAGACAGAAAGCAGAGCCACTTTTCGGAATGAAATTCACTTTGTTCTTGTCAGGGCAATAGAAAGCTGGAATTTCATGCAATGGCTTTGGCCTAGAAATAAAACACACACAATAGTTTCATGAACAATCAAATTCTGCCAATGGCAGGGACGTATTGCTGAACACATCATCAGAAACAAATTGAGGTTTCAACTTGGAGTATTTCAGCTATTTAATAATGCCTTAATGCCACTCACACCACACAGCAAATGACAAGATAGTTTAAACTGCTCGTTTACATGAACTATGAGGTAAACAGCATGTTCTTAGGGCAGGCTGTCTCCAAACCTAAGGAAGATACCAAGTTCATGCTGCAGATCACAAACCCTGTCCATGTATTGGCACATCCAATATATCAAAGTATTTATCC